>NC_089902.1:2133199-2437941 GCF_040182565.1 Anser cygnoides | reverse complement strand
GCACTCTGTGCTGGGGATGTCCCAGGCAGGAGAGCAGGGCTCCTGCAGCTTCACGGCCCTCCATCTCCTGAGCCGTGGCTGGCCCCAGTCTGCAGGGGCTGCTGGGGAGGCCCAGAGCCGCCTTTGTGCCAGCAGCTGCGGTGCCTTGCGAGGGGCTGGGGCTGTGCTGGCCGTGCCCAAAGCCCTGCAGCAGGCTGCGGTGGGCACTGGCCTGGGGCCAGCCCAGGCTGGGCTGCTGGGCTGGGGAGAGGTCCGGGAGGTGGGGAGAGGTGGGCAGGGGCTGGGGTGGGCTGGGCAGTGCCCGGCAGAGGGCAGCAGCAGCGTCAGGGAGCGGTGGCAGCATGCAGGGGAGGGCTCCCAGCAGGGCTTGGTGCTGCAGAGCCAGGGCTGGGGAAGGGAGCCCAGAGCTGCAGGGGCAGGGGACACGAGGCCGCTCGGGGCCCTTGCTGGCCTGGGCAGAGCAGAAAGGGGACCCAGGGCATTCGCCCCCTCACCGCAGCCTGCCACGACCTGCACGGCACTCACGGAGCATCCAGGGCCAGGCTCTGCCCCGTGGTGCGCAGGGAGAGGGCAAAGCCTCTCTGAAGAAGAGGCTGAAAGTGAAAAAGGTCCCTCCGCTGCCCCGTGGTGTGACAGGGCCAGGGTGGGACAGCTTACCTTTATTTGATGTAGTTCTTTTGTAATTTGCATTGGTGATGGCACAAAAAGACAGCTCCTTCAGCAGTGATGTACATCCTTCTTCATGTTGGGACACAACGTCCTTCACTCTGCTTTATCTCACAGATGAACTGGATTAGGTCTCCTTGATTACTCTGAGGCACAGTGCAGTGCTTTTTGCCTTCTGACACTCCAGCACAATATGTGTGACTTTCCCTTACACTGCGTATTGATCTGACGGGTCATTTCACATTTTTCTCTTTCATATCCCTAGTTGGAAGGGGATGATTCCCCAAAGTGGGGCAAGCTGATGGGTTCCTTCTCAGCCATTTGAAGTGTCCTGCTCTTGAGTCTTTCAGCCTCAGTTTTCCACAGATGACCTAGGATGGTAAATGGATGTTTAGGTGTCTCCTAGGAAGGAGGGAGAGTGACTTGGGATCCCAAAAGCCATTTCAAATTTAGGTCTATCCCAAGAAACGGCCGAAGAAGGAATTTGCCTTGAAGGGGTTTCCTGTGCTGGGCTGGGCTGCAGTTACAGGGACAATGACCACAGCGGGCAGTGGAGGTGCCCGGGAAACATCACCTGTCTCCACCTTATCCACCAACAGGCTCTGGCCTCCTGCAGGTCCTTTCAGACTGCTTCCATTCCAGGGAATTACTCTAAATGCACCAGAGCCTCTGGAGGCCTAATGATTTCATTGAAAGCAGAACCAGGAAATGGGATTTCAAGGAAATATTTCAAATGTGAGTAAACTACTCTGAAGACCTTGGCACTGGTTGCTTATGGTCAGACAGCAAAGCTCTGCCTCAGTACCCAGTATTTTCTTCAGTACCTAAGTCATAAAGCAACGACTCATTCCCTCCATTGACTCAATCCCTTCCGTAAACTGTTGCACAGTGTAGTTTCTCTCATGAAGAAATAGGCATTTTCAGGATGTATTTTCATCACAGAAAAAGAAAAACTGGTGTTCACCTGTACTTGCATTGTCATCGCTTTGTCTATCATGGTGTGCTCCCTCACCTTCCAGGTACATCCACCCAGCTTGATTAAACAGTCCGTGTTGAATGTCCCCTTTCCAGCTGCCTGTCTGGACCTATGCACTTCCCATGGTTCTCCTGGCTTGCCCTCCCCTTCCTCCTGGATCACTCAGACCGCCCTCACCAACCCAGGTGCTGCTTTGAGCTTCAGGGAGTTGAAGCTTGCCCATCTATCTGCAGTCTGTCTAACTGTGTCCTTAGAAAGCTCATCATCTATCATTGAATTAATATCATATGGATTAGTTCTAATCTTAACTAATAATTTCCGGTCTATCAGTATAGAAGACTTCTGGTCCAGTCATCCTTTTGGGAACACAAACCTCACAGGAGGCACACAGGATGAGGAGCTTGCTTTGCTTTTGGAAGATTGCTGCATGTTTTCCTGTTGTTTGTTTTGAAATAAGGAGAAACCCTTCTGCGCCTGTGTGCATCCAGGTCTCTAAGGCAAGCAGGAGGGAGCTGGTGCAAAGGAGCTGTAACATCCAGCTGCAGACTTCTGGGCCGAAGTCTGGTGGAAGGAAAAGTGATGCAAGCGCCAAAGAGAGAAATGTCAGGGCTGGGGTGCTGAGGAGCAAGGTTCTCCATGTAGTGTCAGACCTCAAGAGTCTGCTTTTCCTCCCTATGCAGGTCTCCAAAGGAGACACCCTGGATCAATATCAGTTAGAGAATAATGCTCCAAACTGAAATTCAACTAAACGCATCCTTTAAGATGAGAAAAGATTTTTTTCAGGTGCTTCTCAAAATCTTCCTCCTTAACTACACCATGAAAGCTCTCCAATTAGCTCTACAAGTCTTGAAGACTTGAAGAAAATTATGGGAGAGATATGTCTGCTTAGGACATTCTGCATTTTAATGAGTTCCATGGTGTATTTTGGTGCTCAGTCTATGAAGCTCAGGTACTGAGAGGAGAATGATGTAACCGCTTGAGAAGGTAAAGTCAGGAGGAAAAGTTGAAGTGACTTGGAGTATTAATGGGCCCCACTGAGGGCTGTTCCTAACAAAGCCTCCCCAGGGACCTGTTAGGGCACATAATTGGAGGCCATGATTGCAGACAGGCAAAGCGCTGTGCTGAGAAAAGTCTTGGTTGGTTTTGGTGAAGCAGAAGGGCCAAGGCCTGACCCCAGCCACTGGGAGGGGAGATCCTGCACCCCCCCGTCTGGCTCAGGGCTCTTCTTGGGGTCTGTATGATGTGGTGGGCAGTGTGATGCCACTAGAAGAACTTCATTAGGACACCTCCCCACCCCTGCACAGGGTATCAAGGAAGCAGTGAGGCCCCATTGCAATGACTATGTCTCGTGTCCTAAGAAGCTCTAGGCAAAGGGACAAAAATGTCAGGGCTGTTGGGGCCTTCTTGGCTAGACACAGCCAAGCCTTGTGCCTCCTGCTGTCCAGTCCTGGCCTCAAGCAGAACGGGCAGGACAACCCCTGTGCGGGCCTTCTTTCTGTCTGGGTCCTCCTGGGGATGGAGGCAGAGGGGATCCCACAGGCAGCATGCCAAGCAGGGGCCTTCTGCTGGCCTAGCAGGGCCACTGGCAGATGGCAGCCCCAAAGTGCACATCCCAGGGAGAAGCCAAGGCTGACCTGCCACCTCCAGACACAAGGGACCTCACAGTCCCTTTGCGTGACACGTTCCTGCTGCTGCCCTATCGCCTGCAGAGACAGAAGTGACCTCCCAGTCACTGCCCCAGTCACATTCCTCCTGCTGGGGCAGGACATCCTGAGGCAGAGCTGAGCTCTCTAGTCTCTTTGGGACTAGGGCTGACTTTTCTGGGTTAGAAATTTAGCAAATGTGGTGGTCGGCTTAGGGTATCACGTCTTTGGTTAGGTAATGGGCAAGCTTTGTGGAATAGTTTTTTGTTCTATGTCTGCCTAGAAGTCTAGGTTTAATAGAGGATTTTAATGCTAGTGTTGAAGGTAGGGATTAGGGTGAGCGCAAGAGGAAAGGCAAGGGAATGGGCTATGGGCTGAGTTTTGCTTCATGGTATACTTTGAGTTCAAGCATTAGACAAGTGGATTCCTGTCAGGGTGTTGGAGTAGCATTTAGGTTTAGGGATTTAGGTTACTCTTTAAAATTGGGTAACGGCCTTACATCAATGTTTCAATTCAGTGTTAAAGCAGCATCAAAATTACCTGAAGCCTCTTACCTCTACAAAATCATTGCAGAGGTTCGCTCACCCTTCCCCCTCCGTCTCTACGATGGGGGGAGAGAATTAGAAAGAAATGAAAACTTGTGGGTTGAGATAAATAGAAAGGGTTTATTAGGACAGAAAATAAAGGATGATAATAATAATAATAATAATAATAATAGTAATAATGTGTACAAACAGGTGATGACAATGCAATTGCTCACCACCTGCTGACCGACGCCCAGCCTATCCCGGAGCAGCCGGCCCCCCCATCCCCGGCCAGCCACCCCTATATATTGTTCAGCATGACACCAGATGGTATGGAATACCACTGTGGCCAGTTGGGGTCAGCTGTCCTGGGTCTGTCCCCTCCCAGCTCCTGCTGCACCCCCAGCCTGCCCACTGGCAGGACAGAGTGAGAAGCTGAACAGTCCTTGGCTTGGTGTAAGCACTGCTCTGCAACAATTAAAACATCAGTGTGATATCAACATTATTTTCATCCTAAATCCCAAACACAGCACCATACAATGACATAGGCAAAGCAGAGACGCTTAACGCCTTCTTCGCCTCTGTCTTCAATGCCGATGATGGGCTTCGGGACCCAGGGTGCCCTGAGCTGGAGGACCGGGACGGTGGGGATGACAAACTCCCAACCGACCCTGAACGGGTGCGGGATTTGCTACTCCACCTGGATCCCTACAAGTCCATGGGTCCGGATGGGATTCATCCCCGGGTGCTGAAAGAGCTGGCGGACGTCATCGCGGAACCTCTCTCAATTATTTTTCAACGATCCTGGGAATTTGGAGAGGTCCCGGTAGACTGGAAGCTGGCAAATGTTGTGCCGATTTACAAGAAGGGTCAGAAAGAAGACCCTAGCAATTACAGGCCTGTCAGTCTCACGTCAGTGCCTGGTAAAATCATGGAGAAGATGGTTCTCGAACTTATTGAGGCTCACCTGGGGGACAAAGCAGTCATTGGTCCCAGCCAGCATGGGTTTGTGAAGGGCAGGTCCTGCCTAACTAACCTGATTTCCTTTTATGATAAGATCACCCGTATGATGGACCAAGGGAAACCAGCTGATGTGATTTTTTTGGACTTCAGCAAGGCTTTTGACACGGTTTCCCATAGGATCCTACTGGACAAAATGTCCACCATACAGCTAAATAAAAACATCATACGATGGGTGAGCAATTGGCTAACGGGCAGGGCCCAAAGGGTTATGGTAAATGGGGCTGCGTCAGGCTGGCGGGCGGTCACCAGTGGGGTCCCTCAAGGCTCCATTTTAGGGCCGGTACTTTTCAATATTTTTATAAACGATCTGGATGTAGGAATAGAAGGTATTTTGAGCAAGTTTGCTGATGACACCAAACTTGGAGGAGTTGTGGGCTCGAATGAGGGTGGAAAGGCCTTGCAGAGGGATCTGGATAGGTTGGAGAGCTGGGCGATCACCAACCGCATGAAGTTCAATAAGAGCAAGTGCCGGGTCCTGCACCTGGGACGGGGAAACCCTGGCTGCACGTACAGACTGGGCGATGAGACGCTGGAGAGCAGCCTAGAGGAGAGGGATCTGGGGGTCGTGGTAGACAGCAAGTTGAATATGAGCCAGCAGTGTGCCCTGGCGGCCAGGAGGGCCAACCGTGTCCTGGGGTGCATCAAGCACGGCATCGCTAGTAGGTCAAGGGAGGTGATTGTCCCCCTCTACTCTGCGCTGGTGCGGCCTCACCTCGAGTACTGTGTGCAGTTCTGGGCACCACAGTATAAAAAGGACATGAAACTGTTGGAGAGTGTACAGAGGAGGGCTACGAAGATGGTGAAAGGCCTGGGGGGAAGACGTACGAGGAACGGCTGAGGTCACTGGGCCTGTTCAGCCTGGAGAAGAGGAGGCTGAGGGGAGACCTCATCACAGTCTACAACTTCCTCGTAAGGGGGTGTTGAGAGGCAGGAGACCTTTTCTCCATTAACACCAGTGACAGGACCCGCGGGAACGGGGTTAAGCTGAGGCAGGGGAAATTTAGGCTCGACATCAGGAGGGGGTTCTTCACAGAGAGGGTGGTTGCACACTGGAACAGGCTCCCCAGGGAAGTGGTCACTGCACCGAGCCTGTCTGAATTTAAGAAGAGATTGGACTGTGCACTTAGTCACATGGTCTGAACTTTTGGGTAGACCTGTGCGGTATCAAGAGTTGGACTTGATGATCCTTAAGGGTCCCTTCCAACTCAGGATATTCTATGATTCTATGATTCTATACCAGCTACTAGGAGGAAAATTAACTCTGTCCTAACTGAAACCAGGACAAATGCTACACCTAAAGGTCAAAACTTGCCTGAGATTAACTTCAGTTAAACTAGAAAAGAGAGATAGACAGTTCCTGACTAAGTAAATACTACAACTAGAATCAGTTTCTTCAGTGTGGCTTTCAGCTCCTGGTTCCTCATGCTGTAGATGAGGGGGTTCACTGCTGGAGGCACCACCGAGTACAAAAATGCAAACACCAGGTCCAAGGATGGGGAGGAGATGGAGGGGGGCTTTAGGTAGCCAAACATGGCAGTTCTGACAAACAGGGAGACCACAGCCAGGTGAGGGAGGCACGTGGAAAAGGCTTTGTGCCGGCCCTGCTCAGAGGGTATCCTCAGCACGGCCCTGAAGATCTGCACATAGGACACCACAATGAAAACAAAACAGCCAAATGCTAAACATGCACTAACCACCAGAAGTCTAAGTTCCTTTAGGTAGTCTGAACCTGAGCAGGAGAGCTTGAGGATCTGGGGGATTTCACAGAAGAACTGGACAACAGCATTGCCTTGGCAGAGGCGCAGGGAAAAGGTAGTGGCCGTGTGCAGGACAGCATTGTGAAAGCCACTGCCCCAGGCAGCTGCTGCCATCTGGGCACAAGCTCTGCTGCCCACGAGGCTCCCGTAGTGCAGGAGCTTGCAGATGGCAGCGTAGCGGTCGTAAGACATGATGGTGAGAACCTAAAATTCTGCTGATATAAAGAAGAGAAAGAAAAAGACCTGTGCAGCACACCCTTGATAGGAGATGGCCCTGGTGTCCCAGAGGGCATTGGCCATGGCTTTGGGGAGAGTGGTGGAGATGCAGCCCAGGTCGAGGAGGGCGAGGTTGAGGAGGAAGAAGTACATGGGGGTGTGGAGGCGGTGGTCGCAGGCTACGGCGGTGAGGATGAGGCCGTTGCCCAGGAGGGCAGCCAGGTAGATGCCCAGGAAGAGCCCGAAGTGCAGGAGCTGCAGCTCGCGCGTGTCTGCGAATGCCAGCAGGAGGAACTCGCTCACAGAGCTGCTGTTGGGCATTTGCTGTCTTCGGACACAGCTTTCTGTTGGAGAAAGAAGGCAGAACAATGTTAGAAGAGGCTTCCCTGAGGAAAACCTATTGTCAGCTTTGGAGTACTCCCCAGGCTGAGCCTCTATCTCTGCAGGAGAAGCTTTCTGCAACTCTCCTGCTTGAGCTGCAGCGGGTGCTGGCTGAGAGTGGCACTGGGAGCAGGGGCTGCTGTGGGCTCCAGAGGAGTCCTTCCTGCTGTGCAGCAGGAGGGAAGCAGGAACATGGGGGAAAATCAACTCCATTCGACTTGTCGGTTGTTGCAAACAACTCATCTGAACGCAGACCTGAGCTATTCATTTTGCTTCATTTTATCTCAGTAGCCCCCATAATGCTTAGGATAGGTATTGGATGGTTGAATGCCCTCACATTTCCTGTACACTCCTGCTGATATTTAATGGGAGTGTCCATTATGAAGACCGAGAAGAGCCCTTCTGTCCACCAGTCCTGTTCTCAGCTGCCTTGTGTCACCCCTCTCTGAGCTGCACTGTCATCCCATTCAGGTGTTTCCCGAAAAAGGAACAGGAGAATGCTGCTGAGGAAGAAGGGCCACAGCAAGCCAGAGGGAGCTTGGGAGCTTCTCTTCTTTCCATGGCTGCAGGAGCTCCGGGGCAGCTGGCAGAGAGCCCGGCCTGGCCAGGCAGGGCAGGGTGTTCTGGTCTGACCGGGGGCACCTGGCTTAGGGCACTCCGAGGGGCTTCTGCCAGACTTCCTCACCTCGCAGTACCATCCAGCAGGACTCCCAAAGCTTACTGCATTGCCCACTGCCCTCCCAGCAACAAGACCCAGCAGGAGACCCTTCCAGGACGTGCAGCTGCATGGCCCTGCAGCCAGAGACGTACCTTGTCAAGGGCTGTGCAGATTTCTCCTGCAGGCAGCTCTCAGCATCCTCCCACTGCCAACTGCCTCCAAGCCCTCTCTCCTTCTCTCCTGTCCCCGTGCCACCTGCGGTCAGAGCCCCCAGCCCTGCTGTGCTGTGCACAGGAGCTGCTCCTGGGCAGAGCTATCTCTCTGCACCACGGCCCTCTTGCCACGAGCTCTCTCTGTCCCAGGAGCCCGGCCCAGCTCAGCACCACACGCCCAGCCCAAGGCATTGGAATCCCCCCTCGGGGGGCTTTGGTGAGGAGCCCACGAACCTCAGGCACTGAGAGACAATTGAAGACATCTCTCAACAAGTCCAAGTCAGAGGCAAGTTTCCTGCAGTGTCCCCCTGAGGGCCAGCACTGACACAGCCTCCCTTGGAGCTCGTTAGAACAGAACGTTGGAGGCAGTGAGAACAAGGAGACAAAGGCACTGTGAAGGTGACCCTGATGTGTAGGGAAACTGGATGTTTTTGACCAAGCACAAGGGCCAGGCTTTGACCCCCAGACCCTGCGAAGGCAGATCCTTTCCTTTCCCACACTGCTCAGGGCTCTTCCTGGGGCAGGAGGGGGTGGGGATGTGCATGGCCAAGTGCAGGAGAATGGTACGAGCCCTGCCTGGTTCATGGGTAGGGGCGAGGAGGCAATGAGGCCCTGGTGCTTTACCGATAAGCTGTCTCCTCCTAGGCCTCAGTGGCAGAGACAACAGCGAGAGCCATGGACACAAAGCCCTGGGTCCTGTTGGGACTCTCAGCCTTGCCACAGCCCTTGCTTCTCTCCACACCAGACTGTCCTAGGGACTCCCAGACCTGCACCTCTTTTCCTGCTGGCTCTAGACCCTTGTCCATGTGGTGTCACACCGGATCTGAGCTGAGTCTGATAACTCAGATCTTCTTGGTGGCCATGCTCCTCGTAAGGCAGCTCTGTAGGAAGCTGGCCTGGTTCCTGGGGAGCAGCACCACTGCTCGTATGGTATCCGTCGTGGTGCCCAGGCCTTCCTCCTCCTGGGCACTGCTCACTCAGCAGGGTCCCAGTCTGCCCTGATGTGTGGCGTTCCTCTTCCTCTGCTGCAGGACTGGGCTCTTCTCCTTGTAAAGGTCAAGATGTTTCTGTAGGCAAAATCCTGCAGTTTCTCAAGATTCTTCTGGACAGATGCTCCATTTTGTCAGCTGTTAATATCTGCAGGCAGATGGCTCACCCTGATTATGCCATCTCTCACAAGATAACAGCAGCAGGAGTTTGCAGAACAGTTTGGACAATACAGCAGTAACTAGTTGAATGGAATTGCATCACAAACTCATATAAGGGTACAGGATAGAAGGCTGCCAAATTCCACACTTTTTGTTCTTCCTTGTCATGCATGCTGTTATTTTGTCTGGAACTGTGTCCTATATACAAACACTGCACCATACCAGTTAATAGGAAGAAAATTGAGTCTATCCCAGCCAAAATGAGGACAATATCCACCCCATATTCCACACCATCTGCATCGTGCTCAGCTCCAGTACTTTCTAATTAATCACCACCACCTTTTCTCTTTTGATATACACACAGAGATAACACGCCCTTAGTCTATGGGTGTCCTGCTGTTGGCTAGGTTCAAGTTAATTTTCCTCCTAGTAGCTGGTATGATGCTGTGTTTTGCATTTAGCATGAGAAGAATGATGATCACCCACTGATGGCTTAGTTGTTGCCCAGCAGTGGAGGGCTGGGGGTGCCTGAGGAGCTGGGGGGGACAGAAGCAGGACAGCTGACCCCAAGTGGCCAAAGGGATGTTCCATACCGCAGACGTCATGCTGAACAATCAATATGGGGTGGCTGGCCAGGGTAGGGGGTACCACTGCTGCGCGACAGGCAATCACCATCACGATCATCATCATCATTGTTCGTATTATTTGTCTTCCCTTTATGGCCTATTAAACTGTCTTTATCTCAACCCATGATTATTCTTATTTATTTTTTTCCCCCTCCTCATTCTCTCCTGTATCCGCTCAGGGTGTAGCAGGGTGTGTGTGTGAGGGAATGGCTGTGTGGTGCTGAGCTGCCTGCCGGGTTAAACCACACTCTTTTTGGTGCCCAACATGGAGCACAAACTTTGAGCCAATGACAGATCTCACCACAGCATGTTAAATAAATAATAATAATAATAATAAAATAATAGGAAGCTATTACAACCATTAGATAATTTTAATATTTGCTGATAAAAAAAGTTTATTTATTATTATTTTTTTTAACCTCAGGTCTGTTGTGCTCAATTTCAGAACTGTGTTGTATAGCACATGACTTCCTGTATGTCTCCCCATCATGCTCTTTAGCTTTTCTGATGGCTCCTTCAAGTTTATTCTTTTGTTGTATCGTGTAACACTGGCTTATGATATGATAAAATTCCTGGTCATGAAACTAATCTGGTACTTGTACTCAGCATTGCCATTACCTCCATACCTTGGGAGCCATCTCTCAGAAACTATTAAGAATTACACTCTTGACCTTTTCTCCTCAGGAAACCAAGCCATGGGGGAGACAAGGGGAGGACACTTTTCCCCACTGGTTCACTCTCCCTTTCTCCTTCACCTCCCCCTTGTCCTCCAGGCTAATTACAATAGCTTTTCAAAGGTTTGAGTATCTGTGGGGTGGTCAAACCAGCATGTTCCTATTGTTATGTCTCCTGAATGTGTTTCAGCTTTTGTTTAATGTCAAACAACCACTTAAGCATGCCATCCAGAGATCTGTCCAGAGGCAGGAGAGTGAGGAGTGGCAGGGAGTGTGGGAGGATCTGGGCAGGCACCTAGAGCAGGGGGCACCTCCAGTGCTTTGGAACTTCATCCCTGAGAAAGTGCAGAATCCTAAAAAACTGTGAAATGCTTGAAAAAGTGGTGTTATCACCCTGGCATTTCCAAAGAGACACATACCACTGCAGTGTGCTGGGTCTCGGCCTATGCTTACAGAGCCACAATCAATGCCACTCCAACCTCTGTGACAAGCCCTGCAGCCACTCCAGCCCCTCTGACAGACCCCGCAGCCACTACAGCATCTGCAAAATGCCCTTCAAAAACTCCAGCTGCTTTTATGGGCCCTGTGTCTGGGCCACAGAAGCAACCTGTGTCTGTATCAGTTGCTCCTATATGGAAGAAAAAACAATGGATATAGAAGTCTCTTTTTTTTTTTTTTTTTTTTTTTTTTTAAGAAAGGAAAGAAACTCCTACCCAGACAAGAAAGGAGGAGAAAGAAGATGAAGCAGGCTTCAGGAAAGCTGGACCATCATGTGAGCAGGAGGACCAAGAGGAAGAGGTCCTAAGGGCATCAGTAATCACTTGATCCCTATCCCTGTGCTGCTCTGGTTCTGGGAGAAATGGGGGCCCCTCCCTGGAGTCAGAGGGCAGGAAAGGAGAGATGGTGGGTACACACGATGTGTCACCCTGTGGTTTCACCTGTGTGACCATGGAGAGGGCATGAGAAAGTGGGATGGAAAATCTGCCTCAACCCTAGAGGCACGGGTATGTGAGTGGCAAGGAAAAACAGTCACAAAAAGGGGTTCTTAGAGAACTGCTGCTCCACTTTCCAGCGGGCAGTCCTGCAGACACAGGAATGAATACTATGAGCAGGACGAGAGGGGCCCTGCCTCCAGCCAGGGGGAGGAAGGGGACAATCGGCTGTATTGGACTGTGAGGATTCGATGGCCTTGCACATCAGGCCCCCAGAAGTCTCAGGCTCCAGTGGACACCACTGCACAGCGTACCCTAGTGCCATCAAGCTGTGGAGGGGTGAACCCATTTGTATGTCTGGAGTGACAGGGGGATGCCAACACTGACCTGTACTGGAGGCTGAAGTGAGTCTAAGTGGGAAGGAGTGGCAAAAGCACCCCACTGGGACTGGCCCCGGACTCTGTGCATCCTTGGAAGAGACTGCTTCAGGAGAGGAGAGATATTTCAAGGACCCAAAAGGGTATGGGTGGGCTTTTGGCACAGCTGCCTTGGATGCGGAGGACATGATGCTGTTGTCTGCCTTGCCTTGGTCTCTCACAGGACCCTTCTGTTGTGGGGTTGATGAGGCCTGAAGGACAGCTGGTGCCAATCACTGCCACAGCCGTGCACCTGAGTCAGAGGAGCACCAAGGGAGTCCGCTGACAGAGGATTGTCGTGTCCTGAAGGAAGTCATGCAGTGCTGAGTGCTGCCATGCCGGACACGGTAGAGCTTCCATGCACACTGGGATCAAAGGCACCCAAGCGTTTTGCCACAGCTGATATCCCTAATGCATTTTTCTCCATGCGTTTGCCAGCAGACTGAAGGCCACAGCTTGCTTTCAACCTGGCATCGACTGCCCCAGGGCAGGAAACTCAGCCCTACCATTTGCCATGGACTGATCCAGAGTGCTCTGGAAGAGGAGGAAGCTCCTGAACACCTGCAGTACATCGATGGCATTGTTGTGTGGGGTGACAGAGCAGAGGAAGTGTTTGAGAAAGGGAAGAAAATACTCCAAATTCCTCTGAAAGCTGATTTCACACTAAAAGAACTGAAGATCAAGGGACGTGCACAAGAGATCCTGCTGCAGGCTGGCCAGGGTGCAGCGGACCAATGCTCAGGGACAGGTTGAGCATCAGTGAGGGGCTTCTCAGGAATTGCATGGTGCATCACTTGCTTTGTACATATTATTGTCATTATTTTTATTGTTATTATTGTTATTATTACTGTTTTAACTCCTTTTTCCGTCTTTTCAAATTTTCAATCATTCATTATTGTCTGGGCCCTTGTGCTTAGTGACACACATCCAGTTTTCCTACACACCAGTGCCGCCTTCACAGTGCCTTTGTCTCCTTGTCCTCACTGCCTCCAATGTTCTGCTCTAATGAGCTCCAAGGGAGGCTGTGTCAGTGCTGGCCCTCAGGGGGACACTGCAGGAAACTTGCCTCTGACTTGGACTTGTTGAGAGATGTCTTCAATTGTCTCTCAGTGCCTGAGGTTCGTGGGCTCCTCAGCAAAGCCCCCCGAGGGGGGATTCCAATGCCTTGGGCTGGGCGTCTGGTGCTGAGCTGGGCCGGGCTCGTGGGACAGAGAGAGGTCGTGGCAAGAGGGCCGTGGTGCAGAGAGATAGCTCTGCCCAGGAGCAGCTCCTCTGCACAGCGCAGCAGGGCTGGGGGCTCTGACCGCAGCTGGCACGGGGAGAGGAGAGAAGGAGAGAGGGCTTGGAGGCAGTTGGCAGTGGGAGGATGCTGAGAGCTGCCTGCAGGAGAAATCTGCACAGCCCTTGACAAGGGAAGTCTCTGGCTGCAGGGCCATGCAGCTGCCCGTCCTGGAAGGGTCTCCTGCTGGGTCTTGTTCCTGGGAGGGCAGTGGGCAATGCGGTAGGCTTTGGGAGTCCTGCTGGATGGCACTGCCAG
The DNA here is from genome assembly GCF_040182565.1 of Anser cygnoides. NCBI lineage: Eukaryota > Metazoa > Chordata > Aves > Anseriformes > Anatidae > Anser > Anser cygnoides. The sequence goes on along the minus strand of NC_089902.1, from coordinate 2,424,552 downwards.
GTGAGGAAGTCTGGCCGAAGCCCCTTGGAGTGTCATAATCCAGCTGCCCCTGGTCAGCCAAGAGTGGGTGGCCAAGCCTCCTTCAGACACTGCAGGGGATGCAGATGGTATATTGGGACGCCCCAGCTTGCGGATATTCATATCTGTCTGTGGGGTGTTCTTCTGGGCTGGAGGCTGCTCTCCAGCAGGATGCAGCTCTCTCATGCCATCCTTGTGTTATCCAGGATCCCCGAGGAGGAGACACCTCCGTGCTAAGGCCATGTCCGTGCTGCTGGATGACTGTCTGTGGGCAGCTGGAGTGAGGCCTCTGCAGCCCTGTCTAGGAGGGAAGAGCTGAGATCCTGCTCAGGCACCAAGAGACAAGGTGAGAATTCTGTCCAGATGAACTGGGAATGGGGCTTCTCTGCTTTAAGCAGTCTCCACTTATTGGGAAACACAAGAGTGTGATCACTGTCCTAAGCACAGGAATATTTGCCTTGCTGTACATTGGTTGCATGAGTTCTTTGGAACAACACTGCAAAGTTTATAGATCTCATAAGTGGATTGAACTTGAGTTTCCCCTATGTTCCTGCTACCAGCCTGCTGCACAGCAGGAAGGACTCCTCTGGAGCCCACAGCAGCCCCTGCTCCCAGTGCCACTCTCAGCTAGCACCAGCTACAGCTCAAGCAGGAGAGCTGCAGAAAGGTTCTCCTGCAAAAGGAGAGGCTTGGGATGAGAGTGCTGTAAGAACTGCAACAGGTTTTCCTGAGAGAAGTCTGTTCTAACTTTTTTCTGCCTTCTCCTTTTCAACAGACAACAGTGTCCAAAGTCTGCAAATGCCCAACATCAGCTGTGTGAGCGAGTTCCTCCTGCTGGCATTCGCAGACACACGGGAGCTGCAGCTCCTGCACTTCGGGCTCTTCCTGGGCATCTACCTGGCTGCCCTCCTGGGCAACGGCCTCATCCTCACTGCCGTAGCCTGCGACCACCGCCTCCACACCCCCATGTACTTCTTCCTCCTCAACCTCGCCCTCCTTGACATGGGCTGCATCTCCACCACTCTGCCCAAAGCCATGGCCAATGCCCTCTGGGACACCAGGGCCATCTCCTATCAGGGATGTGCTGCTCAGGTCTTTCTGTTTGTATTTTTGATGTCAGCTGAATATTCCCTTCTCACCATCATGTCCTACGACCGCTACGTTGCCATCTGCAAGCCCCTGCACTACGGGAGCCTCGTGGACAACAGAGCTTGTGCCCAGATGGCAGCAGCTGCCTGGGGCAGTGGCTTTCTCAATGCTGTCCTGCACACGGCCACTACATTTTCCCTGCCCCTCTGCCAAGGCAATGCTGTGGACCAGTTCTTCTGTGAAATCCCCCAGATCCTCAAGCTCTCCTGCTCAGATGCCTACCTCAGGGAAGTTGGGGCACTTGTGTGTAGTGTTTCTTTATTTTTCGGTTGCTTTGTTTTCATTGTGCTGTCCTATGTGCTGATCTTCAGGGCTGTGCTGAGGATGCCCTCTGAGCAGGGCCGGCACAAAGCCTTTTCCACGTGCCTCCCTCACCTGGCTGTGGTCTCCCTGTTTGTCAGCACCGTCATGTTTGCCTACATAAAGCCCCCCTCCATCTCTTCCCCATCCCTGGACCCGCTGGTGGCAGTTCTGTACTCGGTGGTGCCTCCAGCAGTGAACCCCCTCATCTACAGCATGAGGAACAAGGAGCTCAAGGATGTGCTCTGGAAATTGATGACTAGATGAGTTTCGGAAGCAATAAATTTCCATTCTACGTCTGCAGATGACTAATAATATCAATGACTACAAGAATATTATTAACTAATATTATATATATAATTAATTTTTGTGTGTTTCTGTATTTATGAATGTTTTCATTACAGGACTTTGTTTTAATGAGGATAAAGTTGCCCATTAAATTAATATGATTCATCTCATTTCTTTTACAGTGTGTACCTTTCGAGTATAGCTCAGAGATTCTGTACATGAGGAGAACTGTCTCTCTGTGAACATAAACAAAGTGAAGGAGCCTGCACTGCCTTCCTTGTGTGACGTCCTTCCTCTGAGAGCTGCTCTGGCTCTGCAGGGGCAGTGCCACGTGTAGGGCTGCAGAGGAGAAGAGTCCCATCCCAGCAGCACGGGCAGGGAGCACCAGCGCTTGGGGCATGCCGAGCTGCTCTCTTGCCACTGCCCCCCTCTGGTGCTGAGCCCTGCTGGTGGGGTCAGGCCCGGCTGCTCCTGTAGCTTGGTGCCAGTGCTGCTGTGGGGCTGTGCTGGGACTGCAGGCAGGGACAGGCAGTGGGCACGGCAGTGGCACAGCCGGCCTGCGCTGCAGCACTTCCCTCCTAAGGGGGAATCTCCTCCAAGGTGGACTGACCACAGCTCAAGGGCTCAATCTGCTGTGAGCAGGCAGAGGAGAGCTCTGCAGCCCCAGGGCACGCAGCAGCCCCAGCCAAGGAGTCTGGCGAGTGATTTGACTGCAAGGTCCCTCCTGCCCTAGCACCTCCCAGAACTGGCACGGCACTGGCTCCTGTGTGTCAGAGAGGCTGGGAGCCCAGGAGCTGTGCCATGGGCTGGAAGGATCACAACCAGATCACTTCTACCTGGGCAGATTCTGGCCCAAAAAGGGGGTGTTTTGTAGGTGTGGTATTACGAGGGCAGTGGTGCCTCAGAAGCTCCAAGTCCAGTAGGAAGCTAATGGCTGTTAAGTGGCCGGTGAGGTGACTTTTTTCTGAAGCAGCTGACAGGTCATCCTTGGACTCCTGGCTGGGATCTGTGCCTTTAGGCTCACATCTGCTGGTCTCCATGATAGGCCACCAGATGCATCTGCTCTGCACACAGTTTGTGAGATCCTCTCTTCCTAAGTAGCTGGTAGGCCCCATAGAGGAAGAGGTCTTGAATTGGGGTTGTCATGTCAGAGGTATCCGCTTTTCCCTGAACTCATCCTTCAGGGCTGCTTTTGTGGTGGTGCAGAGCTGCTGGGCACATTGTGCAGGGTGCTCCTACAGCCTTTGTGTCCTTCTCCATGCTGGCTTGGGAGCTGCTTCTTTCTCAGGAGCAGAGTAGCCAACCAAGGTGAGACAGATACTCTGAGTTCATGAAAGCCATCAGAAAGCTGCCCCTAAGAAGATGACTGATATGGGGAAGTCAGGAGAAGCCTGGCCAGGAGAGATGTGAGATTTGGGGGAGGGAAGAAGAGCTTGGCCAGCAGAAGCTAATGATTTTGGAGAGGTAAAAATGCTCAGGTAATGTCGATCCCACAATAACGCAGACTTAAAGCAGTCATGTGAGGCCCTGTTTTAACCTGTAACATTAATACCCTAATCGAAATGCCACTCCACACCCTGACAGGAATCCACTGCTCTAATTTTTGACCACAATATCCCTTGAAGCCAAAATTAGTCATAACACCATTTCCATTACCTTTACTCTCTTGCTCACCCTGATCCCTGCCCTTAACATTAGCATTTAAATGCTCTAATAAAATCTAGTATTCTTGCAGACCTAAACAAAATGCTAAACCAAAGAGCTTGCCCATACCCTAACCACAGATCTGACACCCCAAGCCCAACACCAAACCCTCCCACTCAATAGTTGCTTAAGCTCTCACCCAGAAATGTTCTCCGTAGTCCCTAATGCCATACATGAACAACTAACATCCAAACCCTGTCCTCCTGTGCATTAACATCTTCACCTCCAACCCCTATCCTCCCTGGGTCTCCTCCCCTCACCTCCGTGCCCTCTCCTGTAGCAGGGCAGGAACCGTGAGGTTGCCGTGTAGTCCCATGGCATTCAGAGATGAGTGTGAGGGGCCATGGATCTGATCAGCTTGTGGGCCACAAGGAGGAGATGGGTGGGAATGCTCTGCTGAGCTCAGCTCTGCCTCAGGATGTCCTGCCCCAGCAGGAGGAATGGGACTGGGGCAGTGACTGGGAGGTCACTTCTGTCTCTGCAGCTGATAGGGCAGCAGCAGGAACGTGTCACGCAAAGGGACTGTGAGGTCCCTTGTGTCTGGAGGTGGCAGGTCAGCCTTGGCTTCTCCCTGGGATGTGCACTTTGGGGCCGACATCTGCCAGTGGCCCTGCTAGGCCAGCAGAAGGCCCCTGCTTGGCATGCTGCCTGTGGGATCCCCTCTGCCTCCATCCCCAGGGGGACCCAGACAGAAAGAAGGCCCGCAGAGGGCTTGTCCTGTCCCTTCTGCTTGAGGCCAGGACTGGACAGCAGGAGGCCCAAGGCTTGGCTGTGTCTAGCCAAGAAGCTGCAAGGCCAGCAGCAGGCCCAGGCCTTGGAAGATGCTGGTGAGTACCTATGATCAGACTCTAGCTTTGTGTTTCAAGGAACAGCTGGTGAGGGTTGATGAGACACAGGTGAAATGATGGAAATGTTGGGATGAGAGCAAGGTGGTGGACAGAGATGGGTGTCTGCAGCCTTCAAGGAAATAAGGCAAAGTGTGGAACAGCATAGGAAAGCCTGCAGAGGAGAAGGCAGAGGGTGCTGGTAAGAATGGAAGGCCCCAACAGCCCTGACCTTTTTGTCCCTTTGGCTAGAGCTTCTGAGGAGACGAGATATAGTCATTGCAATGGGGCCTCTTTGCCTCCTTGATACCCTGTGCAGGGGTGGGAAGGTGTCATGATGAAGTTCTTGTCGTGGCATCACACTGCCCACCACATCATACAGACCCCAAGAAGAACCCTGAGCCAGACGGGGGGGGTGCAGGATCTCCCCTCCCAGGGGCTGGGGTCAGGCCTTGGCCCTTCTGCTTCACCAAAACCAACCAAGACTTTTCTCAGCACAGCGCTTTGCCTGTCTGCAATCATGGCCTCCAGTTATCTGCTCTAACAAGTCCCTGGGGAGGCTTTGTTAGGAACAGCCCTCAGTGGGGCCCATTAATACTCCAAGTCACTTCAACTTTTCCTCCTGACTTTACTTTCTCAAGCAGTTGCGTCATTCTCCTCTCAGTACCTGAGCTTCATAGACCGAGCACCAAAATACACCATTGAGATCATTAAAATGCAGAATGTCGTAAACAGCCATATCTCTCCCATGATTTTCTTCAAGTCTTCAAGACTTGTAGAGCTAATTGGAAAGCTTTCATGGTGTAGTTAAGGAGGAAGATTTCAAAGAGCATCTAATAGAAATCCTTCCTCATTTTAAAGGCTGAATTTTGTTGCATTTCAGTTTAGAGCATCATTTTCCTATAGATATTGGTCTAGGGTTACTCCTTTGAAGCCCTGCTGAGGTAGGAAGAGTAGGGTTTTTCCAATTTAAAAACAAACAACAGGAAACCATTCTGCATTAAAAAAGAAGAAAAAGCAGCAACTGGGTTGGTGAGAGCAGTCTGAATGATCCAAGAGTAAGGGGAGGGCAAAGCAGGAGAACCATGGGAAGTGCATAGGTCCCGACAGGCAGCTGGAAAGGCGGCATTCAGCAGGGTCTGTGTAATCAAGTCAGGTTTTCTTCCTGGAAGGTGAGGGAGCACACCATGATAGACAAAGCGATGACCAAGCAAGTACAGGTGAACACCAGAATTTCTTCTCCTGCGATGAATATAGAAAACAGAAAATCACATTTCTTCATGATATAAATTACACTTCATGTGAGACATTTAACGGAAGGGATTGAGTCATTTGAGCTGATGAGTAGTTGCTTTTTTAGTTAAGTACTAAAAAAATTACTGGGTATTGGGGCAGAGCTTTGCTGTGTGACCATAAGCATAACCAGGGAAAACCTCCTGTGGCCCCGTTGTGTTTGTGGCACTTCCCTGCACCAGCAGATGTCAGAAAAGACCTGCAGGAGACCGGAGCCCTTTGGGAAAATCAGGTGGAGCCAGGTGGAGTTCCCAGGGCACCTCCACTGCCAGCAGTGGTCTTTGTCCCTGTAACTGCAGCCCAGCCCAGCACAGGAAACCCCTTCAAAGACAACACCCTAGTTCAGTGGGTTCCTGGGACTGACCTAGATTTGAAATGGTCATTGGAAACCCATGATACTTTCCCTTATTCCTACTAGACACTTGAACATGCATTTACCTTCTCGGGTCACCTTTAGCAAACTCAGGATGAAAAACTCAAGTATAGCACGCTTCAAATGGCTGAGAAGGAACCCATCAGCTTTCCCCACTTTCGAAATAGTTCCCGTCCAACTGAGGTTTTGAAAGTGAAAAATGTGAAATGACCCGTCAGGTCAATGCGCAGAGTAAGGGAATGTAATAGGCATTGTGCTGGAGTGTCAGAAGGCAAAAAGCACTGCATTTTGCCTCAGAGTAATCAAGGAGACCTAATCCAGTTCATCCGTGAGATAAAGCAGAGTGAAGGACGTTGAGTTGTGTCCTAACATGAAGAAGGATGTACATCACTGGTGAAGGAGCTGTCTTTTTGTGCCATCACCAATGCAAATACACAAAACTATATCAAATAAAGGTAACAAGCCCGACTCTGGCTCTGTCACCCCACAGGGCACGGGAGAGGGAGCTGACAGCCAAGGGACGCATTTGGGTGTGGAAGGTGGGGCCCAGCAGAGACAAGGATCCAAGGCAGGAGCTGCGGGAGGCCAGGAGAAGCAGCCCAAGGGGTGGTGCTGCTTGTGAGGACACGTTTGTGCCAGCAGCCTGAGTGGGCAGCAGCTGTGCACAGGCGAGGGGAGGCCAGGAAGCGCATGCCAAGAGCGCTCCTGCCAGCAGAGACAAGGCCGGGGCCGAGGGCAAGGGGAGGGGCAGGCCCAGGGCAGGGGGCTGCAAGGGCCATGCTGAGCTCCCTGCCCCTGCAGCAGCCGCACTGGCCCTCAGCAGATGTGCTGGCCGGCACGCACGGGGAGGTGCTGGCGTGCATCAGAGAGCAGCGAGGAGGGCGCTGGAGAGGGCCGGGGTGAGGCGGGTGGCAGAGCCCCATGCAGGGGCTGGCTGGGGGTCCCCTCTGCTGCAGCCACCGCATGCGGCGTGGCAGGAGGAGGGCTCCCTGTGCACCACGGGGCAGAGCCTGGCCCTGGGCTCTTCCTGACGTCCCTGCAGCTCCTGGCAGTCTGCGGTGAGGTGCCCCTCAGCCTTCCCTCCTGTGCTACCAGGGCGCACAGCTGCCTCCTGCCCAGCTCACTGCCCACCAAGAACGTCCGACAGGGCTGCTTCCCAAGCTGGGCCTTGCCCAGGCTCAGTCCCCTGCAGGGGCAGAAACTGGCCCTTGTCCTGGTGGCTTTTCATGGCCTTCCTCTCAGTACGTGCTCTTCTCATGCTTGATCTTTTTAACTGAATTCAGAGGCTTAAGAGAACTTCTTGGTACAGACTACTGCAGAGAAAACTTCGAGTCCCTCAGCCACATCTCTGCTTTTCCTCCACATTGCAGCTGGGCTCTTCAATCCCACAACCTCTGCTGTACCTGAAGAGAAATCATGAGAAGGAAGAGTCACTGAAAATGACTACCTGCTGGTTCCTTTATTTCGTTAAATACCAAGAGCTTATCAGCACCTGTACATCAGGTCTCTGGGTTAAAAATAAATAAATAAAAGGTAGAAGAAGTGAGATAGAAGTGAGATGAAGAAAAATACTTTAATTGGAATAATTTTGCAAAGAATGAAAGGCAGTTTTGAACTACATGAACAAAGGTGTTTCTGCCTTGCCTGGGTATATGTGAGGAAGATGTGCAGGTACCTCATTGATGGGGAAATGCTGTATATTCGAATAACATCCTCAGTGCCTCCTTCAGCTCCTTGTTCCTCGTGCTGTAGATGAGGGTTTCACTGCTGGAGGCAACGCTGAGTACAGAAATGAAACCGCCAGGTCCAGGGATGGGGAGGTGATGGAGGGAGGCTCCAGGCAGGCAGCCATGGCGGTGATGCTACGCAGGGAGACCACTTTGACCCAAAACACAGCACATCTTTACACCTGCTGAGGGTGCACTCACTCTATTCCATCATCAAGGTCATTGACAAATAAGTTGAGCAGGACTGGACTCAGTGTAGATCCCTGGGGGACACTGCTGGCTACAGGCCTCCAACTAGACTCTGCTCCACTAAGCACAACCCTCTGAACTCTGCCATCCAGCCAGCTCACAATCCACCTCACTGACCACTCATCCATCCCACACTTCCTGAGCTGGCCTGTGAGGATGTTATGGGAGACAGTGCTGAAAGCCTTGCTGAAGTCAAGGTACACAACATCCACTGCTCTCCCTCACCCACTCACCTAGTCAGTCCATCATAGAAGGCTATCAAGTTGGTGAAGCACGGTTTCCCTTGGTGAACCCATGCTGACTGCTCCTGATCACCTTCTTCTCCTCCACATGCTGGAGATGACCTCCAGGATGAGCTGTTCCATCGCCTTTCCAGGGATGGAGGTGAGGCAGACCGGCCTGTAGTTGCCTGGGGCCTCCTTCTTGCCCTTTTTGAAGACCAGCATGACATGAGCTTTCTTCCAGTCTTCAGGCACCTCTCCTGTTCTCCATGACCTTTCAAAGGTGATGGAGAGTGGGCCAGCAGTAACATCCGCCAGCTCCCTCAGCACTCATGGATGTGTCCCATCGGGGTCCATGGACTTGTGGGTGTCAAGTTTGCCTAAGAGATCTCTGAGCTGATCCTCTTCAACCAAGGGAAAGTCCTCGTTTCTCCAGAGTTCCTCCCTTGTCCCTAAGGTCAGAGATTCCAGAGGGCTGGTCTTAGCAGTGAAGGCTGAAGCAAAGGAGGCATTCAGTAATTCTGCCTTCCCTTTGTCCTTTGTCACCAGGGCACCCACCTCATTAAGCAGTGGGCCCACATTTTCCTTCCTCTTCCTTCTGTGACTGATGTGTTGGAAACAGCCCTTTTTGTTGTCCTTGACACCCCTTGCAAGATTTAACTCCAAATGGGCCTTGGACTTCCCTGTCGCTTCCCTGCATCCTCGGACAATGTCCCTATATTCTTCCCAAGTGGCTTGTCCCCTTTTTCACATTATGTATGCTTCCTTCTTCCATTTCAGTCACCCCAGGATCTCCTTGATCATCCAAGCAGGTCTGCTGCCCCCTTTGCCTGACTTTTTGCTCACAGGAATACACAGCTCTTGAGCTTGGAGGACTTGGAGGTCAGTGCGCTATTGCTCCCGGTGCACCGTTGAGGCAGCCATCGGCACCTGCTCTGCTTCGGCTCTCAGCAACCTCACAACAGAAGGGTCCTGTGCGAGACCAGGCAAGGTAGACAACTATTTGACGTTCTCTCTATTCAAGGCAGTTATGCCAACAGCCCTCTGGTGCCCTTTTGCTTAGTTGTTTACCCTTGGAACAAGCCAGAAACACAGTCTGGAGGCATGTCGTTAGGGTTACCCAATGATGTTCACGGTACTCACGAGCTATCATGACTGGCCCCAAAGAAAGAAGGGGAAGGTGCCCTGCCTTGTGCCCTCCACCAAGTGGATTCATGAGTGTCGTACCAGTAGCACCTCAAATAGTATTTATTGGTGCCGATTTAGGGAAAGCATCACAAGCCCATATTTGCTTTCCTAGTGGTAACTTAGAAGTTTCTTGCAACATGTAGTTGCTTTACAGGTAGGGATTTGTAGCAATTTGTAATAAAGACGTTCATGAAGACAGAGCAACGAGGTGTCCGTGTCCTTGTGTACTATGGAATCCTACCAACCTCCTGCTGCGATCCATGGGCGGGCTGACCCTCCTAGGTCCTGAGCATCAACCACAGACCTGGGGCTTGGTGACAGCCCTTTGCTGCAGAGAACAGACCCAGCCACAGGGGCTGGACAATTCAGATGCCCCAGTGCCATGAAAATGGCTTTTTTTCTGCTCAGGTCTGCTCTCCCTCACACACACCAGACCTGTGGCTCATCTCCCTGTGGAGGAGGAGGAGGCAAAGCGCTGCTGGTGCGCGAGTAAGGGAGAAATACTCCACCTGTGGGAGGGCAGGGCTGGCGGGGAGGTGGCACAGGACAGGCACTGGCCTCTTTCTTCAATTCCCCACCCAGGGAGCCTTGAGACCACAGGTCAGTGTCCGTACTGCCCAGAGGTGTCTGCAGTCCTGTATCATCAGGATCCACCTTCTCTCCTTCTGTACGTAACATTTTTAAATTTTTCTCACAGTTTGGGGCCAGCATTGGTGGACCTGGTACCTGGCACTGCAAGGCTGTGTCTCACACCGTGGTTTTTTTCATGAGTTTTTCCCATTGCAGCAGCAGAGCAGCAGCTAATTGCTTCTGGAAGACAACTGAAACAGTTTCTTCAGTGCATGATTGAGCTCCTGGTTCCTCATGCTGTAGATGAGGGGGTTCACTGCTGGAGGCAACACCGAGTACAGAAATGACAACACCAGGTCCCTGGATGGGGAGGAGATGGAGGGGGGCTTCAGGTAGGCAAACAGGACAGTGCTGACAAACAGGAAGACCACGGCCATGTGGGGGAGGCACGTGGAAAAAGCTTTGTGCAGGCCCTGCTCAGAGGGGATCCTCAACACTGCCCTGAAGATCTGCACATAGGACAGCACAACGAAAACAAAGCAACCAATACCTACACAGAAGCCGATTGCAGTAAGCCCAACCTCCCTGAGGTAGGTATCTGACCAGGAGAGCTTGAGGATCTGGGGGATTTCACAGAAGAACTGGTCCACACCATTGCCTTGGCAGAGGGGCAGGGAAAATGTAGTGGCCATGTGCAGGAGAGCATTGAGAAAGCCACTGCCCCAGGCAGCTGCTGCCATCTGGGCACAAGCTCTGCTGCCCACGAGGCTCCCGTAGTGCAGGGGCTTGCAGATGGCAACGTAGCGGTCGTAGGCCATGATGGTGAGAACATAAAATTCTGCTGTAATCAAGAAGAGAAATAGAAAGACCTGTGCAGCACACCCTTGATAGGAGATGGCCCTGGTGTCCCAGAGGGCATTGGCCATGGCTTTGGGGAGAGTGGTGGAGATGCAGCCCACGTCGAGGAGGGCGAGGTTGAGGAGGAAGAAGTACATGGGGGTGTGGAGGTGGTGGTCGCAGGCTACGGCGGTGAGGATGAGGCCGTTGCCCAGGAGGGCAGCCAGGTAGATGCCCAGGAAGAGCCCGAAGTGCAGGAGCTGCAGCTCCCGCGTGTCTGCGAATGCCAGCAGGAGGAACTCAGTGATGGAGCTGCTGTTGGACATCTGCTAATTCTGGTCATGAGGTCCTGTACAAGGAGGACAGAGGCAGTGATAATGTACCACAAGCATATAAGAGGAAAACTCTTTCCATTTTCTCATTTAAAATCACCCCAAATTGCCCATTTCTAGGCAGATATTTTGAAGGTCTCTTTCATTGATTCTGCCTGGGAGTGTCTCTGGGAGCAGGGGACTCATCTGTGGGCAATGCAAGAATCAGTCCTGCACTGTAGCCAGAGGTAGTAGCATGGTAGTAACATGGTAGGAATATGGTAGGAACAGGTAGGAACATGGGGTAGTCTCAGATTCACTTTACTACTGATATCAAAGAGATTTCCCCAGTTTTGCTCCTAGTTCACCCAACTGCAGAGCAGAGGTGTGGAGATTTAGTTATTTAATTATTTGTTTTCTATTTTTCATTTTAGCTGCCCCACGACACCTGAGGAGTGATTCTAAGGCACAAATCCTCGGCGTTCTGCTGCACTCCAAGTAAAACCTTGTGGATCCTCAGAGGCAAAGAGACTGTCCCTTTAGTGCAGAGCGTCCCACAGAGCTGACAGCCAGTCTGTCCATCAGTGCTGGTCTGAGCTGTGCTGGCATCTCTTTGAGATACAGGACAATCGCCTTCAGAGGCTGTCCTGAGAAGAACCTGGAAACTGTTGAGGGAAGAAGAAGCGAGGCTCCACGTGCCCATCTCCAGACCCCTCATCCTGTCCCCATACTCCCCTTCCCCCAAGCACCCCGAGGGCTCACTCCATGGGCAGGTGAAACCCCCATCCCCAGGCAGCCTGGGAACAAGAGCAGCAGCAGCACGGCCAGGTGGAGAAGCCAGGAGGAATGGCAGCGTGCTGCTGCCAGGGGAGGCAAGGCCAGGCAGGGACAGACGGACACTCAGCACACCCTCCTGTGCTGCAGCTCTGCCTGCAGAGGAGGCAGCTCCTGCTGGGGACAGCGGGGGCTGGAGGGCAGAGGCTGTGCTGGTGGCAGAGGAGAGCAGGGGGTGTCCCAGGGAAGGCGCCCGCCCTGCAGGGGCTGGCAGGGAGGTGCCTGAGCCCTCCCTCGCACAGCATTTCTGGCAGCAGCTCCCTCTCACCGCCTGCCCATGTCCCTGCTGCCTGCCGGTGTCCCTGCTGGGGGCTGATTCTCTGTCCCCACGTCTCCTCCCTGTCCATGCTCACAGACCCCATCCCTCCCGCTGTGTGCTCAGATTCACTCAGATTCCCCTCCACTGCAGGAATCTGAAAGCACAGAATTCAAGAAAAAGCCTTTCCCTTTCAGATAAACCAAGCCTCTTTCTTCCTCTGGAAATTTCCTCTTGTAAATGCCATTCTCTACAGCATCTTCTACACTTTGCTGGAGAAACAGAGACACAACTATCCCGACAGAAGCTGTCAGGCATCGGATGTGCCAGCTGTAGAAGACCCCTCTGGCAACCCCACCTGCATGGCCCTGCAGTCAGAGACGTACCTTGTCAAGGGCTGTGCAGACTTCTCCTGCAGGCAGCTCTCAGCATCCTCCCACTGCCAACTGCCTCCAAGCCCTCTCTCCTTCTCTCCTGCCCCGTGCCAGCTGCGGTCAGAGCCCCCAGCCCTGCTGCGCTGTGCACAGGAGCTGCTCCTGGGCACAGCTGTCTCTCTGCACCAGGGCCCTCTTGCCACGAGCTCTCTCTGTCCCACGAGCCCGGCCCAGCTCAGCACCAGACGCCCAGCCCAAGGCATTGGAATCCCCCCTCGGGGGGCTCTGCTGAGGAGCCCACGAACCTCAGGCACTGAGAGACAATGGAAGACATCTCTCAACAAGTCCAAGTCAGAGGCAAGTTTCCTGCAGTGTCCCCCTGAGGGCCAGCACTGACACAGCCTCCCTTGGAGCTCGTTAGAGCAGAGCATTGGAGGCAGTGAGGACAAGGAGACAAAGGCACTGTGAAGGTGACCCTGATGTGTAGGAAAACTGGATGTGTGTCACCAAGCACAAGGGCCAGGCCTTGACCCCCAGCCCCTGGGAAGGGAGATTCTTTCCCTTCTCACACTGCTCAGGGCTCTTCATTGGGCAGGAGGAGATGGGGATGTGCATGGGCAAGTGCAGGAGAATGGTACGAGCCCTGCCTGGTTCATGGGTGGGGCAAGGAGGCAATGAGGCCCTGGTGCTTTACCGATAAGCTGTCTCCTCCTAGGCCTCAGTGGCAGAGACAACAGCCAGAGCCATGGACACAAAGCCCTGGGTCCTGTTGGGCCTCTCAGCCTTGCCACAGCCCTTGCTCCTCTCCACACCAGGCTGTCCTAGGGACTCCCAGACCTGTACTTCTTTCCCTGCTGGCTGTAGACTCTTATCTGTCCAGTGTCACACCAGATCTGAGCTGAGGCTGATAACTCAGATCTTCTTGGTGGCCATGCTCCTCGTAAGGCAGCTCTGTAGGAAGCTGGCCTGGTTCCTGGGGAGCAGCACCACTGCTCGTATGGCATCCCTCGTGGTGCCCAGGCCCTCCTCCTCCTGGGCACTGCTCACTCAGCAGGGTCCCAGTCTGCCCTGATGTGTGGGGTTCCTCTTCCTGTGGTGCAGGACTGGGCTATTCTCCTTGCAAATGTCAAGAGGTTTCTGCAGGAGAAATCCTTCATTTTTTCATTGTTCCTCCACACTGATGCTCCATTCTCTCAGCTGTTAATATCTGCAGGCAGATGGCTCACCCTGGTTATGCTGTCTATTACAAGATAACTTCATCAACAATTGCAGGACAATGTGGACAACACAGGGTTTAGTGGAATAAAACTGGAGCATACTATCACGGAATTATAGGGGATTGAATTCCACTGGATTCTACCTTTTCTCTGCTTCCTTCTCATGTATGTTGTCATTTTGTTTGGAACCGCATTCTAAATGTTGTGAGGCTGTGCAGGGACAAAATTAGAAGGTCGAAAAACCAACTGGAGCCCAACCTATCTATTAAGGATAATTAAAAAAATAATAATTATTTTTTTTTAATTCATAAAATAAAAAAAATAAAAGGAGGAGTAATGAGAATCTTCATCCTCTATTGGTTGTGGGGGGAAACATAGGTAAAGGTGATGAGGAAAATGCTGAGGTTTTTATTGCTTCCTTTGCCTCATTCTCCAGCAGCAAGAACAGTTGTTCCCCTGGTACTCAGACTCCTGAACTGATACATAGGGACAGCGAGTGACATGAAGCCCTCATAATCCATGAGGAAAAGTTTTGAGACCTGCTACTCCACTTAGATGTACGCAAGTCTATGGGGCCAGGTGGGATCCACATGTTGGTACTGAGGGAGCTGGCAGAAGTGCTCACCAGGACACTTTCCATCATTTATCAGCAGTCCTGGCTATCAGGCAAGGTCCCAGTTGAGTGTCGACTAGCCAATGTGACGGCCACCTACAAGAAGGGGCAGAAGGAGGATCTGGGGAACTACAGGCCTGTCAGTCTGATCTCGGTGGTGGCGAAGCTCATGGAGACGATTATCTTGAGTACCACCACGTAACACTTCCAGGACCACCAGGTGACCAGGCGCAGTCAGCATGGGTTTACCAAAGCCAGGTCCTGCTTGGCAAATCTTATCTCCTTCTAAGTCAAGGTGATGTGCTCAGTGGAGAAGAGAAAGGCTGTGGATGTGGTCTACCCAGACCTCAGTAAGGCTTTTGAAACTGTTTCCCCCAGCATTCTCCTGGGGAAACTGGCTGCTCAAGGCCAGGAGGGATGTATGCTTTCTTGGGTTAAAAATTGGCTGTATCTTCTTTTTCAATAATTTCATCAGTGATCTGGATGAAGGGATCGAGTGCACCCTCAGTAAGTTTGCAGACGACACCAAGTTAGGTGCAAGTGTAGATCGACTCAAGGGTAGGAGGGCTCTGCAGAGGGATCTGGATAGGCTGCACCCATGGTCTGAGATCAACTGTATGAAGTTCAACAAGGCCAAGTGTCGGGTCCTGCACTTGGGGCACAACAGCCCAACATAATGCCGGGGGAAGGGTGTCTGGACAGCTGCCCAGGGGAAAGGGACTTGGGGGTATTGGTGGATAGTCGGCTGAATAGGAGCCAGCAGGGTGCTCAGGTAGCCAAGAAGGCCAACAGAATCCTGGATTGTACCAGGAATACTGCGGTCAGCAGGAGTAGGGAAGTGATTGTCCCTCTGTACTCGGCCCTGGTGAGGCCACACCTTGAGTACTGCGTTCAGGTCTGGGGCCCCCAGCACAAGAAGGACATGGATCTATTAGAATGAATCCAAAGGAGGGCCATGAGGATGATCAAGGGGCTGAAGACAGGCTGTCTCCTCTGAAGACAGGCTGAGGGAGTTGGGGTTTTTCAGCCTGGAGAAGAGAAGGCTCAAGGGAGACCTTACAGCGGCCTTCCAGTACCTAAAGGGGCCAACAGGAAAGCTGGGGAGGGACTCTTCATCAAAGAGAGCAGCGATAGGACTAGGGGTAATGGTTTAAACTGAAAGAGGGTAGATTCAGATTAGACATTAGAAAGAAGTTCTTTACTCAGAGGGTGGTGAGGAAGAGGCTGCCCAGAGAAGATGTGGAAGCCCCATCTGTGAAAGTGTTCAAGGCCAGGTTGGATGGGGCTTTGAGCAACCTGGTCTAGTGGAAGTTGTCCCTGCCCAGGGCAGGTGAGTTGGAATGATGTGATCTTTAAGGTCCTTTCATACCCAAACTGTTCTGTAATTCTGTAAATATGAAACACAGCACCATACCAGCTACTAGGAAGAAAAATTTGCTCTATTGCAAGGCAAAACTAGGACAATATCCACCCCTCATTCCATACCATGTCTGTCATGCTCTGGTCTGACACTTTCCAATTAATCACCAGCACCTTTCCTGTCTTACGATATGCACTCAAAAATATCATGCCCTTAGTCTATTAGTGTCTAGAACATTAAAATTAACATTAACAATAATAATAATAATGTCTTCCTTTTGTGTCCTATGAAACTGCCTTTATCTCTAACCATGAACTTTTACATTTTTTTTCCTCCCAGTTCTTTCCTCCATCCCAGTGGATGAATAGCTTTGTAGTGCTGAGCTGCCTGCCTGGTCAAATCACAGCAAGTCTTCTTGGTGCCTAGCATGGAGCACAAAGGTTGAGATGACAGATCTGAGAAAAAAGAAAGTGTACGGCTGCTGGAAGGAGGGTCTGGTGACGTGGAAGGAATACAGGGACACTGTTTGCGTTTGTAGGGAGAAAATTTGTGTGGCCAAAGCCCAACTACAGTTGAAGCTGGCCAAGTCTGGGGGAGGCAATAAAAAGGTTTTTTTAGATATGTGAACAGAAAAAGGAAGACCAAAGAAAACATAGGTCCGCTACTAGAAGGGGAGGGTCTCCTCGCAGACAATGACATAGGCAAAGCAGAGACGTTTAACGTTTTCTTTGCCTCTGTCTTCAACACTGATGATGGACTTCGGGACCCAGGGTGCCCTGAGCTGGAGGAACATGACAGTGGGAATGACAAACTCCCAACTGACCTTGAATGTGTGCGGGATTTGCTGCTCCACCTGGATCCATACAAGTCCATGGATCCGGATGGAATTCATCCCAGGGTGCTTAAAGAGCTGGCTGATGTCATCACAAGACCTCTCTCAATTATTTTTCAACGATCTTGGGAATCTGGAGAGGTCCCATTGGACTGGAAGCTGGCTAATGTTGTGCCAATTTTCAAGAAGGGCAAGAAAGAAGACCCTAGCAATTACAGGCCTGTCAGTCTCACGTCAGTGCCTGGTAAAATTGTGGAGAGGATGATCCTTGAAGTTATTGAAGCGCACGTGGGGGACAATTCAGTCACTGGTCCCAGCCAACACGGGTTCACAAGGGGTAGGTCCTGCCTAACAAATTTGATTTCCTTTTATGATAAGATCACCCATCTAGTCGATCAAGGGAAACCAGCTGATGTGATCTTTTTGGACTTCAGCAGAGCTTCTGACACGGTTCTGACATAGACACGGTTCTGACATAGGATCCTACTGGACAAAATGTCCAGCATACAACTAAACAAAAACATCATACGATGGGTGAGCAATTGGCTGACGGGCAGGGCTCAAAGGGTTGTGGTAAATGGGGCCACATCTGGCTGGCGGAGGGTCACTAGTGGGGTCCCTCAAGGCTCCATTTTAGGGCCAGTCCTCTTCAATGTTTTTATAAATGATTTGGATGTAGGACTAGAAGGTGTTTTGAGCAAATTTGCCGACAACACTAAACTTGGAGGAGTTGTGGACTCGGATGAGGGTGGAAAGGCCTTGCAGAGAGATCTGGACAGACTGGAGAACTGGGCGATCACCAACCACATGAAGTTTAACAAAAGCAAGTGCCGAGTCCTGCACCTGGGATGGGGCAACCCTGGCTATACGTACAGACTGGGCAATGAGATGCTGGAGAGCAGCCCTGCAGAGAGGGATCTGGGGGTTGTGGTTGACAGAAAGTTGAATATGAGCCAGCAGTGTGCCCTGGCAGCCAGGAGGGCCAACCGTATCCTGGGGTGCATCAAACACAGCATTGCTAGTCTGTCGAGGGAAGTGATTGTCCTGCTCTACTCTGTGCTGGTGCGGCCTCACCTCAAGTACTGCGTGCAGTTCTGGGCACCACAGTACAAAAAGGACATTAAACTGTTGGAGAGTGTCCAGAGGAGGGTGATGAAGATGGTGAAGAGCCTAGAGGGGAAGACATATGATGAGCGGCTGAGGTCACTGGGCCTATTCCGCCTGGAGAGGAGGAGGCTGAGGGGGGACCTCATCGCAGTCTACAACTTCCTCACGAGGGGGAGTGGAGAGGCAGGTGACCTATTCTCCGTTATCACCAGGGACAGGACCTGCGGGAACAGTGTCAAGCTGAGGCAGGGGAAGTTTAGGCTGGACAAAAGGAAGAGGTTCTTCACCGAAAGGGTGGTTGCCCACTGGAACAGGCTCCCCAGGGATGTAGTCACTGCACCAAGCCTGTCTGAATTTAAGAAGAGATTGGACTGTGCACTTAGTCACATGGTCTAAACTTTTGGGCAGACCTGTGTGGTGCCAGAAGCTGGACCTGGTGATCCTTATGGGTCCCTTCCAACTCTGGATATTCTATGATTCTATGATTCTATAATATCCAACCTAAACCTCCCCTGGTGCAACTTTAGCCCATCCCCCCTTCCTATCACCAGACACATGGGAGAATAGACCAACCCCTACCTCGCTACAGCCTCCTTTAAGGTACCTATAGAGAGCGATAAGGTCGCCCCTGAGCCTCCTCTTCTCCAGGCTGAACAACCCTAGCTCCCTCAGCCGCTCCTCGTAAGACTTCTTCGCCAGACCCCTGAGTGAACCGTCTGTGGTTTAATTTGGTAGAGAAAGGTAAAGCAAAAGGTGAAACTGAGGAGCCCATGGGTTAAAGAGGGCTCTGCAATTCCAGAAGGGTTTAGAGGAGCCAGCTGGCAAAGGCACATGAAGGTCCAGTGTGGTTAAGGACAACCTCTCTGAAACCCCACAATTGCGACCTAGTGTAGCACTCGCCTGCTATTTATGCCCTTAGAGAAACCCCACGGTCCTGCCAAAGCACTGCCCTATGCTGCTGAGCCAAAACGGGAGATGGAAAGGGGCTAAGCAGTAGAGATCCCCACGGAGTTCAGTCTGCTGCCCACCCTGAGCAGAATGAGCAGAAGGGAACTCCCTGGATGACCAAGGGCACCAAAACCCCTGGCTCTGCAGAGCAGCACCACCAGCTCTATGCCCTCCATCTCCTGAGCCGTGGCTGGCCCCAGCCCATGGGCTGCTGGGGAGGCCCAGAGCCGCCTTTGTGCCAGCAGCTGCGGTGCCTTGCGAGGGGCTGGGGCTGTGCTGGCCGTGCCCAGAGCCCTGCAGCAGGCTGCGGTGGGCACTGGCCTGGGGCCAGCCCAGCCTGGGCTGCTGGGCTGGGGAGAGGTCCGGGAGCTGGGGAGAGGTGGGCAGGGGCTGGGCTGGGCTGGGCAGTGCCCGGCAGAGGGCAGCAGCAGCGTCAGGGAGCGGTGGCAGCATGCAGGGGAGGGCTCCCAGCAGGGCTTGGTGCTGCAGAGCCAGGGCTGGGGAAGGGAGCCCAGAGCTGCAGGGGCAGGGGACAGGAGGCCGCTCGGGGCTCTTGCTGGCCTGGGCAGAGCAGGAAGGGGGCCCAGGGCATTTGTCCCCTCACCGCAGCCTGCCACGACCTGCACGGCACCCTGGAGTGTCCAGGGCCAGGCTCTGCCCCGTGGTGCGCAGGGAGAGGGCAAAGCCTCTCTGGAAAAGAGGCTGAAACCGAAAAAGGTCCCTCCGCTGCCCCGTGGTGTGACAGGGCCAGGGTGGGACACGTTACCTTTATTTGATGTAGTTCTTGTGTAATTTGCATTGGTGATGGCACAAAAATAGAGTTCCTTCACCAGTGATGTACATCCTTCTTCATGTTAGGACACAACTCAACGTCCTTCACTCTGCTTTATCTCACAGATGAACTGGATTAGGTCTCCTTGATTACTCTGAGGCACAGTGCAATGCTTTTTGCCTTCTGACACTCCAGCACAATATTTGTGACTTTCCCTTACTCTGCGCATTGACCTGACGGGTCATTTCACATTTTTCACTTTCATATCCCTAGTTGGAAGGGGATGATTCCCCAAAGTGGGGCAAGCTGATGGGTTCTGCCTCAGCCATTTGAAGTGTCCTGCTCTTGAGTCTTTCAGCCTGAGTTTTCCACAGATGACCTAGGTCGGTAAATGGATATATAGGTGCCTACTACGAAGGAGGGAGAGTGTCTTGGGATCCCAATGGCCATTTCAAATTTAGGTCTAATCCCAAGAAACTGCTGAAGAAGGAATTTGCCTTGAAGGGGTTTCCTGTGCTGGGCTGGGCTGCAGTTTCAAGGAGAAAGAGCACTGCTGGCAGTGGAGGTGCCCGGGAAACATCACCTGTCTCCACCTTATCCAACAACGGGCTCTGGTCTCCTGCAGGTCCTTTCAGACAGCTTCCATTCCAGGGAATTACTCTAAATGCACCAGAGCCGCTGGAGGCCTAATGATTTCATTGAAAGCATAACCAGGAAATGGGATTTCGAGGAAATATTTCAAGTATGAATAAACTACTCTGAAGGCCTTGGCACTGGTTGCTTATGGTCAGACAGCAAAGCTCTGCCTGAATACTCATTATTTTTTTTAGTACTTTTATTGTATTTATTAGTACTTTAGTACTAATCAAGCACCTACTCATGAGCTCAAATGATTCAATCCATTCCGTAAAAAGTAATGAAATGTCGTGAAAAGACGTGAAATGTAATTTCTATCATGAAGAAATGTGAATTTCCATCATCTATATTCAACGCAGGAGAACAAATACTGATAATCTCCTTTACTTGCAATGTCATCGCTTTCTTTATCATGGTGTGTTCCCTCATCTTCCAGGCTCAAAACCTGACTTGATTACACAGAACATGCTGAATGTCCCCTTTCCAGCTGCCTGTCTGGACTTATGCACTTCCCATGGTTCTCCTGCTTTGCCCTCCCCTTACTCTTTGATCATTCAGACCGCTCTCACCAACCCAGTTGCTGCTTTGAGTTTCAGTGAGTTCCAGCTCGCCCATCTCTCAGCAGTCTGTCTAATGGTTTCCTTAGCAAGAAACTCAACATTAATCATTGAATTAGTATGATATGGATTAATATTAACACTATTATTTTAAATTTCCTATTAATCAGTGTAAAATAGATCATGTACAGTCATCCTTTTGGGAAGGTAAACATCACTGGAGGCAACAAAATGAGGAACTTGAACTTTGTTTTTTTTTGAAAATTGCAGCATGATTTCCTGTTGTTTGCTTTTAGATAGGAAAAACCCTGCTTTTCCTACCTATGCAGGGATCCAAAGGAGAAACCCTAGACCAATATCTCTAGGAAAATGATGCTCCAAACTGAAATGCAAGAAAATTCAGCCTTTAAAATGTGGAAAGATTTCTTTTAGATGCTCTTTGAAATCTTCCTCCTTAACTACACCATGAGAGCTCTCCAATTAGCTGCACAAGTCCTGAAGACATGACGAAAACTGTGGGAGAGATATGGCTGCTTAGGACTTTCTCTGTTTGAATGAGTTCCATGGTGTATTTTGGTGCTGAGTCAATGTAACTTGGGTACTGAGAGGAGAATGATGCAACTGCTTGAGAAAGTAAAGTCAAAGGGAAAAGTTGAAGTGACTTGGAGTATTAATGGGCCCCACTGAGGGCTGTTCCTAACAAAGCCTCCCCAGGGACTTGTTAGGGCAGATAACTGGAGGCCATGATTCCAGCCAGGCAAAGCGCTGTGCTGAGAAAAGTCTTGGTTGGTTTTGGTGAAGCAGAAGGACCAAGGCCTGACCCCAGCCCCTGGGAGGGGAGATCCTGCATCCCGACGTCTGGCTCAGGGCTCTTCTTGGGGTCTGTATGATGTGGTGGGCAGTGTGATGCCACGACAAGAAGGCCCCATTGCAATGACTATATCTTGTCTCCTCAGAAGCTCTAGGCAAAGGGACAAAAAGGTGAGGGCTGTTGGGGCCTTCCATTCTTGCCAGCACCCTCTGCCTTCTCCTCTGCACGCTTTCCTATGCTGTTCCAGACTTTAGTCTGGACACTTTAGTGCAACTTTAGTCCAACTTTAGTTTAAAGACATTAGAAAGAAGTTCTTTACTCAGAGGGTGGTGAGGAACAAGCTGCCCAGAGAACTTGTGGATGCCCCATCTCTGGAAGTTTTGAAGGCCAGGTTGGATGGGGCTTTCAGCAACCTGGTCTAGTGGAAGGTGTCTCTGCCCATGGCAGGGGAGTTGGAATGATGTGATCTTTAAGGTCCTTTCATACCCAAACTGTTCTGTAATTCTGTAAATATGAAACACAGCACCATACCAGCTACTAGGAAGAAAAATTTACTCTTCTGCAGCAAAAACTAGGACAATATTCACCGCTTATTCCATACCATGTCTGTCATGCTCAGGTCCAACACTTTCCAATTAATCACCACCGCCCATCCTTTCTGTCTTTTGATATGCTCACAAAAATATCATTTCCTTAGTCTATTTGTGTTTATAATAATAATAATAATAATAAGAATAATAAGAATAAGAATAAGAATAATAAAAGAATAATAATATATTAAGAATAATAATATATTAAGAACAATAATATATTAAGAATAACAATATATAATAATAACAATATATTGTTATTATGCTTTTATACCAACCCATAAACTTTTACTTTTTTTTTTTTTTTTTTTTTTTCTCCCAGTTCTCTCCTCCATCCCAGTGGATGAATAGCTTTGTAGCGCTGAGCTGCCTGGCGGGTCAGACCACTGCAAGTCTTCTTGGTGCCTAGCGTGGAGCACGAAGGTTGAGATGACAGATCTGAACAGAGCGTTTTAAAAGTAAGTTGTTCTAAGCATTAGATCAGTTTAAGAGTTGCTGATCACAATGTCGATCTTTTTGATCTGGGGTCTGTTGTGCTTGTTTTCAGAATTGTGTTGTATAGCACATTGCTAACTGTCTGTCTTCCATGTCAGGCTGTTCATCAATTCTGGGGGCTGGTTTAAGGTACTCTTTTGCTGTATTGGACAGCACTGACTTATGATAGGATAAAATTATTGCCCCCTCAATACCTCAGGAATCATCTCTTCATTTCTTAGAAATTATTTAGAATTACGCTCTTTTATACTCTTTGCCTTTTCTCCTCAGGGAGTAAATCTATGCAGGGCGGGTGGTGATGGTGGGTGGAACTGGTATGGACAGTGGGGGATGCTTTTCACCACTTCTTCCCTCTCCCTTTCTCCTGCACCTCCCCCTTCTCCTCCAGGACAGGCATATAGCCTTTCCAAAGCCACTCCAAACATTGCAACAAGCATTGCAGGCACTCCAGATCCTGAGGTGCACCCAAAGTTTAATTGACCCCTGTGACAGGCCCTAGAGCCACTTCCAAACCTGCGATAGGCCCTGCAGCCACTCCAACTGCTCTGAAAGGCCCTGCAGCCAGAACAGCTCCAGTGATGGGCCCTGCACCCACTCCAGCCCCTGCAATGGGCTCCATGGCTGGGCCAGAGACCAGGCTGTGCCACTATTGGTTGCCTCTTTATGAAAGAGAAAACAATGGGTGTGGAAGTCAGTTTTTCTTTAGAAAGGAAAGAAACTCCTACCCAGTCAAGAAAGGAGGGAGAAAATAAGGCAGGTTTCTTCAAAGCTGGGCCATCGTGGAAGCAGGATGACAAAGATGAAGAGATCATATAAGCATCAGAAACCAACTGGTCCCTATCCCAGTGTTAGCTAGGACATATGGGAAAAGATTTCGGCCATCATCTTGGTGAGCACATTGTCACCTGGCTGCTCCAGTGCTGGGAGAACAGGGCCAGTAGCCTGGAATTAGAGGGCAGGGAAGCCAAGCAGCTGGGATCCCCCTCTAGAGAAGGAGTGATTGACAAAGCCATTGGAAAAGGGCACAAGGAACTTAATCCTGTCATGCTTGAACGAAAGGTATTCCTTCAAGAAAGATCTTGTATGACAACCAGGAAAGTGGACCACCATGGAGAGGGGTATCCGGTACCTGAGGGAATTAGCCATGTTGGAGGTGATTGATAGTGACCTAGACAACAAACAGCTGTCCAAAGTTCCAGATGAAGTCAAGTGCCCATGACCCATGTGGCAGAAGTTTGTACAGAGCGCACCATCATGATATGCCAACTCATTGGCAGTTATGACCTCGAAAGACCAAGAAGAACCCGTGGTGGATGAATTGGCTAGCCAACTCTGGCATTACAAAGAAAGTCTCTCTTCTTCCCTATGAGCCTGTGTCTCATCTATGGAGAAACTTTCTCATGAGTTCCAACAACAACAAGAGGATACATCTTCCTCTCCACCTGCACAAACCAATAGCTCAGCTATCAGGTGTAAGTATCCATCTGCTCAAGAAAGTTGATATAGTGGGTGCATACTACGTGCAACCCTGTGGTTTTAATTGTGTGACCATGGAAAGGCCATGAGAAAATGGGATGCAAAAATCTACCTCCATCCTAGAGGCACGGATACATGAAGTGCAAGTGGCCAGGTTCAGGGGGACCCCTGCTTGGGGAAAGGCTGGGCATCGGTCAGTCTGTGATGAGCAATTGCATTGTGCATCACTTGCGTTATACGTGGAATAATAATAATAATAAAATGTGTTATTCTTTATTATTATTGTTAATGTTATTATTATATCTTTATTTTCTGTCTTGTTAAACTGTCTATATTTCAACAAATAAGCTTTTGAGTGGTGGGTGTGATCTAACAGCTCTGTATTGCTTCCGTGCCTGACAGGTTAAAGCACAACATGTTTGACAACCACAGTTCAACGGCACAAATCACACTTGTAGAAGTCATCTCTCCTGTGTTCAGTGAAGGGCAGTCAGCGATGACTTCAGTCTGCTTGAAACACCACAGCCCAGCAGAGACCCTGCTGCCTTTTGGAGCTGTCAGCCCTGAGGCCTTGGGGACACCTCGAGGGAGCCCAATGGCACAGAGCAAGCGATGCCATGGTCGGGTGCTGTGCTGCTGAGCTGGGCCGGGCTCCTGGGCCCAAGGGGAGCTCGTGGCAAGAGGGCCCTGGTGCAGAGAGACAGCTGTGCCCAGGAGCAGCTCCTGTGCACAGCGCAGCAGGGCTGGGGGCTCTGACCGCAGCTGGCACGGGGAGAGGAGAGAAGGAGAGAGGGCTTGGAGGCAGTGAGGAGCGCAGCAACAGAGGGCAGCGTGTGGCAGGACAGATCTGCAGGCTGTTGGCACCGTGAGTCTCTGGCAGCAGGGCCATGCAGGTGGGGTTGCCAGAGGGGTCTTCTACAGCTGGCACATTTGATGCCTGATAGCATCTGTTGCGATGTCTGTTTCTTCAGCGAGGAGTAGAAGATGCTGTAGAGAATGGCATTTATAAGGAGGCATTTGAAGGGGAAGACTGAGGCTTGGTTAATCTGAGATTTTTGGATTCTGTGCTTTCAGATTTCTGTTGTGGAGGGGAATCTGAGTGAATCTGAGCACACAGACTGTGGGATGGGGTCTGTGAGCATGGACAGGGAGGAGATGTGGAGACACAGGACCAGCTCCCAGCAGGGACACGGGCAGGCAGCAGGGACATGGGCAGGCGGTGAGAGGGAGCTGCTGCCAGAAATGCTGTGCGAGGGAGGGCTCAGGCACCTCCCTGGGACAATCGCTGCTCTCCTCTCCCACCAGCACAGGGCAGCTGAGACCAGAACTGATGGACAGACTGGCTGTGCTCTCTGAAGTACACTCTGCACCAGAGGAACAGTATCTGTGACACTGAGGATCCACAAGGTTTCACTTGAAGTGCAGCAGGAATGACAGTATAGAAAAAAGAAATCGCCACAGCCCTTGTCTGCCGTTAGGGGACTTGGGAGTAAAAATTTGTTCACATCAAGAGTTAAAATAATCTGAGAATACTCCATGTTCCTCTTTACTTCTTTTTATAGGTCAGGACTGTTAACTACACTGCCCACAGCAGAGTCCCCTCCTCCCAGGGACAGCCTCAGGCAGCCCCAGTCAGAGCTCGTGAAAGGGACCTGCCTAATGTCTGGTTAATAGGCTAAAATTGAATTACATATTAACAGACAATTCTGTTGTATTTTGTTACTGCCTTTTCCCTCCTTGGTCAGAATCCCATGCCCAGAACCAGCAAATGGCCAACAGCAGCTCTGTGAGCGAGTTCCTCCTGCTGGCATTCGCAGACACGCGCGAGCTGCAGCTCCTGCACTTCGCGCTCTTCCTGGGCATCTACCTGGCTGCCCTCCTGGGCAACGGCCTCATCCTCACCGCCGTAGCCTGCGACCACCGCCTCCACACCCCCATGGACTTCTTCCTCCTCAACCTCGCCATCCTCGACCTGGGATCCATCTCCACCACTCTGCCCAAAGCCATGGCCAATGCCCTCTGGGACACCAGGGCCATCTCCTATCAAGACTGTGCTGCACAGGTCTTTCTGTTTCTCTTCTTGATTGGAGCAGAATTTTATGTTCTCACCATCATGTCCTACGACCGCTACGTGGCCATCTGCAAGCCCCTGCACTACGGGAGCCTCGTGGGCAGCAGAGCTTGTGCCCAGATGGCAGCAGCTGCCTGGGGCAGTGGCTTTCTGCACGCTGCGCTGCACACTGCTAATATATTTTCACTACCTCTGTGCCATGGTAATGCCTTGGACCAGTTCTTCTGTGAAATCCCCCAGATCCTCAAGCTCTCCTGCTCAGACTCAGACTACTTCAGGGAAGTTGGGTTCATTGCATTTAGCTTCTGTTTAGGTGTTGTTTGCTTTGTTTTCATTGTGCTGTCCTATGTGCAGATCTTCAGGGCGGTTCTGAGGATGCCCTCTGAGCAGGGCCGGCACAAAGCCTTTTCCACGTGCCTCCCTCACCTGGCCTTGGTCTCCCTCTCTATCAGCACTTCCACATTTGTCCACCTGAAGCCCCCCTCCCTCTACTCCGCACACCTGGACCTGGTGGTGTCAGTTCTGTACTCGGTGGTACCTCCAGCAGTGAACCCCCTCATCTACAGCATAAGGAACCAGGAGCTCAAGCACGCACTGAAGAAGCTATTTCAGTTGTCTTCCAGAAGCAGTTAGCTGCATCTGTGCTGTTAAAATGGGAATAAGTCACAAAAAAAATAATCACAGAATCATAGAATATCCCGAGTTGGAAGGGATGCATAAGGATCATCAAGTCCAGCTCCTGGCACCACACAGGTCTACCCCAAAATTCAGACCATGGGACTAAGCGCACAGTCGAAATGCTTCTTAAACTCTGAGAGGCTTGGTGCAGTAACTAGTTCCCTGGGGAGCCTGATCCAGTGGGCGACCATCCTCTCGGTGAAGAACCTCTTCCTGATGTCCAGCCTAAACCTCCCCTGACTCAGCTTGACACCATTCCCGTGGGTCCTATCACTGGTGACTAAAGAGAATAGATCGGCGCCTGCCCCTCCACTCCCCACCGTGAGGAAGCTGTAGACTGTGATGAGGTCTCCCCTCAGCCTCCTCTTCTCCAGGCTGACCAGGCCAAGTGACCTCAGCCGCTCCTCATACGTCTTCCCCTCTAGGCCCTTCACCATCTTTGGAGCCCAGTATCTTACTGACTTGAAGAAAGAGGCTTTAATCTCTCCTGGTTTGTTTCCTAATGAAGGAGCACGAAAGAGACGCGTGTCCTTGTCTCTGAAGAGGAGGTGAAGGAACAGCTAGGGCAAGGGACACAAAAATCAGTTGCGCCAGACTAAACTGTGGTTGTATCTGAGCTTGGAGACTGCAACCCTCTTCAGACTTCCAGATCTAGAGGAACACTTTGGCTGCAACCTAAAAGCCACGTGTACATAAGCTCCCCCAAGCCAGCCAATCTCCTTCCCATGACCTGCCAGGAAACAGCAATGTAGGCATGTAACCAAATTAAAACCCAAACCTTCAGCCCAGCCCTTGACCTGAATAGTGAGTGAGGATCCGGATCCTGGCATTTATACGTGAGAGTTTATACACAGTCAAAGTAAATACTGTAGTCAGAGGTCATGGGGCTAGATTTTGAAAAGCCTTACAGAAAGAAGAGATCTCAGAAAAGCAAATTTAAATAACATTAACGTCAAGAAAAGTAATTCTGATTGCTATATTCTTTATCTGCCATGACTAGACAGAAGGAAATCTGTGATAACAATTTTGCCTTTAAGGTCATTTTCTTTTTCCTTTTATTTCTTCTATTTATTTATAAATTGATTGATTGATTGATTGATTTTAACAGGCTCTGTACTAATTTTCCTCACAGAATGACTAAGAGAAATGTGACCCTTGTGCACCATTTGTAGTTAATTCATTAGGTCAACTCTAACCACTAAGCCCCTTCTCAGGCTATTTCTATTAGTGATAAGGAGCGATTGACCTTCAAAGACTGAAGCCAGGTAGATGAGCCTATTCCACAAGGTCTCTTGGCTCCACCCTTGTTAAGTGAAATCTGCCAGGTGTGGATCATTTGACCTTTGCTCTATAGGAAGCATGAGGAGTGGTGGGGAATTGCCTCCCCAGGGGAGTTGGAGGCTTGTGTTATTTAGGGTGCTTTTCCATTGTGGTGCAATGGACTCAGTGTTCCCCATAGGCTGCTTTTTCTTCATGTTTTCTACCATCTCTGTGAAATAGTTTTAGTGACTCTAGGAGCTAGCTACGTTGGTGGTGCCTTCTCAGTACAGTAAAACCCTGGTGGTACGACTTCACTGTGAAGTAGTTGGGAAGTGACTCAAGCTCAGAAGCTGTCAGGTAAGTGTTCCTGGGTTCTACAGTTGTTTGATGTTGAGGAGTTTGAGTACTTCCTTCACCTTGTCTGTTTTCAGTGAAATTACTTACGTGGGTTCTGAGCTCCCTTTCCAGACCTTAAAAATAAAATGAAATAATAATAAAAAGACAAACTCAGAAGCTCAAGTGCTTACAGGTAAGCCTGACTTTGAAGAATGTTCTTAAGTATTTGTTAAGATGGAACAACAGACTGTGTGAAAAAGGTGCCTTAATGTGAACGCAGATTTTGCCTTGTGGTAAGTAGAAACAGATCTGGATAGATACTGGTGGCATGATCGTTACTTTCACTAAGTGGAAATTGTGAGAATGTGCTGTCCTTAAAGGAAATGATGTTCTCACTATAGGCAAGTCAAAAGCAGTGGGAAGGAAGCCTGTCCTCTTCCCTACAGGCCTGCGTCTTGGCTGTGGAGAAACTTTTGGAAGAGGTCCACCAACTTAAAGAGAACTGATCTTCCTCCCCACCTGTACAAACCAGTGTCTCAGCTCTCAGGGTTAAGCGTCCTTCTGTGTTAGGAAGACCACAGAGTGGGTACGCAGCCTGTGCCACCCTGTGGTTTGACCAACGTGACCACGGAGAAGACTTCAGAAAAAGGGATGGAAAATCTACCAGGACACTAGAGGCATGGGTACATGAGTTGGAAGGAGGAGGAGAAAAAGAAAAAGAGAGGAAACGGGTTCTCTGAGAAACTTGTTGCTCCAATTTCCTCCAAGCACCTGGTACATCAACCCCAGCTCCCTGGGGCCCCAATTCTATTGTTAGCTCAAGCCTTTGAGCCCCATGTTGGGTGCCAAAAAGGACTGTGGTGGCTTTACCTTGCTAGGCAGCTAAACACCACCACAACTGCTCTCTTACTTCCCCTCCTCAGAAGAGGAGGGGAAGAAGTAAAGGAAAGAACAACTCAGGGGTTGAGATAAGGATAATTTAATTAAAGGGAAAAAATTATGAAGGAAAAATTATTACTAATTAAACAATTTAATTAAAGGGGAAACAAAAAACAGGGAAAGGGGGAAAAAATGACAAGCAAAGGCTGTGTGGAAGTGCAGAGTAAAGAAACTACTCTCAACTTCCCACAAACGAGCGATGCTTGACCACGTCCTTGAAGCAGGACCTCAATGCACGTAGCTGTTCTTGGGGAGGACAGATGTTTTTTGCAACGAGTGCTCACCCCTCCCCTCTTCTTCCTTTTTCCACCTTTTATTGCTGAGTGTGACATCACATGGTATGGAATATCCCTTTGGTTGGTTTAGGTCAGCTGCCCTGGTGATGTCCCCTCCTCGCTGTTTGCCCACCCCCAGCCTGCTGGCTCTGGGGGGGTTAGAGGGAGTCCTGATGCTGTGCCAGCACTGCTCAGCAGCAGACACAACACTGGGGCGATACCAGTGCTCTTCTAGCTGCAAGTGCAGAGCACAGCACTGTATGGGCTGCTGCAGGGAAAGGTAACATCCCAGCCAGACCCAGTACACCTTCCACCTCGAATCAACTGCCCCAGGGCTGGAAACACAGCCCTACCATTTGCCATGGGCTGATCCAGACCCGCCTGGAAGAGGGGGAAGCTCCTGAACACCTCCAATACATTGATGACATCATCACATACAGCAACCTAGAAGAAGAAGTGTTTGAGAAAGGGAAGAAAATGTTCCAAATCCTTCTGAAAGCTTGCATTGCCCTAAACCAAAGTAAGGTCAAGGGACCTGCACAGGATATCCTGATGCAGGCTGGCTAGGTTCAGTGGGACTGCTGCTTGGGGATGGGCTGGGCTTCGGTCAGTGGGTGATGAACAATTGCATGGTGCATCACTTGCTTTGTACATGTCATAATAATAATTGTTCTTATTGTTGTTTTTCCTGTTATTATTGTCTCTTCATTTTATGTCCTTTTAAACTGTCTTTATTTCAACGCAGGAGCTTTTGGGGGCTGAGGGTGAGCTAACAGCTGTGTGGTGCTGAGCTGCCTTCCAACTTAAACCACAACACTATGTTTGACAACCACACTCTAACGGCACAAATCGCATTTCTGAAATCAGTCTCGCCTCTGTTCAGAGAGGAGCAGTCGGGGATGACTTCAGCCTGTTAGAAGCACCACACCCCAGCAGAGACCCTGCTGCCTTTGGGAGCTGTCAGCCCTGAGGCCTTGGGGACACCTCGAGGGAGCCCAATGGCACAGAGCAAGCGATGCCATGGTCGGGTGCTGTGCTGCTGAGCTGGGCCGGGCTCCTGGGCCCAAGGGGAGCTCGTGGCAAGCGGGCAGCACTGCAGAGAGACTGCTCTGCCCAGGAGCAGGTCCTGTGCACAGCGCAGCAGGGCTGGGGGCTCTGACCGCAGCTGGCACGGGGAGAGGAGAGAAGGAGAGAGGGCTTGGAGGCAGTGAGGAGCGCAGCAACAGAGGGCAGCGTGTGGCAGGACAGATCTGCAGGCTCTTGGCACCGTGAGTCTCTGGCAGCAGGGCCATGCAGGTGGGGTTGCCAGAGGGGTCTTCTACAGCTGGCAAATCCGATGGCTGATAGCATCTGTCGGGATGGGTCTCTCTCTTTCTCCAGCGAGGAGTAGAAGATGCTTTAGTGAATGGCATTTATAAGGGGGCATTTCAAGAGGAAGACTGAGGACTGGTTAATCTGAGATTTTTGGATTCTCTACATTCAGATTCTTGCAGTGGAGGGGAATCTGAGTGCATCTGAGCACATAGACTCTGGGATGGGGTCTGTGAGCATGGACAGGGAGGAGACGTGGGGACACAGAAGCGGCTCCCAGCAGGGACATGGGCAGGTAGCAGGGACATGGGCAGGCGGTGGGAGGGAGCTGCTGCCAGAAATGCTGTGCGAGGGAGGGCTCAGGCACCTCCCTGCCATCCCCTGCAGGGCAGGCGCCTTCCCTGGGACACCCCCTGCTCTCCTGTGCCACCAGCACAGCCTCTGCCCTCAAGCCCCCGCTGTCCCCAGCAGGAGCTGCCTCCTCTGCAGGCAGAGCTGCAGCACAGGAGGGTGTGCTGAGTGTCCGTCTGTCCCTCCCTGGCCTTGCCTCCCCTGGCAGCAGCACGCTGCCATTCCTCCTGGCTTCTCCACCTGGCCGTGCTGCTGCTGCTCTTGTTCCCAGGCTGCCTGGGGATGGGGGTTTCACCTGCCCATGGGGTGAGCCCTCGGGGTGCTTGGGGGAAGGGGAGTACGGGGAGAGGGTGAGGGGTCTGGAGATGGGCACTTGGAGCCTGGATTCCTCTGCTCTCAGCAGCATCCAGGTTTTTTTGAGTTGCACTTCTGAGTGCAACTGTCTTGTAGATCAAAGAAATGGCAGCAGAGGGCAGCTGATAGCAGAACTGATGGACTTAGGGCCCTAACACTCTCTCTTAAAGGACTCTTGGCTGTAAGGGTACAGTCCCTTTGTCTCTG
This sequence comes from Anser cygnoides, assembly GCF_040182565.1. Classification (NCBI taxonomy): domain Eukaryota; kingdom Metazoa; phylum Chordata; class Aves; order Anseriformes; family Anatidae; genus Anser; species Anser cygnoides. The sequence continues at coordinate 2,392,840 of NC_089902.1, read as the reverse complement.
AGGATTCACAGGGTCTTACTTGGAGTGCAGGAGAGATGCCTGGACTTCTGTCTTAAAAGCAGGCTTCAGGTGTCTTGGGGCAGCTAGAATAAAACATACGAAATAAAAATAAAAATCCCAACAGCACTCCTGAGCAGTTGGTCTGAATGTGAGCCAAACTGGGGCAAAAGTCTTTGATACTAGCAGAAAAGTAAATCTGAGATGACAGCAAATTCCTCTTTATGTCTGGCTGTAGGGCAGGACTGACTCTTCCATTGCCCACAGCAAAGTCTCCTGCTCCCATGGACACCCTAAGGCAGGACCAAGTAGAACTCAGGAAAGGGACCTGCCATATGCCTGCCTGGATGTGGAGAATCATTTGGGGAGGTTTAAATGAGAAACGGTAGGAGTTTTCCTCTGCTAAGTGGGTTGTACATTATTAATGTCTTTCTATGCTTTGAGCAGAACCTGATGCCTCTAAACAGCAGATGACCAACAGCAGCTCCATCAGTGAGTTCCTCCTGCTGCCATTCGCAGACACGCGCAAGCTGCAGCTCCTGCACTTCGGGCTCTTCCTGGGCATCTACCTGGCTGCCCTCCTGGGCAACGGCCTCATCCTCACTGCCGTAGCCTGCGACCGCCGCCTCCACACCCTCATGGACTTCTTCCTCCTCAACCTCGCCCTCCTCGACCTGGGCTGCATCTCCACCACTCTGCCCAAAGCCATGGCCAATGCCCTCTGGGACACCAGGGCCATCTCCTATCAAGGGTGTGCTGCACAGGTCTTTTTTTTTCTGTTCTTTATATCAGCAGAATATTCCATTCTCACCATCATGGCCTATGACTGCTACGTTGCCACCTGCAAGCCCCTGCACTACGGGAGCCTCGTGGGCAGCAGAGCTTGTGCCCAGATGGCAGCAGCTGCCTGGGGCAGTGGCTTTCTCAATGCTGTCCTGCACACGGCCACTACATTTTCCCTGCCCCTCTGCCAAGGCAATGCTGTGGACCAGTTCTTCTGTAAGATCCCCCAGATCCTCAAGCTCTCCTGCTCAGACACCTTCCTCAGGGAAGTTGGGGCACTTGTGTTTAGCGTTTCTTTAGTCTTTGGCTGTTTTGTTTTCATTGTGTTGTCCTATGTGCAGATCCTCAGAGCAGTGCTGAGGATGCCCTCTGAGCAGGGCCGGCACAAAGCCTTTTCCATGTGCCTCCCTCACCTGGCCGTGGTCTCCCTCTTTGTCAGTACTGGAATATTTGCCTACCTGAAACCCAGCTCCAACTCCTCCCCATCCCTGGACCTGTTGGTGGCAGTTCTGTACTCAGTGGTGCCTCCAACAGTGAACTTCATCATCTACAGCATGAGGAACCAGGACATGAAAGCCACACTGAAGAAAGAGTTTCTGGTGGTAATATTTAGTTAGCTTTTTTATTTATGTATTTATTTTATTTAGATAGCTTAATTGGCTATCTCATTTTTCTAGTTTTATTCAAGTTCATTTCAGGCAATTTTTGAGCTTTATATATAGTAATGTTTGTAATTTGTATAGTATTGTTTTTATATTTAATATATTATATAGTATTGTTTTTATATAATTTTTATAGTATTGTTTGTAATTTTGTTTGCAGTTAAATATTTGCTTTCATTCCTCTTTTCCAGATGACCAACCCTCTGTTGGACCGAGATTTTCTCTGTAAACATGTTTATTCCTAAATGACATCTGGCCTCAATTGTTGCATCTTGTTAGTAAAATGAAGTTGCTCAGTGCTCAGGGCTCCTCTTCCCAAACTGGAGTGCAGAAGACGCTCAGGAAGTGCCAGACTGAAGGTCTCACTCTTGTGCTTGGGTGCCACCTGGACACAGGGACATGAGGGCATGGGGTGGGGGGTGAGGGAGCCAGGGCTGACCTGAGTTGTCACCGGTGGATGCCCAGTGCCCCTGGAGGCCCTGACTGGTCAAGAAGCAGCTTCCTGGGATTGAAATGTGACAGGGCTGGCGGCATCAGGGAGGTATCGGGAACCACCAGGATATCCTACGGGTTCTCCTGGGATGCCGTGTGCCTTGTGTTGGGTGGGCAGTGAGTGGGTCTTCACAGTAAAGCCAAGCCAAAGGATGCACGGGCTGATGGGAGCTCTGCAATGCCAGGACACACAGCGAGGCCACAGCACAAAGGTCTCAGAGGCCTTCAGTGATCAGTAGGAAAGGGCCAAATGTGGGTGACAAGGCAACGGCAGGGGGGTGGGGAGAGGTGGGCAGGGGCTGGGCTGGGCTGGGCAGTGCCCGGCAGAGGGCACCAGCAGCGTCAGGGAGCGGTGGCAGCATGCAGGGGAGGGCTCCCAGCAGGGCTTGGTGCTGCAGAGCCAGGGCTGGGGAAGGGAGCCCCGAGCTGCAGGGGCAGGGGACACGAGGCCGCTCGGGGCCCTTGCTGGCCTGGGCAGAGCAGGAAGGGGGCCCAGGACATTCGTCCCCTCACCGCAGCCTGCCACGACCTGCACGGCGCTCACGGAGCATCCAGGGCCAGGCTCTGCCCCGTGGTGCGCAGGGAGAGGGCAAAGCCTCTCTGAAGAAGAGGCTGAAAGTGAAAAAGGTCCCTCTGCTGCCCCGTGGTGTGACAGGGCCAGGGTGGGACAGCTTACCTTTATTTGATGTAGTTCTTGTGTAATTTGCATTGGTGATGGCACAAAAAGACAGCTCCTTCACCAGTGATGTACATCCTTCTTCATGTTAGGACACAACTCAACGTCCTTCACTCTGCTTTATCTCACAGATGAACTGGATTAGGTCTCCTTGATTACTCTGAGGCACAGTGCAGTGCTTTTTCCCTTCTGCTACTGCAGCACAATATGTGTGACTTTCCTTACTCTGTGCATTGACCTGACGGGTCATTTCACATTTTTCACTTTCATATCCCTAGTTGGAAGGGGATGATTTCCCAAAGTGGGGCAAGCTGATGGGTTCTGGCTCAGCCATTTGAAGCGTGCTATACTTGAGTTTCTCAGCCTGAATTTGCTAAAGATGACTGAGGATGGTAAATGGATGTTCAAGTGTCTCGTAGGAATAAGGGGTATCACGGGTTAAGTAAGAATAAGAATATCATGGGTTTCCAATGGCCATTTCAAATCTAGATCAGTCCCAGGAACACACTGAACTAGGATGTTGTCTTTGAAGGGGTTTCCTGTGCTGGGCTGGGCTGCAGTTACAGGGACAAAGACCACTGCTGGCAGTGGAGGTGCCCTGGGAACTCCACTGTGCTCCACCTGATTTTCCCAAAAGGCTCCGGTCTCCTGCAGGTCTTTTCTGACATCTGCCGGCCCATGGAAGTGCCTCAAATACAACGGGGCCACAGGAGGTTTTCCCTGGTTATGCTTATGGTCAGACAGCAAAGCTCTGCCTCAATACCCAGTAATTTTTTTAGTACTTAACTAATAAAAAAACTACTCATCAGCTCAAATGATTCAACCCCTTCCATTAAATGTCTCACGAAGAAGATCATGATGAAATGTGAATTTTCAGGATGTATATACATTGCGGGAGAAGAAATCCTGGTGTTCACCTGTACTTGCATTGTCATCCCTTTGTCTATAATGGTGTGCTCCCTCATCTTCCAGGCACAAAACCTGACTTGATTACACAGACCCTGCTGAATGTCCCCTTTCCAGCTGCCTGTCTGGACCTATGCACTTCCCATGGTTCTCCTGCTTTGCCCTCCCCTTACTCTTGGATCATTCAGACCGCTCTCACCAACCCAGTTGCTGCTTTGAGTTTCAGTGAGTTCCAGCTTACCCATCTCTCAGCAGTCGGTCTAACGGTTTCCTTAGCAAGAAACTCATCATTTATCATTGAATTACTATGATATGGATTAATATTAACACTACTATTTAAAATTTCCTATTAATCAGTGTAAAAAACATCTTGAACCGTCATCCCTTTGGGAAGGTAAACTTCACTGGAGGCCAAAAAAAAAGGAACTTGAACTTTTTTTTTTTTAAAATTGCGGCATGATTTCCTGTTGCCTCTTTTCAAATAGGAAAAACCCTGCTCTTCCTACCTAAGCAGGGCTTCAAAGGAGTAACCCTAGACCAATATCTATAGGAAAATGATGCTCCAAAGTGAAATGCAACAAAATTCAGCCTTCAAAATGAGGAAAGATTTTTATTAGATACTCTTTGAAATCTTCCTCGTTAACTACACCATGAGAGCTCTCCAATTAGCTCTACAAGTTTTGAAGACATGAAGAAAACCGTGGGAGAGATATGGCTGCTTAGGCCTTTCTCTCTTTTAATGAGTTCAGTGGTGTATTTTGGTGCTGAGTCAGTGAAACATGGGTACTGAGAGGAGAATGATGCAACTGCTTGAGAAAGTAAAGTCAGAAGGAAAAGTTGAAGTGACTTGGAGTATTAATGGGCCCCACTGAGGGCTGTTCCTAACAAAGCCTCCCCAGGGACTTGTTAGGGCACATAATTGGAGGCCATGATTCCAGACAGGCAAAGCGCTGTGCTGAGAAAAGTCTTGGTTGGTTTTGGTGAAGCAGAAGGGCCAAGGCCTGACCCCAGCCACTGGGAGGGGAGATCCTGCACCCCCACGTCTGGCTCAGGGCTCTTCTTGGGGTCTGTATGATGTGGTGGGCAGTGTGATGCCATGAGAAGAACTTCATTAGGACACCTCCCCACCCCTGCACAGGGTATCAAGGAAGCAGTGAGGGCCCATTGCAATGACAATATCTCGTCTCCTCAGAAGCTCTAGCCAAAGGGACAAAAACATTAGGGCTGTTGGGGCCTTCCATTCCTGCCAGCACCCTCTGCCTTCTCCTCTGCAGGCTTTCCTATGCTGTCCCACACTTTGCCCTATTTCCTTGAAGTCTGCAGACACCCATCTCTGTCCACCACCTTGCTCTCATACAGGACTTTCCATCATCTCACCCATGTCTCGTCAGCACTCATCAGCTGTTCCTTGAAACACAAAGCCTGGGTGTGATCATAAACTCTCTTTCAGTGACCTCTGTCACCATGGCAAAACCCTTTGAGGGACATTTCTTCCTCTTCATGGCCAGTGCCACCCTTCCAAGGTGCAATTTGTGGCAGTTTTTCTCTCCTGCTCTTTCCTACTACCAAAGAAAGCTCCATCAGGGTGGAAACCACTCCTGAAGCAGGCATCCCAACCCATCAGGCTCCTTGAGGCCTGTCAGCCAAGCACACAGAAGTCACCTCAGCAACATCTCCCAAGGCCTGGGCCTGCTGCTGGCCTTGCAGCTTCTTGGCTAGACACAGCCAAGCCTTGTGCCTCCTGCTGTCCAGTCCTGGACTCAAGCAGAAGGGACAGGACAACCCCTCTGCGGGCCTTCTTTCTGTCTGGGTCCTCCTGGGGATGGAGGCAGAGGGGATCCCACAGGCAGCATGCCAAGCAGGGGCCTTCTGCTGGCCTAGCAGGGCCACTGGCAGATGTCAGCCCCAAAGTGCACATCCCAGGGAGAAGCCAAGGCTGACCTGCCACCTCCAGACACAAGGCACCTCACAGTCCCTTTGCGTGACACGTTCCTGCTGCTGCCCTATCAGCTGCAGAGACAGAAGTGACCTCCCAGTCACTGCCCCAGTCCCATTCCTCCTGCTGGGGCAGGAGATCCTGAGGCAGAGCTGAGCTCATCAGAGCATTCCCACCCATCTCCTCCTTGTGGCCCACAAGCTGATCAGATCCATGGCCCCTCACATCCATCTCTGAATGCCATGGGACTGCACAGCAACCTCATGGTTCCTGACCTGCCTCAAGGGGCCAAGCACCTAAAGATAAGGTTTAGGAGAGGCTTTGAATGTGAAGAGGTTAATACACAGGAGGACAGGGTTTGGATGTTAGTTGTTCATGTATGACATTAGGGACTACGGCGAACCTTTCCAGGTGAGAGCTTAAGAAAATATTGAGTGGGAGGGTTTGGTGTTGGGCTTGGGGTGTCAGGTCAGTTGTTAGGGTATGTGCAAGCTCTTTGCTTTAGCCTTTTGTTCAGGTCTGCAAAAAGACTTGGGTTAAATAGAGCGTTTTAATGCTTGTGTTAAAGGCAGGGATCAGGGTGAGCAAGAGAGTAAAGGTAAGGGAAAGATATTATGGACTTATTTTGGCTCAAGGGATATTGTAGACAAAAATTAGAGCAGTGGATTCCTGTCAGGGTGTGGAGTGGCATTTAGATTTAGGTATTAATGTTACAGGTTAAAATAGGGTAAGGGCCTCACATGACTGCTTTAAGTCTGTGTTATGGTGGGATCAACATTACCTGAGCATTCTTACCTCTCCAAAATCATTAGCTTCTGCTGGCCAAGATCTTCTTCCCTCCCCCAGATCTCACATCTCTCCTGGTCAGGCTTCTCCTGACTTCCCCATATCAGTCATCTTCTTAGGGGCAGCTTTCTGATGGCTTTCATGAACTCAGAGTATCTGTCTCACCTCTGTTGGCTACTCTGCTCCTGAGAAAGAAGCAACTCCCAAGCCAGCATGGAGAAGGACACAAAGGCTGTAGAAGCACCCTGCACAATGTGCCCAGCAGCTCTGCACCACCACAAAAGCAGCCCTGAAGGATGAATTCAGGGAAAAGCTGAAACCTCTGACATGACAACCCCAATTCAAGACCTCTTCCTCTATGGGGCCTACCCAATACTTAGGAAGAGAGGATCTCACAAACTGTGTGCAGAGCAGGTGCATCTGGTGGCCTGTCATGGAGACCAGCAGATGTGAGCCTAAAGGCACAGATCCCAGCCAGGAGTCAAGGGATGACCTGTCAGCTGCTTCAGAAAAAAGTCACCTCACAGGCCACTTAACAGCCATTAGCTTCCTACTGGACTTGGAGCTTCGGAGGCACCACTGAGCTCATAATACCACACCTACAAAACACACCCTTTTTGGCCCAGAATCTGCCCAGGTAGAAGTGATCTGGTTGTGATCCTTCCAGCCCATGGCACACCTCCTGGGCTCCCAGCCTCTCTGACACACAGGAGCCAGTGCCGTGCCAGTTCTGGGAGGTGCTAGGGCAGGAGGGACCTTGCAGTCAAATCACTCGCCAGACTCCTCTGCTGGGGCTGCTGCGTGCCCTGGGGCTGCAGAGCTCTCCTCTGCCTGCTCACAGCAGATTGAGCCCTTGAGCTGTGGTCAGTCCACCTTGGAGGAGATCCCCCCTTAGGAGGGAAGTGCTGCAGCGCAGGCCGGCTGTGCCACTGCCGTGCCCACTGCCTGTCCCTGCCTGCAGTCCCAGCACAGCCCCACAGCAGCACTGGCACCAAGCTACAGGAGCAGCCGGGCCTGACCCCACCAGCAGGGCTCAGCACGAGAGGGGGGCAGTGGCAAGAGAGCAGCTCGGCATGCCCCAAGCGCTGGTGCTCCCTGGCCGTGCTGCTGGGATGGGACTCTTTTCCTCTGCAGCCCTGCACATGGCACTGCCCCTGCAGAGCCAGAGCAGCTCTCAGAGGAAGGACGTCACACAAGGAAGGCAGTGCAGGCTCCTTCACTTTTTTTATGTTCACAGAGAGACGGGCTCCTCGTGTACAGAGTCTCAGTATATACATTCAACACGTACATACTGAAATGGAAGTGGAAGAACGGCCTCCTTTCTTTTATTTCAATTCACAGAGGGCCTGGCTCCTCATATACAGAATCTCTGAGCTACACTTGACAGGTACATACTGTAAAAGAAATGAGAAGAATGATATCATTTTAATGGGCAACTTTAGCCATATTAAAAGAAAGAAAGTCCTGTAATGAAAACACTCATAAATGCACAAACACACACAAATATAATTATATATATAATGTTAGCTGTTCTTGTAGTCACTGACATTATTAGTCATCTGCAGAGGTAGAATGGAAATTCATTGCTTCCGAAACACATCTAGTCATCAATTTCCACAACGCATGCTTGAGCTCCTTGCTCCTCAAGCTGTAGATGAGGGGGTTCACTGCTGGAGGCACCACCGAGTACAGAACTGCTAGCACCAGGTCCAGGGATGGGGAGGAGATGGAGGGGGGCTTCAGGTAGGCAACCATGACAGTGCAGAGAAAGAGGGAGACCATGGCCAGGTGAGGGAGGCATGTGGAAAAGGCTTTGTGCCGGCCCTGCTCAGAGGGGATCCTCAGCACTGCCCTGAAGATCTGCACATAGGACAGCACAATGAAAATAGAACAACCAAATAACAAAGAAACACTAAACACAAGGGCCCCAACTTCCCTGAGGTAGGCATCTGAGCAGGAGAGCTTGAGGATCTGGGGGATTTCACAGAAGAACTGGTCCACAGCATTGCCTTGGCAGAGGGGCAGGGAAAAGGTAGTGGCCGTGTGCAGGACAGCATTGAGAAAGCCACTGCCCCAGGCAGCTGCTGCCATCTGGGCACAAGCTCTGCTGCCCACGAGGCTCCCGTAGTGCAGGGGCTTGCAGATGGCAACGTAGCGGTCGTAGGCCATGATGGTGAGAAAACAATACTCCGCTCCAACGAAGAAGACAAAAAAGAAGACCTGTGCAGCACACCCTTGATAGGAGATGGCCCTGGTGTCCCAGAGGGCATTGGCCATGGCTTTGGGCAGAGTGGTGGAGATGGATCCCAGGTCGAGGAGGGCGAGGTTGAGGAGGAAGAAGTACATGGGGGTGTGGAGGCGGCGGTCGCAGGCTACGGCGGTGAGGATGAGGCCGTTGCCCAGGAGGGCAGCCAGGTAGATGCCCAGGAAGAGCCCGAAGTGCAGGAGCTGCAGCTCCCGCGTGTCTGTGAATGCCAGCAGGAGGAACTCAGTGATGGAGCTGCTGTTGGACATCTGCTAATTCTGGTCATGAGGTCCTGTACAAGGAGGAGAAAAGCAGTGATAATGTACCACAGGCATATCAGAGGAAAACTCTTTCCATTTTCTCATTTAAAATCACCAAAAATTGCCCATTTCCAGGCAGATATTTTGAAGGTCTCCTTCACTGATTCTGCCTGACTGTGTCTCTGGGAGCAGGGGATTCATCTGTGGGCAATGGAAGAATCAGTCCTGCACTACAGCCAGAGGTAGTAGAGTGGAAGTAACATGGAAGTAATACGGTAGGAACATGGGGTAGTCTCAGATTCACTTTACTGCTGATATCAAAGAGATTTCCCCAGTTTTGCTCCCAGTTCACCCAACTGCAGCACAGAGGTGCGGAGATTTAGTTATTTAATTATTTGTTTTGTATTTTTGGTTCTAGCTGCCCCACCACACCTGAGGAGTGATTCCAAGTCAAAAATCCTGGGCGTTCTGCTGCACTCCAAGTAACACCTTGTGTATCCTCAGAGGCAAAGAGACTGTCCCTTTAGTGCAGAGCGTACCAAAGACACGACAGCCAGTCTGTCCATCACTGCTGGTCTCAGCTGTGCTGGCATCTCTTTGAGCTACAGGACAATTCTGCTAAGGAGGTTCTCCTGAGAAGAGCTTGAACACTGCTGAGAGCAGAGGAATCCACGCTCCCAGTGCCCATCTCCAGACCCCTCACCCTGTCCCCGTACTCCCCTTCCCCCAAGCACCCCGAGGGCTCACTCCATGGGCAGGTGAAACCCCCATCCCCAGGCAGCCTGGGAACAAGAGCAGCAGCAGCACGGCCAGGTGGAGAAGCCAGGAGGAATGGCAGCGTGCTGCTGCCAGGGGAGGCAAGGCCAGGGAGGGACAGACGGACACTCAGCACACCCTCCTGTGCTGCAGCTCTGCCTGCAGAGGAGGCAGCTCCTGCTCATTGCAAATGATCTGTGCTCACCTCAAGCCTGCAGACACCTCCCAAAGGCAGGGCACTGGGCATCGGAGGGTTTGCAGCTCCTAAAGATCAGCTAGGATCTCTGGCAACCCCACCTGCATGGCCCTGCTGCCAGAGCCTCACAGTGCAAAGAGCCTGCAGATCTGTCCTGCCACACGCTGCCCTCTGTTGCTGCGCTCCTCACTGCCTCCAAGCCCTCTCTCCTTCTCTCCTGTCCCCGTGCCAGCTGCGGTCAGAGCCCCCAGCCCTGCTGCGCTGTGCACAGGAGCTGCTCCTGGGCACAGCTGTCTCTCTGCACCAGGGCCCTCTTGCCACGAGCTCTCTCTGTCCCACGAGCCCGGCCCAGCTCAGCACCAGACGTCGAGCCCAATGCATTGGAATCCCCCCTCGGGGGGCTTTGGGGAGGAGCCCACGAACCTCAGGCACTGAGAGACAATTGAAGACATCTCTCAACAAGTCCAAGTCAGAGGCAAGTTTCCTGCAGTGTCCCCCTGAGGGCCAGCACTGACACAGCCTCCCTTGGAGCTCGTTAGAGCAGAGCATTGGAGGCAGTGAGGACAAGCAGACAAAGGCAATGTGAAGGTGGCACTGATGTGTAGGAAAACTGGATGTGTGTCACCAAGCACAAGGGTCAGGCCTTGTTCCCTGGAACCCTGGAAGGGAGATCTGTTCCTGTCCCACACTGCTCAGGGCTCTTCCTGGGGCAGGAGGAGATGGGTATGTGCATGGCCAAGTGCAGGAGAATGGTACGAGCCCTGCCTGGTTCATGGCTGGGGGCGAGGAGGCAATGAGGCCCTGGTGCTTTACCGAGAAGCTGTCTCCTCCTAGGCCTCAGTGGCAGAGACAACAGCCAGAGCCACGGACACAAAGCCCTGGGTCCTGTTGGGACTCTCAGCCTTGTCAGAGGCCTCTGTCCTCTCCACACCAGGCTATCTGAGGGACAGATTCTTGTCAAAGACAAAAAAAAATAAAAATATAAATTGTTTATATAAATATTTCAGTAAGGTAGGATTAAGGAGAATCATCATCTTTTAATGGATGTGGGTGGAAACTTGGTGACAAGAGATGAGGAAAAGGCAGAGGCACTTAATGCCTTCTTTGCCTCAGGCTCTAGCAGCAAAACCAGTTGTTCTCCTGGACATTTCTTCCTCCTCGTGGCCGGTGCCACCCTTCCATGGTGCACTTTGTGACAGTTTTTTCTCTCCTGCTCTTTTCTACTTCCAAAGAAAGCTCCATCAGGGTGGAAACCACTCCTGAAGCAGGCATCCCAACCCATCAGGCTCCTTGCGGCCTGTCAGCCAAGCAGACAGAAGTCACCTCACCAGCATCTCCCAAGGCCTGGGCCTGCTGCTGGCCTTGCAGCTTCTTGGCTAGACACAGCCAAGCCTTGTGCCTCCTGCTGTCCAGTCCTGGACTCAAGCAGAAGGGACAGGACAAACCCTCTGCGGGCCTTCTTTCTGTCTGGGTCCTCCTGGGCATGGAGGCAGAGGGGATCCCAGGGTCAGCATGCCAAGCAGGGGCCTTCTGCTGGCCTCGCAGGGCCACTGGCAGATGTCAGCCCCAAAGTGCACATCCCAGGGAGAAGCCAAGGCTGACCTGCCACCTCCAGACACAAGGCACCTCACAGTCCCTTTGCGTGACACGTTCCTGCTGCTGCCCTATCAGCTGCAGAGACAGAAGTGACCTCCCAGTCACTGCCCCAGTCCCATTCCTCCTGCTGGGGCAGGAGATCCTGAGGCTGAGCTGACCTCTCTCTAGTCTCCTAGCGACTAGATTTTACCTTTCTCAGTTAGAGATTAAGCAAAGTTTTAGTGGGAGTGTTTGGTGTTCTGCTTGTGGAGTCAGGTCTCTGGTTAGGGTATGGGCATGCACTATGTTTAAGAGTTTTGTTTAGGTTTGTCAAAAAGTCTGGGTTTAAATAGAGCGTTTTAATGTTAGTGTTAAGGGCAGTGATTAGGGTGAGCAAGAGTAAAGGTAAGGGAAAGGGGCTATGGGCTGAGTTTTCCTAAAAGTAATACTTTTAGTTCTGCATTACAGTAGTGGATTCCTGTCAGGTGGTGGACTAATGTTTATGTGGAGGGATTATTGTTAGTGTTGAAAGTAGTGTAATGGACACAGAAGACTGTTTGAAGTCAGTGTTACAGCAGCATCAACATTACATGAACCCTCTAACCTCTAGAAAGTAAGCTTCCGAGCTCCTCTTCCCTTCCTCTTCCCTCCCCCAAATCTCACATCTCTCCTGGCCAGGATACTCCTGACCTCCCCATAGCAGTCATCTAGCTGGGATCAGCTTTCTGATGGCTTTCATTTTACCAGAGTATCTGTCTCACCTCTGTTGGCTACTCTAGTCTTGAGACAGAAGAGGCATTGTAGTCAGGAGGGAAAAGGGCACAAATGTCTCTAGGATCATCCTGCACAACGTGCCCATCAGTTCTGCACCTCCACAAAACTGCGCTTCCTACCTACAAGTTTTGTTTCCAGAATGGCTTCTATGGTCCAGGGTTCCTTTTCCCAGGCCCTCACGCATGGTTTTGTTTCAGATGTTCAGGGATGGGATAAGGAAAGCCAAGGCATAGATGGAACAGAGCTTATCAAGTGAAGCAAAGAATAACAGGAAGAGATTCTACAGATACATTGCTCAGAAAAGAAAGGTCAAGGAGAGTGTACCCCCTCTGATGGATGAGAAGCTTGAACTGGTAATGACAAACATCTACTTGGAATTGTGTTGTCACAGGCGTGGTTTAACCCGGCCGGCAGGTAAACACCACACAGCCGTTCACTCACCCTTCCCCCTCCCTCTCTGGGATGTGGGAGAGAAACGGGAAAGTGAAGCCTGTGAGTTGAGATAAAGACAGTTTATTAAGACAGGAATATAATAATAACAATAATAATAATAGTGATAATGATAATAGTATTAATAATAATAATGTGTACAAAACAAGTGATGCACAATGCAATTGCTCACCACCCGCTGACCGATGCCCAGCCTATCCCCGAGCAGCCGGCCCCCCCACCCCGGCCAGCCACCCCTATATATTGTTTAGCATGACGTCAGATGGTATGGAATACCCCTTTGGCCAGTTTGGGTCAGCTGTCCCGGGTCTGTCCCCTCCCAGCTCCTGCTGCACCCCCAGCCTGCTCGCTGGCAGGACAGAGCGAGAAGCCGAAAAGTCCTTGGCCTGGTGTAAACACTGCTCTGCAGCACTTAAAACATCAGCATGTTATCAGCGCTCTTCTCATCCTAATCCAAAACAGAGCACCCTACCAGCTACTATGAGGAAAAATTAACTCTGTCCTAACTGGAACCAGGACAATGCTGTGGACCAGTTCTTCTGTGAGATCCCCCAGATCCTCAAGCTCTCCTGCTCAGACGCCTACCTCAGGGAAGTTGGGGCACTTGTGTTTAGTGTTTCTTTAGTCTTTAGTTGTTTTGTTTTCATTGTGTTGTCCTATGTGCAGATCTTCAGGGCCGTGCTGAGGATCCCCTCTGAGCAGGGCCGGCACAAATCCTTTTCCACGTGCCTCCCTCACCTGGCAGTAGGTCTCTATGACTGTCAGCACTGGCTTGTTTGCCTACCTGAAGCCTCCCTCCGTCACCTCCCAATCGCTGAACCTGGTGGTGGCAGTTCTGTACTCGGTGGTGCCTCCAGCAGTGAACCCCCTCATCTACAGCATGAGGAACCTGGAGCTGAAAGATGCAGTGAGGAAACTATTTCTATACATGCTTCTTCATCATAAATAATGACTTCACTATTGTCATAATTAACATATAATTTTTGTCATTATACTTATTATCAAAATGTAATATTAGAAATTATCCTAACAGGACTAGCTGTTTTTTTTTTTTGTGAAAATGATAGAGTGTTTTCTTTAAGTATATTTTTATTAATATTTTAACAAAATTTTATATTGATAGAAATAATGTTATTCTTGTCCTCCTGCATAACAAGTTTTAAAATTATTTTTAACCAGTCATAGGATCATGGAATCACAGAATGTCCTGGGCTGTAAAGGACCTCAAAGATCATCTAGTTCCAACCCCCCTACCAAAGGCAGTGACACCTCCCAGGAGATCATGGTTGCTCAGGACTTCATCTAACTTGCTCTTGAAGACCTGCAGGGATGGGGCATCCAATACCTCTGTGGAAAACCTGTTCCAGTGCCTCGCTATCCTCTGAGTGAAAAATTTCCTTCTAACCTCTAATAGAAATCTCCCCTTTTAATTTAAAACCATTTCCCCTTGTCCTGCCATGATCTACCTGAGTAAAGAGTCCTTCTCCATCCCTTTTATAAGGCCCCTTTAAGTATTGAAAATCTGCAATGACGTCACCCCGGAGCCTTCTCACCTGGTAGGCTGAACAGCCCCAGCTCTCTCAGCCTTTCTTCATAGGAGAGGGGCTCCAGCCCCTTGATCATCTTCGTGGCCTCCCTCTGGACCCACTCTAACAGCCCACACCCTTCTTGTGCTGGGGGCTCCAGACCTGGACGCAGGACTCCAAGTGGGGCCTCACAAGGGCAGAGCAGAGGGGGACAATCACCTGCCTCCACCTGCTGGCACTCCTCTCTTGATGCAGCCCAGGATGCACTTGGCCTTCTGGGCTGTATGTGCTCACTGCTGGCTCATGTTGAGCATTTCATGCAGCAGAACCCCCAAGTCCTTCTCTGCAGGGCTGCTCTCAACGAGTTCTTCTCCCAGCCTATCCCCATGTCTGGGATTTCCCTGGCCCAGGTGCAGCACCTTGCACTTGGACTTCCTAAACATCGTTAGGATCACATGGGCCCATTTCTCAAGCCTGTCCAGGACCCCTTGGATGGTACCCCTTCCTTCTATAGTATCAACTCCACCATTCAGCTTGGTGTCATCTGCTCTCAATGCCGCTGTCTATGTCGTTGATGAAGATATCAAACAGTACTGGTCCCAGGATTGACCCCTGATGTAAAGCACTTGTCACGACCCTCCACTTCGATTTAGATCCATTGATCGCCACTCTGTGGTTCTGACCTTATCCACTGAATGGTGCGCCCACCAAATGCGTCTCTCTGACTTGGAGACCAGTATGTCATGTGGGACTGTGTCAAAGGTCTTACAGAAGTCCAAGTAGATGACATCGGTCGGTCTTCCCTTGTCATCTGACATGGTCACTCCATTGTAGCCACCAGATCGGTCTGGCACGATTTACCCTTTGGTGAAGCCATGCTGGCTGTCTCAGATCACTTCTTTGTCTTGCATGTGCCTTGACATTGATTCCAGGAGGATCTTTTCCATGATCTTGCCAGGCACAGAGGTGAGCTTCACCATTCTGTAGTTCCCTGGGTCCTCCTTTCTACCCTTAATCAAAAAGGGAGTGATGTTTCCCTTTTCCCAGTCACCAGGGACTTCACCCGACTGCCAGGATTCTTCAAATATGATGGAGAAAGGCTTGGCAACTACATCAGCCAGTTCCCTCAGGACCTGGGGTGCAAGTCATCATGCCCCATAGACTTGTACGTGTTTAGTTTCATCAGGTGATCTCGAACCTGCTCTTCATTTACAGCAGGTGGGACTTTGCTCCGCAACCTCCATCTCTGGGTTCAGGGGAATGAAAGACTTGGGAAGCCTGACTGGCAGTGAAGACTGAGGAGAAGACATCGCTGAGTCCCTCAGCCTTCTCCATGTCTGTCATTACCAGTTCACCCTTCTCATCCATCAGAGGGGGTACAATATCCTTGGCCTTTCTTTTCTGAGCCATGTATCTATAGAATCTCTTCCTTTTATTCTTTGCATCCCCTCCCAAGCTCAGTTCCATCCGTGCCTTGGCTTTTCTTATCCCATCCCTGTACATCCGAAACAAAACCATGCCTGAGGGCCTGGGAAAAGGAACCCAGGGCCATAGAAGCCATTCTGGAAACAAAACTTGTAGGTAGGAAGCGCAGTTTTGTGGAGGTGCAGAGCTGATGGGCACATTGTGCAGGGTGCTCCTAAAGACCTTTGTGCCCTTTTCCATCCTGACAACAACGCCACTTCCTTCTCAAAAACAGAGTAACCAACAGAGGTGAGACAGATACTCTGGGATCAAGAATGTCATCAGAAAGCTGATCCCAGTAAGATATGGGGAGGTCAGGAGCAGCCTGGACAAGAGAGATGTGAGATTTTCGGGTGGGAAGAAGAGCTTGGCCAGCAGAAACGTATGATTTCATAGAGGTAAGAGGGTTCATGTAATGTAGATGCTGAGGTAACACTGACTTAAAACAGTCATGTATGGCCCTTACCTTACTTGAACCAGGAATTTTAATCCCTCAACCTAAATGCTACTCCAACACTCTGACAGGAATCCACTTTCTCTCTTGCTAACCCTAATGCCTTCCCTTAACACTAACATTAAAATGGTCTCTTTAAACCTAGACTTCTTGGTAGACCTAAAAAACCCTAAACCATAGAGCTTGTCCATAAGTTAACGACACTACATACCTTAACCTGACACCACAAGCAGATCAGCAAACACTCCCACTAAAACTTTGCTTAATCTCTAACCCAGAAAGTGAAAAACAGGTACCGAGAAGTCTAGAGAGAGGTCAGCTCTGCCTCAGGATCTCCTGAGGAGCTCCTCCGCCAGTTCTCTCAGTACCCTCGGGTGGATCCCATCTGGCCCCATCGATTTGCGTACATCCAACTGCTGTAGCAGGTTGCAAACCATTTCCTTGTGGATAGTGAGGGCCACACCTTCCCCCCATCCACTTCCACCTGCTCAGGGTACTGGGTATCCAGAGAATAACTGGTTTTGCCACTAAAGAATGAGACTTGCATTTACTCTTGTGCTCACCCTAATCCCTGCCCTGAACACTGGCATTACAATCCTCTATTAAACCTAGGCTTCTAGGCAGATGTAGAACAAAAAACTGTTCCACAAAGCTTGCCCATAACCTAACCACAGACCTGACACCCTAAGCTGAACAACACATTTGCTAAATTTCTAACCCAGAAAGGTGAGCCCTAGTCCCAAAAAGACAAGAGAGGTCAGCTCTGCCTCAGGATCTCCTGCCCCAGCAGGAGGAATGGGACTGGGGCAGTGACTGGGAGGTCACTTCTGTCTCTGCAGCTGATAGGGCAGCAGCAGGAACGTGTCACGCAAAGGGACTGTGAGGTCCCTTGTGTCTGGAGGTGGCAGGTCACCCTTGGCTTCTCCCTGGGATGTGCACTTTGGGGCTGACATCTGCCAGTGGCCCTGCTAGGCCAGCAGAAGGCCCCTGCTTGGCATGCTGCCTGTGGGATCCCCTCTGCCTCCATCCCCAGGAGGACCCAGACACAAAGAAGGCCCGCACAGGGCTTGTCCTGTCCCTTCTGCTTGACGCCAGGACTGGACAGAGGGAGGCCCAAGTCTTGGCTGTGTCTAGCAAAGAAGCTGCAAGGCCAGCAGCAGGCCCAGGCCTTGGAAGATGCTGGGGAGGTGACTTCTGTCTGCTTGGCTGACAGGCCACAAGGAGCCTGATGGGTTGGGATGCCTGCTTCAGGAGTGGTTTCCACCCTGATGGAGCTTTCTTTGGTAGTAGGAAAGAGCAGGAGAGAAAAATCTGCCACAGGGTGCAGCTTGGAAGGGTGGCACTAGCCACAAGGAGGAAGAAATATCCCTCAAAGGGTCGTGCTGTGGTGACAGAGGTCACCCAAAGAGTATCTGTGATCATACCATGGCTTTGTGTTCATCAAGGAACAGCTGATGAGGGTTGACGAGACATGGGTGCGATTATGGAAATGCTGGGATGAGAGCAAGGTGGTGGACAGAGATGGGTGTCTGCAGACTTCAAGGAAATAGGGCAAAGTGTGGGACAGCATAGGAAAGCCTGCAGAGGAGAAGGCAGAGGGTGCTGGCAAGAATGGAATGCCCCAACAGCCCTGAAGTTTTTGTCCCTTTGGCTAGAGCTTCTGAGGAGACGAGAGTCATTGCAATGGGGCCTCACTGCTTCCTTGATACCCTGTGCAGGGGTGGGGAGGTGTCCTAGTGAAGTTCTTCTCGTGGCATCACACTGCCCACCACATCATACAGACCCCAAGAAGAGCCCTGAGCCAGACGTGGGGGTGCAGGATCTCCCCACCCAGTGGCTGGGGTCAGGCCTTGGCCCTTCTGCTTCACCAAAACCAACCAAGACTTTTCTCAGCACAGCGCTTTGCCTGTCTGGAATCATGGCCTCCAATTATGTGCCCTAACAAGTCCCTGGGGAGGCTTTGTTAGTAACAGCCCTCAGTGGGGCCCATTAATACTCCAAGTCACTTCAACTTTTCCTCCTGACTTTACTTTCTCAAGCGGTTATATCATTCTCCTCTCAGTACCCAAGTTTCACTGACTCAGCACCAAAATACACCGTGGAACTCATTAAAATGCAGAACGTCCTAAGCAGACATATCTCTCCCATAATTTTCTTCATGTCTTCAAGACTTGTGCAGCTAATTGGAGAGCTTTCATGGTGTAGTTAAGGAGGAAGATTTCAAAGAGCATCTAATAGAAATCTTTCCTCATTTTAAAGGCTGAATTTTGTTGCATTTCACTTTGGAGCATCATTTTCCTAGAGATATTGGTCTAGGGTTACTCCTTTGGAGCCCTGCTTAGGAAGAGGAGGGCTTTTCCTATTTAAAAACAAACAGCAGGAAATCATGCTGCAATTTGAAAAAAAAAAAAAAAAAAAAAAAAACAAGAAAAAAAAAAACAAAGTTCAAGTTCCTCCTTTTGTTTCCTTCAGTGATGTTATCCTTCCCATAAGAATGACTGTACAGGATATATTTTATACTGATTAATAGGAAATTTAAAATCATAGTGTTAATATTAATCCATATCATACTAATACAATGAGAAATGATGAGTTTCTTGCTAAGGAAACTAGTAGACAGACTGCTGAGAGATGGGCGAGCTGGAGCTCACTGAAATTCAAAGCAGCAACTGGGTTGGTGAGAGCGGTCTGAATGATCAAAGAGTAAGGGGAGGGCAAAGCAGGAGAACCCCTGGGGAGTGCATAGGTCCAGACAGGCAGCTGGAAAGGGGACATCCAGCAGCGTCTGTGTAATGAAGTTGGTTTTTTACCTGTAAAATGAGGGAGCGCACCATGATAGACAAAGCAATAACAATGCAAGTACAGGTGAACACCAGGATTTCTTCTCCTCTGCTGAATATAGGTCATGGAAGTTAGCATTTCTTTATGATAGAAATTACCATTCACGTGAGACATTTAACGGAAGGAGTTGAATCATTTGGGCTGATGAGTAGTTGCTTTATTAATTGAGTACTAAAGAAATAACTGGGTATTCGGGCAGAACTTTGCTGTCTGATCATAAGCATAACCAGGGAAAACCTCCTGTGGCCCCGTTGTGTTTGAGGCACTTCCCTGGACCAGCAGATGTCAGAAAAGACCTGCAGGAGACCGGAGCCCTTTGGAAAAATCAGGTGGAGCCAGGTGGAGTTCCCAGGGCACCTCCACTGCCAGCAGTGGTCTTTGTCCCTCTAACTGCAGCCCAGCCCAGCACAGGAAACCTCTTCAAAGACAAACCCCTTCTTCTGTGGGTTCCTGGCACTGACCTAGATTTGAAATGGCCATTGGAATCCCATGATATTGTTATTCCTACTTAACCCATGATACCCCTTTTTCCTACGAGACACTTGAACATCCATTTACCTTCCTGGGTCATGTTTAGCAAACTGGCTGAAAAACTCCAGTATAACATGTTTCAAATGGCTGAGCCAGAACCCATCAGCTTGTCCCACTTTGGAAACTGTCCCTGTCCAAATGAGGTTTTGAAAGTGAAAAATGTGAAATGACCCGTCAGGTCAATGCACAGAGTAAGGGAAAGTCACACATATTGTGCTGGAGTGTCAGAAGGCAAAAAGCACTGCACTGTGCCTCAGAGTAATCAAGGAGACCTAATCCAGTTCATCTGTGAGATAAAGCAGAGTGAAGGACGTTGAGTTGTGGCCTAACATGAGGAAGGATGTACATCACTGCTGAAGGAACTCTCTTATTGTGCCATCACCAATGCAAATTACACAAGAACTACGTCAAATAAAGGTAAACTGTCCCACCCTGGCCCTGTCACACCACGGGGTAGCGGAGGCACTATTTTCAGTTTCAGCCTCTTTTTCAGAGAGGCTTTGCCCTCTCCCTGCGCACCACGGCGCACAGCCTGGTTGTGGACACTCCGTGAGCGCCTTGCAGGTCGTGGCAGGCTGCGGTGAGGGGACGAATACCCTGGGCCCCCTTCCTGCTCTGCCCAGGCCAGCAAGGGCCCCGAGCGGCCTCGTGTCCCCTGCCCCTGCAGCTCGGGGCTCCCTTCCCCAGCCCTGGCTCTGCAGCACCAAGCCCTGCTGGGAGCCCTCCCCTGCATGCTGCCACCGCTCCCTGACGCTGCTGGTGCCCTCTGCCGGGCACTGCCCAGCCCAGCCCAGCCCCTGCCCACCTCTCCCCACCTCCCAGACCTCTCCCCAGCCCAGCAGCCCAGGCTGGGCTGGCCCCAGGCCAGTGCCCACCGCAGGCTGCTGCAGGGCTCTGGGCACGGCCAGCACAGCCCCAGCCCCTCGCAAGGCACCGCAGCTGCTGGCACAAAGGCGGCTCTGGGCCTCCCCAGCAGCCCCCGCGCTGGGGCCAGCCACGGCTCAGGAGATGGAGGGCCGTGAAGCTGCAGGAGCCCTGCTCTCCTGCCTGGGACATCCCCAGCACAGAGTGCCTGTGCCCCGCAGGGCCAGCCCCGCTCCCCAGGCCAGCACAAGAGGCCTGGCCCAGACACAGACCACCTCCAGATTCCTCTCCAGGATGCCATTTGCCATCAGACCCAGCACCACTGGGACAGTCCCAGGCCAGTCAAGGCCAGTTACTGTTTGCTGGGCCATAGGCAAGCAAGAAGGCAGCTCCCGGTCCAGCCCTTGGTCCTTCACTGATCACGCTGGGGTTCTGATCCATTGTGAGGCCCAGAAAAGCAAGAGGTCTGTTCAGGAAGCAGCTCCTTGGGTGTATTCCTGAAACCAGGTTTGCAAGAGGCGTGCAGAGACATTGAAGAGATGCCAGTGTAGAGATAAGAGGACTGTCACCAACATACATGAGATCTCAGGGCTTATCCAAATACAAGAAGCACAATGTGGAAGCCAGAAGAGAGCAGCAGTGGAAAGGCCACGTCCTGCTGCTGGCCATGGCCATGGCTCCAGGGAAGCAGCAGCCCCGACCCGAAGGCAGCAGAGAGGCAGAGCCCAGCGGGCAGTGAGGGGCAGCCGCGAGGGCCAGCGGGGCTGCTCCTCCCTGTGGCAGCTGGGCTCTGGGCCCTGAGCCCCTCCTGCGTGCTGGGGCTGCTCCCCCACCTCCAGGCAAGGGGAGAAACGGAAGCTGAGACCTATGAAGTTCGAAAGGTTTCTTCAGTAGGTGTAGGTACACAGGAAGCCGGCTTCTATAGGTAAATAACTGACAAGGAGGAGACTAAGAATAACATTATTTAATCAAAAACATATTAATTATATAAAATAATAATACAGGCATTTAGTAACAGAAGAAATCTTGAAAGTTTCTGAGAAAAGTTGGGATTTTTAATTGTAGGCATATTATTATAGGTGAATTTGCTGAAGATGTGTGCATTCAAGTAGTGTCCTCACTGAATCCCTTAGTTCCTGGTTCCTCAGGCTGTAGGTGAGGGGGTTCACTGCTGGAGGTACCACCGAGTACAGGAAAGACACCAGCAGGTCCAGGGATGGGGAAGAGATGGAGGGGGGCTTCAGGTAGGCAGAAATGCCAGTGCTGACCATCAGGGAGACCACGGCCAGGTGAGGGAGGCACGTGGAAAAGGCTTTGTGCCGGCCCTGCTCAGAGGGCATCCTCAGCACCACCCTGAGGATCTGAATATAAGAAATAACAATGAAAATAGAACAACCAAATAATACAGAAATACTGATTACAAGTGCCCCAACTTCTCTGAGGTAGGCATCTGAGCAGGAGAGCTTGAGAATCTGGGGGATTTCACAGAAGAACTGGTCCACAGCATTGCCTTGGCAGAGGGGCAGGGAAAATGTAGTGGCCGTGTGCAGGACGGCATTGAGAAAGCCACTGCCCCAGGCAGCTGCTGCCATCTGGGCACAAGCTCTGCTGCCCACGAGGCTCCCGTAGTGCAGGGGCTTGCAGATGGCAACGTAGCGGTCATAGGCCATGATGGTGAGAAGGGAATACTCTGCTCCAATGAAGAAGAATATAAGAAAGACCTGTGCAGCACATCCTTGATAGGAGATGGCCCTGGTGTCCCAGAGGGCATTGGCCATGGCTTTGGGCAGAGTGGTGGAGATGCAGCCCAGGTCGAGGAGGGCGAGGTTGAGGAGGAAGAAGTACATGGGGGTGTGGAGGCGGTGGTCGCAGGCTACGGCGGTGAGGATGAGGCCGTTGCCCAGGAGGGCAGCCAGGTAGATGCCCAGGAGGAGCCCGAAGTGCAGGAGCTGCAGCTCCCGCGTGTCTGCGAATGCCAGCAGGAGGAACTCTCTCACAGAGCTGCCGTTGGCCATTTCCTGACTTTGGACACAGTTGTCTGTTGAAGAAAGAAGGCAGAACAATGTTAGAAGAGGCTTCTCTGAGGAAAAACTATTGCAAGTCTTAGAGCACCCCCAGTCCAAGCCTCTCTCTATGCAGGAGAACCTTTCTGCAGCTCTCCTGCTTGAGCTGCGGCTGGTGCTGGCTGAGAGTGGCACTGGGAGCAGGGGCTGCTGTGGGCTCCAGAGGAGTCCTTCCTGCTGTGCAGCAGGAGGGAGGCAGGAACATGGGGGAAACTCAAGTTCAGTCCATTTATCAGGTCAATGAAATTTGCAGTGCTGTTTCAAACAATGCACCCCAATGCAGAACAGAGCTGCAGATGCCACTGCTGAACACTCCTGTTCCCAGCTGCCCTGTGTCACCTCTCTGTGAGCTGCAGGACCGTCCTGCTCAGGTGTTTCCCTGAGAACAAACTGGAGACAGCTGAGAGCAGAGAAGCCCCAGTCCAAGTGCAGCTGGGCAGAATCCTCACATGGTCTGTTGGTTTTAAGCAGGATCTCAGCTCTTCCCTCCTATCCAGGGTTGCAGAGGCCTCACTCCAGCTGCCCACAGACAGCCATCCAGCAGCATGGACATGGCCTTAGCACGGAGGTGTCTCCTCCTTGGAGCACCTGGATAACACAAGGATGCCACAAGAGAGCTGCATCCTGCTGGACAGAAGCCTGCAGGCCAGGAGGATGCAGCACAGACAGAGATGGATATCTACAAGCTGAAGTGTGCCAACATCCCATCTGAATCCCCTGTAGTGTCTGAAGGAGGCTTGGTCACCCACTCTCGGCTGACCAGGGGCAGCTGGCTTCGGGCACTCCGAGGGGCTTCTGCCAGACTGCCTCACCTCGCAGTGCCATCCAGCAGGACTCCCAAAGCCTACTGCACTGCCCACTGCCCTCCCAGAAACAAGATTGGGGGTATTGGTGGATAGTCGGCTGAATAGGAGCCAGCAAGGTGCTCAGGTGGCCAAGCAGGCCAACAGCATCCAGGCTTGTACCAGGAATGGTGTGGTCAGCAGGAGTAGGGAAGTGATTGTGCCTCTCTACTCGGCCCTGGTGAGGCCACACGTCAGGTATTGTGTTTAGCTGTGGGGCCCCCAGCATGAGAAGCACCCGGATCTATTTGAATGAATCCAGAGGAGGGCCACGAGGATGATCAAGGGGCTGGAGCACCTCTCCTCTGAAGACAGGCTGTGGGATTTGGTGTTGTTCAGCCTAGAGAAAAGAAGGCTCTGGCGAGACCTTAGGGCGGCCTTCTAATACCTAAAGGGGGCTGAAGGAAAGCTGGGGAGGGACTCTTCATCAACTAGCGTAGTGATAGGACTAGGGGAAATGGTTTTACATTGAAAGAGGGTAGGTTTAGATTATATATTAGGAAGAAGTTCTTTTCTCAGAGGATGGTGAGGCACTGGAACAGGCTGCCCAGAGATGTTGTGGATCCCCCCTCACTGGAAGTTTTGAAGGCCAGATTGGATGGGGCTTTCAGCAACCTGGTCTAGTGGAAGGTGTCTCTGCCCACGGCAGAGGGCTTGGAATTTTAGGATCTTTAAGGTCCTTTCCTACCCAAACTACTCTGTGATTCGCTGATTCTGTACATCCAAAACACAGCACCACACCAGCTCCTAGGAAGAAAAAATTAAGTCTATCCCAGCTAAAACTCGGACTATATCCACCCCTGACTCCATACCATTGTTCCTATGTCATACTCAGGTCTGACACTTTCCAAACAACTATCACCACTTTTCCTCTCTTTTGATATACACACAGAGATATCTTGCTCTTAGGCTATTTGTGTCCTGGTTTTGGTTAGGATTAATTTCCATCCTAGTATCATAGAATTGTAGAATGGCTTGGGTTGGAAGGGACCTTAAAGATCATCTAACTGAACTCCCCCCAGATTCCAGCCACTAGATCAGGTTGGCCAAGGCCTCATCCAGCCTGGCCTTGAACACCTCCAGGGATGGGGCATCCACAACTTCTCTGGGCAACCTGTTCCAGTACCTCACTACCCTTACAGCGAAGATTTTCCTCCTGATGTCTAGTCTAAATCTCCCCTCTTTTAGTTTAGACCGCATCCTCCTGTCATTATCTACCTGAGTAAAGAGTCCTTCCCCATTTTTTTTAGAAGACCCCTTTAAGGACTGAAAAGCTGCAAGGAGGTCTCCCTGGAGCCTTCTCTTCTCCAGGCTGAACAAACCTAACTCCTTCAGCCTGTCTTCACAGGCGAGGTGCTCCAGACCTCTCATCTTCTTTGTACCCCTTCTCTAAATTTTGCTGTGAGACGTTCACATCTTTCTTGTGCTGGTGGCCCCAAACCTGGACACAGTACTCCAGGTGAGGCCTCACAAGGGCCGAGGAGAGGGGGACAATCACCTGCCTCCACCTGCTGCCCACTCCTCTCTTGATGCAGCCCAGGATGCACTTGGCCTCCTGGGCTGTATGTGCTCACTGCTGGTTTATGTTGAGCTTTTCATCCATCAGAACCCCCAAGTCCTTCTCTGCAGGGCTGCTCTCAATGAGTTCTTCTCTCAGCCTATCCCCATGTCTGCGATTTCCCCGGCCCAGGTGGAAATGAAAGATTTCAGGGAATTGAAAGACTTGGGATGCCTGACTGGCAGTGAAGACTGAGGAGAAGACGTTGCTGAGTCCCTCAGCCTTCTCCATGTCTGCCATTACCAGTTCACCCTTCTCCTCCATCAGAGGGGGAACACTCTCCTTGGCCTTTCTTTTCTGAGCAATGTATCTGTAGAAACTCTTCCTGTTATTCATTGCTTCACTTGAAAAGCTCAGTTCCATGAACTGAAATCATGAATGAAACTGAAGCATGCGTGAGGGCTTGGGGAAAGTAACCCTGGATCCACAGAAGCCATTGGGGAAACAAAATTTATACGTAGGAAGTGTAATTTTGTGGAGGTGCAGAGCTGATGGACACATTGTGCAGGATGCTCCTAAAGACCTTGTGTCCTTTTCCCTCCTGATTACAATGCCACTTCTGTCTCAAGACTAGAGTAGACAACAGAGGTGAGACAGATACTCTGGGATCAAGAAGGTCATCACAGAGCTGATCCCAATAAGATATGGGGAGGTCAGGAGCAGCCTGGACAAGAGAGATGTGAGATTTTGGGGTGGGAAGAAGAGCTTGGCCAGCAGAAACATATGATTTCATAGAGGTAAGAGGGTTCATGTAATGTTCATGCTGTGGTAACACTGACTTAAAAGAGTCATGTATGGCCCTTACCTTACTTGAACCAATAATTTTAATCCCTCAACCTAAATGCTACTCCAGCACTCTGACAGGAATCCACTTTCTCTCTTGCTAACCCTAATGCCTTCCCTTAACACTAGCATTAAAATGCTCTGTTTAACCCTAGACTTCTTGGCAGACCCAAATAAAACCCTAAGCCGCAGAGCTAGTCAATACCTTAACCACAGACCTGACACCAAAAGCAGAACACCAAAGACTCCCACTAAAACTCTCCTTAATCTCTAAACCAGAAAGTGAAAAACAGGTACCGAGGGGGCTCTGGAGGTCAGCTATGTTTCCCCTACGTCAGCTCTGCCTCAGGATCTCCTGCCCCAGCAGGAGGAATGGGACTGGGGCAGTGACTGTGAGGTCAATTCTGTCTCTGCGGCTGATAGGGCAGCAGCAGGAAGGTGTCACGCAAAGGGACTGTGAGGTCCCTTGTGTCTGGAGGTGGCAGGTCACCCTTGGCTTCTCCCTGGGATGTGCACTTTGGGGCTGACATCTGCCAGTGGCCCTGCTAGGCCAGCAGAAGGCCCCTGCTTGGCATGCTGCCTGTGGGATCCCCTCTGCCTCCATCCCCAGGAGGACCCAGACACAAAGAAGGCCCGCAGAGGGCTTGTCCTGTCCCTTCTGCTTGAGGCCAGGACTGGACAGCAGGAGGCACAAGGCTTGGCTGTGTCTAGCCAAGAAGCTGCAAGGCCAGCAGCAGGCCCAGGCCTTGGCAGATGCTGGTGAGGTGACTTCTGTGTGCTTGGCTGACAGGCCGCAAGGAGCCTGATGGGTTGGGATGCCTCCTTCAGGAGTGGTTTCCACCCTGATGGAGCTTTCTTTGGTAGTAGGAAAGAGCTGGAGAGCTCTTTCTCTGGCACAAAGTGCACCTTGAAAGGTTGGCTATCGCCACGAGGAGGAAGAAATGTCCAGGGAAACAACTGGTCTTCCTCCTAGAGCTTGAGGCAAAGAAGACATTAAGTGCCTAAGCCTTTACCTCATCTCTTGTCACCAGGTTTCCCCCACATCCATTAAAGGATGATGATTCTCCTTAATCCTCCTTTATTAACATATTTATATAAAAAAAATTTTATTTTTATAGTTTGCCTTTGACAAAAATCCGTCCCTCAAATAGCCTGGTGTGGAGAGGACAAAGGCGTCTGACAAGGCTGAGAGTCCCAACAGGACCCAGGGTTTTGTGTCCATGGCTCTGGCTGCTGTCTCTGCCACTGAGGCCTAGGAGGAGACAGCTTATCGGTAAAGCACCAGGGCCTCATTGCCTCCTCGCCCCCACCCACGAACCAGGCAGGGCTCGTACCATTCTCCTGCACTTGGCCATGCACATCCCCATCTCCTCCTGCCCAATGAAGAGCCCTGAGCAGTGTGTGAAGGGAAAGGATCTCCCTTCCCAGGGGCTGGGGGTCAAGGCCTGACCCTTGTGCTTGGTGAAACACATCCAGATTTTTGACATATCAGTGTGCCTTGACATTGCCTTTGTTTCCTTGCCCTCACTGCCTCCAATGCTCTGCTCTAACGAGCTCCAAGGGAGGCTGTGTCAGTGCTGGCCCTCAGGGGGACACTGCAGGAAACTTGCCTCTGACTTGGACTCCTTGAGAGATGTCTTCAATTGTCTCTCAGTGCCTGAGGTTCGTGGGCTCCTCAGCAGAGCCCCCCGAGGGGGAATTCCAATGCCTTGGGCTGGGCGTGTGGTGCTGAGCTGGGCCGGGCTCGTGGGACAGAGAGAGCTCGTGGCAAGAGGGCCCTGGTGCAGAGAGACAGCTGTGCCCAGGAGCAGCTCCTGTGCACAGCGCAGCAGGGCTGGGGGCTCTGACCGCAGCTGGCACGGGGACAGGAGAGAAGGAGAGAGGGCTTGGAGGCAGTGAGGAGCGCAGCAACAGAGGGCAGCGTGTGGCAGGACAGATCTGCAGGCTGTTGGCACCGTGAGTCTCTGGCAGCAGGGCCATGGAGGTGGGGTTGCCAGAGGGGTCTTCTACAGCTGGCACATCCGATGCCTGACAGCATCTGTCGGGATGGGTCTCTCTCTTTCTCCAATATGAAGTAGACGCTGCCATTCCTCCTGGCTTCTCCACCTGGCCGTGCTGCTGCTGCTCTTGTTCCCAGGCTGCCTGGGGATGGGGGTTTCACCTGCCCATGGAGTGAGCCCTCGGGGTACTTGGGGGAAGGGGAGTACGGGGACAGGGTGAGGGGTCTGGAGATGGGCACTTGGAGCCTGGATTCCTTTGCTCCCGGAAGTGTCCAGGTTTTTTAGGCACAGGAACAAACACCGCAGGGAAGTGGTCACAGTACTGAGGCTATCACAATTTAAGAAATATATGGACAACACCCTCAGACATGTGGACCAATTTTTGGGTGCTTATATACAGATTCACGGGTGGGATTTGACGATCCTTGTGGAACCCTTCCAAGTCAGGATATTCTATGAGTCTATGACTCTATGAACCTCTGAGTGCAATTGTCCTGCATCTCAGGTGGATGCCAGTACAGGGCAGCTGTGACCAGCTGTAATGGACAGACTGGCTGGCCTCTCTAAAGAACACTCTGTATTGAAGGGACAGTCCCTTTGCCTCTGATGATCCACAGGTTTTCTCTTGGATTGTAGCAGAAATGCCCAAGATTTCTGCCTTAGAAAAGGTCCTCAGGATTGGGGTGGGCAGCTAGACAAAAAAAAGTACAAAAATAAATCCCCGCAGCCATGCTCTGCAAATGGATGAATTGTGAGCAACAATATGGAAAAGCTCTTTATTAGCAGGTGACTTGAATGTGAAATGAGCCAATGTTCCTCTTAACCTCTTGTTGTTGGGCAGGACTGCCTCATGTGTTGCTCACAGCAGAATCCCCTATTCACTGGGATATCCTCAGGCAGCGTCAGTAAGACCTCCTGAAAGGCACCTGCCAACTGTAATCCTGAAAGAGGACAGTCATTACATTGGATTAATTGAGAAAGAGAAAAAGATTTTCTCATAAAAGTTTTTGGATTTATTAATGCTTTTTATCCCCCTGGGACAGAAACGCATGCCAAGAACCAGCAAATGCCCAACAGCAGCTCTGTGAGCGAGTTCCTCCTGCTGGCATTCGCAGACACGCGGGAGCTGCAGCTCCTGCACTTCGCGCTCTTCCTGGGCATCTACCTGGCTGCCCTCCTGGGCAACGGCCTCATCCTCACCGCCGTAGCCTGCGACCACCGCCTCCACACCCCCATGTACTTCTTCCTCCTCAACCTCGCCCTCCTCGACCTGGGCTGCATCTCCACCACTCTGCCCAAAGCCATGGCCAATGCCCTCTGGGACACCAGGGCCATCTCCTATCAGGGATGTGCTGCACAGGTCTTTCTGTTTGTCTTCTTGATTTTGTCAGAATTTTATGTTCTCACCATCATGGCCTACGACCGCTACGCTGCCATCTGCAAGCCCCTGCACTACGGGAGCCTCGTGGGCAGCAGAGCTTGTGCCCAGATGGCAGCAGCTGCCTGGGGCAGTGGCTTTCTCAATGTTGTCCTGCACACGGCCACTACATTTTCCCTGCCCCTCTGCCAAGGCAATGCTGTGGACCAGTTCTTCTGTGAAATCCCCCAGATCCTCAAGCTCTCCTGCTCAGACACCTACCTCAGGGAAGTTGGGGCACTTGTCTTTACTCTTTCTTTAGTGTTTTTCTGTTTTCTTTACATTGTGCTGTCCTATGTGCAGATTTTCAGGGCAGTGCTGAGGATGCCCTCTGAGAAGGGCTGGCACAAACTCTTATCAATGTGCCTCCCCCACCTGGCTGTGGTCTCCTTGTTTGTCAGCACTGCCATGTTTGCCTACCTGACGCCCCCCTCCATCTCTTCCCCATCCCTGGACCTGGTGTTTGCATTTTTGTACTCGATGGTGCCTCCAGCAGTGAATCCCCTCATCTACAGCATGAGAAACCAAGAACTGAGAAATGCACTAAGGAAATTACTTTCATAGGTACTCCTGAAGCATCAGTAATATCCTCCCCATCCTAACACTACTGAGAGAATTTCTCACAAAATGTTTTCTGAAATTGTTTTGTCTTATTTTTAAAATGTGTGATTATAATATTTTATTTTAAGAAAATTTCTTCTTATCTTCCTACCTGGTAGGTAGGAAGCGCAGTTTTGCAGAGGTGCAGAGCCGATGGGTACGTTGTGGAGGATGATCCTAAAGACCTTTGTGCCCTTTTCCCTCCTGACTACAATGCCACTTCCTTCTCAAGACTAGAGTAGCCAACAGAGGTGAGACAGATACTCTGGGATCAAGAATGTTATCAGAGAGCTGATCCCAATAAGATATGGGTAGGTCAGGAGCAGCCTGGACAAGAGAGATGTGAGATTTTGGGGTGAGAATAAGAGCTTGGCCAGCAGAAATTAATGATTTCATAGAGGTAAGAGGGTTCATGTAATGCAGATGCTGTGGTAACACTGACTTAAAACAGTCACGTATGGCCCTTACCTTACTTGAACCAGGAATTTTAATGTCTAAACCTAAATGCTACTACATCACTGTGACAGGAATCCACTTTCTCTCTTGCTAACCCTAATGCCTTCCCTTAACACTAAAATTAAAAAGGTCTCTTTAAACCTAGACTTCTAGGCAGACCTAAAAAACCCTAAATCAGAGAGCTTGTCCATACCTTAACGACAGACCTGACACCACAAGCAGAACACCAAAGATTCCCACTAAAACTTTGCTTAATGTCTAACCCAGAAAGTGAAAAACCGGTACTGAGGGGTCTAGAGAGAGGTCAGCTCTGCCTCAGGATCCCCTGCCCCAGCAGGAGGAATGTGACTGGGGCAGTGACTGGGAGGTCACTTCTGTCTCTGCAGCTGATAGGGCAGCAGCAGGAACGTGTCACGCAAAGGGACTGTGAGGTCCCTTGTGTCTGGAGGTGGCAGGTCAGCCTTAGCTTCTCCCTGGGATGGGCACTTTGGGGCTGACATCTGCCAGTGGCCCTGCTAGGCCAGCAGAAGGCCCCTGCTTGGCATGCTGCCTGTGGGATCCCCTCTGCCTCCATCCCCAGGAGGACCCAGACACAAAGAAGGCCCGCAGAGGGCTTGTCCTGTCCCTTCTGCTTGAGGCCAGGACTGGACAGCAGGAGGCACAAGGCTTGGCTGTGTCTAGCCAAGAAGCTGCAAGGCCAGCAGCAGGCCCAGGCCTTGGAAGATGCTGGTGAGCATCTATGATGAGACTCTAGCTTTGTGTTTCAAGGAACAGCTGGTAAGGGTTGATGAGACACTGGTGAAATGATGGAAATGCCGGGATGAGAGCAAGGTGGTGAACAGAGATGGGTGTCTGCAGACTTCAAGGAAATAGGATAAAATGTGGGACAGCATAGGAAAGCCTGCAGAGGAGAAGGCAGAGGGTGCTGGCAGGAATGGAAGGCCCCAACAGCCCTGACGTTTCTGTCCCTTTGCCTAGAGCTTCTGAGGAGACGAGATAGAGTCATTGCAATGGGGCCTCACTGCTTCCTTGATACCTTGTGCAGGGGTGGGGAGGTGTCCTAATGAAGTTCTTCTCGTGGCATCACACTGCCCACCACATCATACAGACCCCAAGAAGAGCCCTGAGCCAGACGTGGGGGTGCAGGATCTCCCCTCCCAGGGGCTGAGGCCAGGCCTTGGCCCTTCTGCTTCACCAAAACCAACCAAGACTTTTCTCAGCACAGCGCTTTGCCTGTCTGCAGTCATGGCCTCCAATTATCTGCCCTAACAAGTCCCTGGGGAGGCTTTGTTAGGAACAGCCCTCAGTGGGGCCCATTAATACTCGAAGTCACTTCAACTTTTCCTTCTGACTTTACCTTCTCAAGCGGTTACATTATTCTCCTCTCAGTACCTGAGCTTCATAGACTGAGCACCAAAATACACCATGGAACTCATTAAAACAGAGAAAGTTCTAAGCAGTCATATCTCTCCCAGAATTTTCTTCAAGTCATCAAGACTTATAGAGCAAATTGGAGAGCTTTCATGGTGTAGTTAAGGACTAAGATTTCAAGAAGCACCTGAAAAAAATCTTTTCTCATCTTAAAGGATGCCTTTAGCTGGATTTCAGTTTGGAGCATTATTCTCTAACTGATATTGATCCAGGGTATCTCCTTTGGAGACCTGCATAGGGAGGAAAAGAAGACTCTTGAGGTCTGACACTGCATGGAGAACCTTGCTCCTCACCACCCCAGCCCTGACATTTCTCTCTTTGGCGCTTGCATCACTTCTCCTTCCACCAGACTTTGGCACAGAGGTCTGCAGCTGGGTGTTACAGCTCCTTTGCACCAGCTTCCTCCTGCTTGCCATAGAGACCTGGATGCACACAGGCACAGAAGGGTTTCTCCTTATTTCAAACCAAACAACAGGAAAACATGCAGCAATCTTCCAAAAGCAAAGCAAGCTCCTCATCCTGTATGCCTCCTGTGAGGTTTATGTTCCCAAAAGGATGACTGGACCAGAAGTCTTTTATACTGATAGACCAGAAATTGTAAGTGTTAAGATTAGAATTAATCCATATGATATTAATTCAATGATAAATGATGATGAGCTTTCTAAGGACACAATTAGACAGACTGCAGATAGCTGGGCAAGCTTCAACTCCCTGAAGCTCAAAGCAGCACCTGGGTTGGTGAGGGCGGTCTGAGTGATCCAGGAGGAAGGGGAGGGCAAGCCAGGAGAACCATGGGAAGTGCATAGGTCCAGACAGGCAGCTGGAAAGGGGACATTCAGCATGGACTGTTTAATCGAGACAGGTGGATGTACCTGGGAGATGAGGGAGCACACCATGATAGACAAAGCGATGACAATGCAAGTACAGGTGAACACCAGTATTTCTTTTTCTGTGATGAAAATACATCCTGAAAATGCCTATTTCTTCATGAGAGAAACTACACTGTGTGACATTTTACGGAAGGGATTGAATCATTTGAGGTAATGAGTAGTTGCTTTATGACTTAAGTCCTGAAGAAAATACTGGGTACTGAGGCAGAGCTTTGCTGTCTGACCATAAGCAACCAGTGCCAAGATCTTCAGAGTAGTTTACTCACATTTGAAATATTTCCTTGAAATCACATTTCCTGGTTCTGCTTTCAATGAAATCATTAGGCCTCCAGAGGCTCTGGTGCATTTAGAGTAATTCCCTGGAATGGAAGCTGTCTGAAAGGACCTGCAGGAGACCAGAGCCCGTTGGTGGATAAGGTGGGGACAGGTGATGTTTCCCGGGCACCTCCACTGCCAGCAGTGGTCTTTCTCCTTGGAACTGCGGCCCAGCCAAGCACTGGAAACCCCTTCAAGGCAAATTCTTTCTTCAGGTGTTTCTTTGGATAGTCCTAAATTTGAAATGGCCATTGGGATCCCAAGACATTCTCCCTTCTTTCTAGTAGACACCTAAACATCCATTTACCGTCCTAAGTCATGTGTGGAAAACTCAGCCTGAAAGACTCAAGAGCAGGACACTTCCAAAGGCTGAGGCAGAACCCATCAGCTTGCCCCACTTTGGGGAATCATCCCCTTCCTGCTAGGGATATCTACTTATAGCAGAGCATTGGAGTCAGTGAGGACAAATAGAGAAATACAATGTGAAGTTGACCCTGATGTCACTTTTCCAAACTGGATGTGTTTCACCAAGGACAAGAGCCAGGCCTTGACCCCCAGCCCCTGGGAAGGGAGATCCTTTCCCTTCACACATAGCTCAGGGCTCTTCGTGGGGCAGGAGGAGATGGGAATGTGCATGGCCAAGTGCAGGAGAATGGTACGAGCCCTGCCTGGTTCATGGGTGGGGGCGAGGAGGCAATGAGGCCCTGGTGCTTTACCGATAAGCTGTCTCCTCCTCGGCCTCAGTGGCAGAGACAACAGCCAGAGCCAAGGACACAAAGCCCTGGGTCCTGTTGGGACTCTCAGCCTTGTCAGAGGCCTCTGTTCTCTCCACCCCAAGCTATCTGAGGGACTAATTTTTGTCAAAGGCAAGGTATAAAAATAAAAATTTCTTTATATGTTAATAAAGGAGGATTAAGGAGAATCATCATCCGTTACTGGATATGAGGGAAACCTGGTGACAAGAGACGAGGTAAAGGCACTAAATGTCTTCTTTTCCTCAGGCTCTAAGAGCAAGACCAGTTGTTCCCCTGGACATTTCTTCCTCCTCATGGCCAGTGCCAACCTTCCAAGGTGCACCTTCTGACAGTTTTTTCTCTCCTTCTCTTTCCTTCTACCAAAGAAAGCTCCATCAGGGTGGAAACCACTCCTGAAGGAGGCATCCCAAGCCATCAGGCTCCTTGCGGCCTGTCAGCCAAGCAGACAGAAGTCACCTCAGCAGCATCTTCCAAGGCCTGGGCCTGCTGCTGGCCTTGCAGCTTCTTGGCTAGACACAGCCAAGCCTTGGGCCTCCTGCTGTCCAGTCCTGGCCTCAAGCAGAAGGGACAGGACAAGCCCTCTGCGGGCCTTCTTTCTGTCTGGGTCCTCCTGGGGATGGAGGCAGAGGGGATCCCAGGGTCAGCATGCCAAGCAGGGGCCTTCTGCTGGCCTCGCAGGGCCACTGGCAGATGTCAGCCCCAAAGTGCACATCCCAGGGAGAAGCCAAGGCTGACCTGCCACCTCCAGACACAAGGCACCTCACAGTCCCTTTGCGTGACACGTTCCTGCTGCTGCCCTATCAGCTGCAGAGACAGAAGTGACCTCCCAGTCACTGCCCCAGTCACATTCCTCCTGCTGGGGTAGGAGATCCTGAGGCAGAGCTCACCTAGGGGAAACGTAGCTGACATACAGAGCCCCCTCCGTATATGTTTTTCACTTTCTGGGTTAGAGACTAAGCAGAGTTTTAGTGGGAGTCTTTGGTGTTCTGCTTGTGGTGTCAGGTCTGTCGTTAAGCTATGGACAAGCTCTCTGGTTTAGGGTTTTTTAGGTCTAACAATAATAATAATAATAATGATAACAGTATTACTAATAATAATGTGTACGAAACAAGTGAAGCACAATGCAATTGCTCACCACCCGCTGACCAATGCCCAGCCTATCCCCGAGCAGCCGACGCCCAACCCCGGCCAGCCACCCCTATATATTGTTTAGCATGACACCAGATGGTATGGAATACCCCTGTGGCCAGTTGGGGTCAGCTGTCCTGGGTCTGTCCCCTCCCAGCTCCTGCTGCACCCCCAGCCTGCCCGCGGGCAGGACAGAGCGAGAAGCTGAAAAGTCCTTGGCCTGGTGTAAACACTGCTCTGCAACAATTAAAACATCAGCATGTTATCAGCGCTCTTCTCATTCTACTCCAAAATATAGCACCCTACCAGCTACTATGAGGGAAAATTAACTCTGTCCTAACTGGAACCAGGACAGTTGTCTACCTTTGCGTGGTCTCGCACAGGACCTTTCTGTTGTGGGGTTGCTGAGAGCCGAAGCAGAGCAGGTGCCGATGGCTGCCACAACGGTGCACCGGCAGCAATAGCGCACTGACCTCCAAGTCCTCCAAGCTCAGGAGCTGTGTATTCCTGTGAGCAAAAAGTCAGGCAAAGGGGGCAAGAGTCCTGCTTGGATGATCAAGGAGATCCTGGAGTGACTGAAATGGAAGAAGGAAGCATACATAAGGTGGAAAAGGGGACAAGCCACTTGGGAAGAATATAGGAACATTGTCCGAGGATGCAGGGAATCGACAGGGAAGTCCAATGCCCATTTGGAGTTAAATCTTGCAAGGGGTGTCAAGGACAACAAAAAGGGCTGTTTCAAACTCATCAGTTGCAGAAGGAAGACAAAGGAAAATGTGGGCCCACTGCTTAATGAGGTGGGTGCCCTGGTGACAAAGGACAAAGGGAAGGCAGAATTACTGAATGCCTCCTTTGCTTCAGCCCTCACTGCTAAGACCAGCCCTCTGAAATCTCTGACCTTAGGGACAAGGGAGGAACTCTGGAGAAACGAGGACTTTCCCTTGGTTGAAGAGGATCAGCTCAGAGATCTCTTAGGCAAACTTGACACCCACAAGTCCATGGACCCCGATGGGATACATCCATGAGTGCTGAGGGAGCTGGCGGATGTTACTGCTGGCCCACTCTCCATCACCTTTGAAAGGTCATGGAGAACAGGAGAGGTGCCTGAAGACTAGAAGAAAACTCATGTCATGCTGGTCTTCAAAAAGGGCAAGAAGGAGGCCCCAGGCAACTACAGGCCGGTCTGCCTCACCTCCATCCCTGGAAAGGCGATGGAACAGCTCATCCTGGAGGTCATCTCCAGCATGTGGAGGAGAAGAAGGTGATCAGGAGCAGTCAGCATGGGTTCACCAAGGGAAACCGTGCTTCACCAACTTGATAGCCTTCTATGATGGACTGACTAGGTGAGTGGGTGAGGGAGAGCAGTGGATGTTGTGTACCTTGACTTCAGCAAGGCTTTCAGCACTGTCTCCCATAACATCCTCACAGGCCAGCTCAGGAAGTGTGGGATGGATGAGCGGTCAGTGAGGTGGATTGTGAGCTGGCTGGATGGCAGAGTTCAGAGGGTTGTGCTTAGTGGAGCCGAGTCTAGTTGGAGGCCTGTAGCCAGCAGTGTCCCCCAGGGATCTACACTGAGTCCAGTCCTGCTCAACTTATTTGTCAATGACCTTGATGATGGAATAGAGTGAGTGCACCCTCAGCAGGTGTAAAGATGTGCTGTGTTTTGGGTCAAAGTGGTCTCGCTGCGTAGCATCACTGCCATGGTTGCCTGCCTGAAGCCTCCCTCCATCACCTCCCCATCCCTGGACCTGGTGGTTTCAGTTCTGTACTCAGTGTTGCCTCCAGCAGTGAAACCCTCCTCTACAGCACGAGGAACAAGGAGCTACAGGAGGCACTGAGGATGTTATTCTAATATACAGCATTTCCCCATCAATGAGGTACCTGCACATCTTCCTCACATATACCCGGGCAAGGCAGAAACACCTTTGTTCATGTATTTCAAAATTGCCTTTCTTTCTTTGCAATATCATTCCAATTAAAGTATTTTTTCATCTCATTTCTATCTCACTTCTTCTACCTTTTATTTATTTATTTATTTATTTATTTATTTTTAACCCAGAGACCTGATGTACAGGTGCTGATAAGCTCTTGGTAATTAACGAAATAAAGGAACCAGCAGGTAGTCATTTTCTGTGACTCTTCTTTCTCATGATTTCTCTTCAGTTACAGCAGAGGTTGTGGGATTGAAGAGCCCAGCTGCAATGTGGAGGAAAAGCAGAGATGTGGCTGAGGGACTCGAAGTATTTTCTGCGGTAGTCTGTACCAAAAAGTTCTCCTAGGCCTCTGAATTCAGTAAAAGAGATCAAGCATGAGAAGAGCATGTATTGAGAGGAAGGCCATGAAAAGCCACCAGGACAAGGGTCAGTTTCTGCCCCTGCAGGGGACTGAGCCTGGGCAAGGCCCAGCTTGGGAAGCAGCCCTGTCGGACGTTCTTGGTGGGCAGTGAGCTGGGCAGGAGGCAGCCGTGTGCCCTGGCAGCACAGGAGGGAAGGCTGAGGGGCACCTCACCGCTGCCTGCCAGGAGCTGCAGGGACGTCAGGAAGAGCCCAGGGCCAGGCTCTGCCCCGTGGTGCACAGGGAGCCCTCCTCCTGCCACGCCGCATGCGGTGGCTGCAGCAGAGGGGACCCCCAGCCAGCCCCTGCATGGGGCTCTGCCACCCGCCTCGCCCCAGCCCTCTCCAGCGCCCTCCTCGCTGCTCTCTGATGCAGCCAGCACCTCCCCGTGCGTGCTGGCCAGCACATCTGCTGAGGGCCAGTGCGGCTGCTGCAGGGGCAGGGAGCTCAGCATGGCCCTTGCAGCCCCCTGCCCTGGGCCTGCCTCTGTCCTTGCCCTCGGCCCCAGCCTTGTCTCTGCTGGCAGGAGCGCTCTTGGCATGCGCTTCCTGGCCTCCCCTCACCTGCGCACAGCTGCTGCCCACTCAGGCTGCTGGCACAAACGTGTCCTCACAAGCAGCACCACCCCTTGGGCTGCTTCTCCTGGCCTCCCCCAGCTACTGCCTTGGGTCCTTGGCTCTCCTGGGCCCCAGCTTCTGCACCCAAATGTGTCCCTTGGCTGTCAGCTCCCTCTCTGCTGCCCCATGGGGTGACATAGCCAGAGTGGGACGTTACCCTTATTTGATATAGTTTTGTGTAATTCTCATTGGTGATGCCACAAAAAGACTTTTATTCCAACAGTGATTTACACCCAACTTCATATTAGGCCACAACTCTTCGTTCTTCACTCTGCTTCAACTCCTGGATGAACTGGAATAGGTCTCCTTGTTTACTCTGAGGCACAATGCAATGCTTTTTGCCTTCTGTCCCTACAGCACAATATGTGTGACTTTCCCTTACTCTGCGCATTGACCTGATGGGTCATTTCACATTTTTCTCTTTCAAAACCTCAGGTAGACAGGGATCATTTCCAAAGCGGGGCAAGCTGATGGGTTCTGCCTCAGCCATTTGAAGCGTGCTATACTTGAGTTTTTCAGCCTCAGTTTGCTAAAGATGACCCAGGAAGCTAAACAGATGTTCACCTGTCTAGTAGGAATAAGGGACAGTATCATGGGTTCCCAATGGCCATTTTAAATCTAGGGCAAACCCAGGAACGCACTGAAGAAGGGGTTTGTCTTTGAAGGGGTTTCCTGTGCTGGGCTGGGCTGCAGTTACAGGGACAAAGACCACTGCTGGCAGTGGAGGTGCTCTAGGAACTCCACCTGGCTCCACCTCATTTTCCCAAAGGGCTCCAGTCTCCTGCAGGTCTTTTCTGACATCTGCTGGTTTAGGGAAGTGCCTCAAACACAACGGGGCCACAGGAGGTTTTCCATGGTTATGCTTATGGTCAGACAGCAAAGCTCTGCCTCAATACCCTGTAATTATTTTGTACTTAAAAATAAAGTAAGTACTCATCAGCCCAAATGATTCAATCCCTTCTGTTAAATGTCTCACATTAAGTGCAATTCCTATCATGAAGAAATGTGAATTTCCATTATCTATATTCATTGCAGGAGAAGAAATACTGGTGTTCACCTGTACCTGCTTTGTCATCGCTTTGTCTATCATGGTGTGCTCCCTCATCTTCCAAGAACAAAACCCGTCTTCATTACACAGAACATGCTGAATGTCCCCTTTCCAGCTGCCTGTCTGGACCTATGCACTTCCCATGGTTCTCCTGCTTTGCCCTCCCCTTACTCTTTGGTCATTCAGACCGCTCTCACCAACCCAGTTGCTCCTTTGAGTTTCAGAGAGTTCAGCTCGCCCATCTCTCAGCGGTTTAATGGTTTCCTAGGCCAGAAACTCATCATTTCTCATTGAATTAGTATGATATGGATTAATATTAACACTACTATTTAAAATTTCCTATTAATCAGTGTAGAATAGATCATGTACCGTCATCATTTTTGGAAGGAAAATATCACTGGACGCAAAAAAATTAGCAACTTGAACTTTTTGGGGTTTTTTTGTTTTGAAAATTGCAGCATGATTTCCTGCTGTTTGTTTTTAAACAGGAAAAATCCTGGTCTTCCTACCTAAGCAGGGCTCCAAAGGAGTAGCCCTAGACCAATATCTATAGGAAAATGATGCTCCAAGCTGAAATGCAACAAAATTCAGCCTTTAAAATGAGGAAAGATTTCTGTTAGATGCTCTTTGAAATCCTCCTCCGTAACTACACCATGAAAGCTGTCCAATTAGCTGCAAAAGTCTTGAAGACTTGAAGAGAACTGTGGGAGAGATATGGCTGCTTAGGACTTTCTCTGTTTTAATAAGTTCCATGGTGTACTTTTTCCTTGAAGTCTGCAGACACCCATCTCTGTCCACCACCTTGCTCTCATCCAGGACTTTCCATCATCTCACCCATGTCTCGTCAACCCTCATCAGCTGTTCCTTGAAACACAAAGCCTGGCTGTGATCATAGACTTTCATTTCTTTCATTGACCTCTGTCACCACGGCAAGACCCTTTGAGGGACATCACTTCATCCTTATAGCGAGAACC
The DNA here is from genome assembly GCF_040182565.1 of Anser cygnoides. Taxonomy (NCBI): domain Eukaryota; kingdom Metazoa; phylum Chordata; class Aves; order Anseriformes; family Anatidae; genus Anser; species Anser cygnoides. The sequence goes on along the minus strand of NC_089902.1, from coordinate 2,353,455 downwards.
ACCCTTCCAAGGTACACTTTGTGGCAGTTTTTCCTCTCCTGCTCTTTCCTACTACCAAAGAAAGCTCCATCAGGGTGGAAACCACTCCTGAAGGAGGCATCCCAACCCATCAGGCTCCTTGCGGCCTGTCAGCCAAGCAGACAGAAGTCACCTCAGCAGCATCTCCCAAGGCCTGGGCCTGCTGCTGGCCTTGCAGCTTCTTGGCTAGACACAGCCAAGCCTTGTGCCTCCTGCTGTCCAGTCCTGGCCTCAAGCAGAAGGGACAGGACAAGCCCTCTGCGGGCCTTCTTTCTGTCTGGGTCCTCCTGGGGATGGAGGCAGAGGGGATCCCACAGGCAGCATGCCAAGCAGGGGCCTTCTGCTGGCCTAGCAGGGCCACTGGCAGATGTCAGCCCCAAAGTGCACATCCCAGGGAGAAGCCAAGGGTGACCTGCCACCTCCAGACACAAGGCACCTCACAGTCCCTTTGCGTGACACGTTCCTGCTGCTGCCCTATCAGCTGCAGAGACAGAAGTGACCTCCCAGTCACTGCCCCAGTCCCATTCCTCCTGCTGGGGCAGGAGATCCTGAGGCAGAGCTGACCTCTCTCTAGTCCCCTAGAGACTTGGTTTTCAATTTCTGTGTTAGAGTTTAAACAAATTTAGAGTGGCAGGGTTCCCAAGCAAGTAGGTTTCTCGTTTCTGGTTTAGAGAGTGAACAAAACTTTATTGGGGAGCTTTGGTGTTCTTCTACGGGTATCAGGTCTGTGGTTAGGTAAGCTCTGCTGTTTATGTTTTTTTTTTTTTTCTGTTGTTGTTTTTTTCTGGTCTGCCACGACGTCTAGGGTTAATCAGAGCATTTTAATACTAGTATTAAGGGAAGGGGTCAGTGTGAGCAGGAGAGTAAAGGTAAGGGAAAGGGGTATGGTCTTTTCCCTCTAAGTGATACTTTGAGTTCAAGCATTTGAGAAATGGATTCCTGTCAGAGTGTTGGAGTTGCATTTAGGTTTAGGGATTAAAATTATTGGTTCAAGTAAGGTAAGGGCCATACCTGACTGTTTTAAGTCAGTGTTACCGCAGCATCTACATTACATGACCCCTCTTACCTCTACGAAATCATTAATTTCTGCTGGCCAAGCTCTTCTTCCCACCCCAAAATCTCACATCTCTCTTGTCCAGGCTGCTCCTGACCTCCCCATATCTTACTGGGATCAGCTTTCGGATGACATTCTTGATCCCAGAGTATCTGTCTCACCTCTTTTGTCTACTCTGTTCCTGAGAAGGAAGCGGTGTTGTTGCCAGAAGGGAAAATGACACAAAGGTCTTTAGGAGCATCCTGTACAATGGGCCCATCAGCTCTGCACCTCCACACAATCACACTTCCTACCTATAACTTTTGTTTCCTGAATGGCTTCTATGGTTTCAGCATCCTTTTCCCAGCCCCTAAAGCATGCTTCAATTTTGGATGTGCACGGATGGGATAAGGAAAGTGACATGCTTAGTGGATGAGGGAAAGGCTGTGGATGTGGTCTACCTTGACTTCAGTAAGGCTTTTGACACCGTGTCCCACAACATTCTCCTCAAGAAATTGGTTGCTCGTGGCTTGGACTGGGATATGCTTCGTTGGGTTAAAAACTGGCTGGATAGCCGGGCCCAGAGAGTTGTGGTGAATGGAGTCAAATCAAGTTGGAGGCCGGTCACCAGTGGAGTCCCCCAGTTCTCAGTACTGGGGCCAGTCCTCTTTAATATCTTTATCGATGACCTGGATGAGGGGATTGAGTGCACCCTCAGGAAGTTTGCAGATGACACCAAGTTAGGTGCGTGTGTCGATCTGCTCGAGGGTAGGAAGGCTCTGCAGGAGGATCTGGATAGGCTGGAGTGATGGGCTGAAGTCAACTGTATGAAGTTCAACAAGGCCAAGTGCCGGGTCCTGCACCTGGGGCGCAACAACCCCAAGCAGATCTACAGGCTGGGAGATGAGTGGTTGGAAAGCTGCCTGGCAGAGAAGGACCTGGGAGTACTGGTTGATAGTTGGCTGAATATGAGCCAGCGGTGTGCTCAGGTGGCCAAGAAGGCCAACAGCATCCTGGCTTGTATAAGAAACAGCGTGGCCAGCAGGTCTAAGGAAGTGATTGTTCCCCTGTACTCGGCTCTGGCGAGGCCGCACCTCGAGTACTGTGTTCAGTTTTGGGCCCCTCGCTACAAGAAGGACATGGAGGTGCTCAAGCGAGTCCAGAGAAGGGTGACCAAGCTGGTGAGGGGTCTGGAGAACAAGTCTTACGAGGAGCGGCTGAGGGAGCTGGGGTTGTTCAGCCTGGAGAAGAAGAGGCTCAGGGGCGACCTTATCGCTCTCTACAGTTACCTTAAAGGAGGCTGTAGAGAGGTGGGGGTTGGTCTATTCTCCCATGTGCCTGGTGACAGGATGAGGGGGAATGGCTAAAGTTGCGCCAGGGGAGGTTTAGGTTGGATGTTAGGAGGAACTTCTTTACTGAAAGGGTTGTTAGGCATTGGAATGGGCTGCCCAGGGAAGTGGTTGAGTCACCATCCCTGGAGGTCTTTAAGAGACGATTAGATGTTGAGCTCAGTGATATGGTTTAGTGGAGGACTTGTTACTGTTAGGGCAGAGGTTGGACTGGGTGATCTTGGAGGTCTCTTCCAACCTAGACGATTCTGTGATTCTGTGTGATTCTGTGTGTGATATTAACACTATTATTTTAAATTTCCTATTACTCAGTGTAAAATATATCATGTACCGTCATCCTTTCGGGAAGGTAAACATGACTGGAAGCAACAAGATGAAGAACTTTTTTTTTTTTTTTTCAAATTGCAGCATGATTTCCTGTTGTTTGTTTTTAAATAGGAAAAACCTTGCTCTTCCTACCTAAGCAGGGCTCCAAAGGAGTAACCCTAGACCAATATCTATGGGAAAATGATGCTCCAAGCTGAAATGCAACAAACTTCAGCCTTTAAAATGAGGAAAGATTTTTATAAGATGCTCTTTGAAATCTTCCTCCTTAACTACACCATGAAAGCTCTCCAATTACCTGCACAAGTCCTGAACACTTGAAGAAAACTGTGGGAGAGATATGGCTCCTTAGGACTTTCTCTCTTTTAATGAGTTCCGTGGTGTACTTTGGTGCTCAGTCAATGAAACTTGGGTACTGAGACGGGAATGATGCAACTGCTTGAGAAAATAAAGTCAGAAGGAAAAGTTGAAGTGACTTGGAGTATTAATGGGCCCCACTGAGGGCTGTTCCTAACAAAGCCTCCCCAGGGACTTGATAGGGCACATCATTGGAGGCCATGATTCCAGAGAGGCAAAGCGCTGTGCTGAGAAAAGTCTTGGTTGGTTTTGGTGAAGCAGAAGGGCCAAGGCCTGACCCCAGCCACTGGGAGGGGAGATCCTGCACCCCCACGTCTGGCTCAGGGCTCTTCTTGGGGTCTGTATGATGTGGTGGGCAGTGTGATTCCACGAGAAGAACTTCATTATGACACCTTCCCACCCCTGAACAGGGTATCAAGGAAGCAAAGAGGCCCCATTGCAATGACTCTATCTCGTCTCCTCAGAAGCTCTAGGCAAAGGGACAGAAACGTCAGGGCTGTTGGGGCCTTCCATTCCTGCCAGCACCCTCTGCCTTCTCCTCTGCAGGCTTTCCTATGCTGTCCCACACTTTGCCCTATTTCCTTGAAGTCTGCAGACACCTATCTCTGTTCACCACCTTGCTCTCATCCCGGCATTTCCATCATTTCACCAGTGTCTCATCAACCCTTACCAGCTGTTCCTTGAAACACAAAGCTAGGGTCTGATCATAGATACTCACCAGCATCTTCCAAGGCCTGGGCCTGCTGCTGGCCTTGCAGCTTCTTGGCTAGACACAGCCAAGCCTTGTGCCTCCTGCTGTCCAGTCCTGGCCTCAAGCAGAAGGGACAGGACAAGCCCTCTGCGGGCCTTCTTTCTGTCTGGGTCCTCCTGGGGATGGAGGCAGAGGGGATCCCACAGGCAGCATGCCAAGCAGGGGCCTTCTGCTGGCCTAGCAGGGCCACTGGCAGATGTCAGCCCCAAAGTGCCCATCCCAGGGAGAAGCCAAGGCTGACCTGCCACCTCCAGACACAAGGCACCTCACAGTCCCTTTGCGTGACACGTTCCTGCTGCTGCCCTATCAGCTGCAGAGACAGAAGTGACCTCCCAGTCACTGCCCCAGTCACATTCCTCCTGCTGGGGCAGGAGATCCTGAGGCAGAGCTGACCACTTTCTCGTCCCCACGGGAATAGGACTCACCTTTGTGGGTCACAGAGTAAACAAAGGTTTAATGGGAAGGTTTGGTCTTCTTCTTTGCTTAGGGTATGGGAAAGCTCTTCGGTTTAGGGTCTTTTTAGGTCTTCCAAGGACTTGTCTAGGCCTTAATATAGCATTTTAATGCTAGTGTTAAGGGCAGTGAATACCGTGAGCAAGAGAGTAACGGGAAGGGAAAGGGGCTATGGGTGAGTTTTGCTTCAAGGGATACTTTGAGTTCAAGCATTAGAGTAGGGGATTCCTTTCAGAGTGTTGGAGTAGCATTTAGTTTTAGGGATTAAAACTGCTGGTTAAAATAAGGCAAGGGCCATACATGACTGTTTTAAGTCAGTGTTACCACAGCTTCGACATTTCATGAACCCTCTTATTTCAGCTGGCCATGCTCCTCTTCCCACCCCAAAATCTCGCATCCCTCGTGTCCAGGCTGCTCCTGACCTCCCCATATCTTATTGGGATCAGTTTTCTGATGACATTCATGATCACAGAGTATCTGTCTCACCTCTGTAGGCTACTCTATTCCTGAGAAGGACGTGGTGCTGTTGCCAGGAGAGAAGAGGACACAAAGGTCTTTAGGAGCATCGTGCAAAACGTGCCCATCAGCTCTTTACCTCCAGAAAACTGTGTTTCATACTTAAAAGTTCTGTTTCCAGAATGGCTTCTATGGCCCCGGGTTCCTTTTCCCAGGCCCTCATGCATGCTTCAGTTTTGGATGTGTAGAGATGGAATAAGGAAAGCCAAGGCACAGATGGAACTGTGCTTGGGAGGGGATGCAAAGAATAACAGGAAGGGATTCTGTAGATGCTTTGCTCAGAAAAGAAAGGCCAAGGAGAGTGTACCCCCTCTGATGGATAAGAAGGGTGAACTGGTAATGACAGCCATGGAGAAGGCTGAGGAACCCAACAACGTCTTCTCCTCAGTCTTCCCTGCCAGTCAGGCTTCCCAAGTCTTTCATTTCCCTGAACCCAGAGATGGAGGCTTGGGGTCAAAGTCCCACCTGCTGGAAGTGAAGAGCAGGTTTGAGACCACCTGATGAAACTAAACACGTACAAGTCTATGGGGCCTGATAACTTGCACCCCAGGTCCTGAGGGAACTGGCTGATGTAGTTGCCAAGCCTCTCTCCATCATATCTGAGGAGTCCTGGCAGTCGGGTGAAGTCCCTGGTGACTGGAAAAAGGGAAATATCACTCCCATTTCTAAAAAGGGTAGAAGGGAGGACCCAAGGAACTCCAGAACAGTGAGCCTCGCCTCACTGGATTATTTCTAATATTACATTTTGATAGTAAGTGTAATGACAAAAATGGTATGATAATAATCACAATAATGAAGTCATTCTTGATGATGAAGAATCATGTATAGAAATATTTTCCTCACTGTATCTTTGAGATCCTGGTTCCTCATGCTGTAGATGAGGGCGTTCACTGCTGGAGGCACCACTGAGTACAGAAATGACACCAGCAGGTGCAGGGATGGGGAAGAGATGGAGGGAGGCTTCAGGTAGGCAAACAAGCCAGTGTTAACAGTCATAGAGACCACGGCCAGGTGAGAGAGGCACGTGGAAAAGGCTTTGTGCCGGCCCTGCTCAGAGGGCATCCTCAGCACTGCCCTGAAAATCTGCACATAGGACACCACTATGAAGACAAAACAACCACATCCTAAAGAAACACTAAACACGAGTGCCCCAACTTCCCTGAGGTAAGCATCTTAGCAGGAGAGCTTGAGGATCTGGGGGATTTCACAGAAGAACTGGACTGCAGCATTGCCTTGGCAGAGGGGCAGGGAAAATGTAGCGGCCGTGTGCAGGACAGCATTGAGAAAGCCACTGCCCCAGGCAGCTGCTGCCATCTGGGCACAAGCTCTGCTCCCCACGAGGCTCCCGTAGTGCAGGGGCTTGCAGATGGCAACGTAGCGGTCGTAGGCCATGACCGTGAGAACATAAAATTCTGCTGATATGAAGAAGAGAAAGAAAAAGACCTGTGCACCACACACTTGATAGGAGGTGGTCCTGTTGTCCCAGAGGGCATTGGCCATGGCTTTGGGCAAAGTGGTGGAGATGCAGCCCAGGTCGAGGAGGGTGAGGTTGAGGAAGAAGAAGTACATGGGGGTGTGGAGGCGGTGGTCGCAGGCTGCGGCAGTGAGGATGAGGCCGTTGCCCAGGAGGGCAGCCAGGTAGATGCCCAGGAAGAGCCCGAAGTGAAGGAGCTGCAGCTCCTGCGTGTCTGCGAATGCCAGCAGGAGGAACTCACTGATGGAGCTGCTGTTGGACATCTCCTAATTCTGGTTACGAGGTCCTGTGCAAGGAGGAGAAAGGCAGTGAGAATGTACCACAGGCATATCAGAGGAAAACTCTTTCTATTTTGTCACTTAAAATGACCAAATATTGCCCATTTCCAGGGAGATATTTTGAAGGTCTCTTTGATTCTGCCTGAGAGTGTCTCTGGGAGCAGGGGACTCATCTGTGGGCAATGCAAGAATCAGTCCTGCACTACAGCCAGAGGTAGTAGCATGGTAGTAACATGGTAGTAACATGGTAGGAACATGGGGTAGTCTCAGATTCACTTTACTACTGATATCAAAGAGATTTCCCCAGTTTTGCTCCTAGTTCACCCAACTGCAGAGCAGAGGTGTGGAGATTTAGTTATTTAATTATTTGTTTTGTATTTTTGGTTCTAGCTGCCCCACCACACCTGAGGAGTGATTCTAAGGCATAAGTCCTGGACGTTCTGTTGCACTCCAAGTAAAACCTTGTGGATCCTCAGAGGCAAAGAGACTGTCCCTTTGGTGCAGAGTGTCCCACACAGACAACACCCAGTCTGTACATCAGGGCTGGTCTCAGCTGTGCTGGCATCTCTTTGAGCTGCAGGACAATATTCTTCAGAGGTTGTCCTGACAAGAACCTGGAAACTGTTGAATTCAGAAGAAGCCATGCTCAAAGCGCCCATCTCCAGACCCCTCACCTTGACCCCGTACTCCCCTTCCCCCAAGCACCCCGAGGGCTCACTCCATGGGCATGTGAAACCCCCATCCCCAGGCAGCCTGGTAAAAAGAGCAGCAGCAGCACAGCCAGGTGGAGAAGCCAGGAGGAATGGCAGCGTCCACTTCATATTGGAGAAAAAGAGAGATCTATCCTGTCAGATGCTATCCACCATGAGATGTGTTGGCTTCAGAAAAACTCTTTGGAAATCCCATTTACATGTTCCTGCTGCCAGCGACTCACGGTGCCAAGAGCCTGCAGATCTGTCCTGCCACACGCTGTTGCTCTGCAACAAGCTCTGTTGCTGCGCTCCTCACTGCCTCCAAGCCCTCTCTCCTTCTCTCCTCTCCCTGTGCCACTTGCAGTCACAGCCCCCAGCCCTGCTGCGCTGTGCACAGGAGCTGCTCCTGGGCAGAGCTGTCTCTCTGCAGCGCTGCCCGCTTGCCACGAGCTCCCCTTGGGCCCAGGAGCCTGGCCCAGCTCAGCAGCACAGCACCCGACCATGGCATCGCTTGCTCTGTGCCATCGGGCTCCCTCGAGGTGTAACCAAGGCCTCAGTGCTGAGAGCTCCCAAAGGCAGCAGGGTCTCTTCTGGGCTGTCGTGTTTGAAGCAGACCGAAGTCATCACCGACTGCTCCTGCCTGAACAGGGGAGAGGCTGGTTTTAGAAGTGTGATTTGTGCTATTAAGGCTATTTTCTTCCCTTTCTCAAATAATTCTTGAGCTGTGTTGCCCCATGTGATGACGACATCAATGTACTGGAGGTGTTCAGAAGCTTCCCCCTCTTCCAGGGCAGTCTGGATCAGCCCATGGCAAACGGTAGGGCTGTGTTTCTACCCCTGGCGCAGGCCATTCCAGGTGGACAGGACGCCCCTCCAACTGAAAGCAAAGTGTGGCCTTCACACTGCTGTCAAAGGGATGGAGAAAAATGCATTAGCAATATTAATGGTGGCAGAGCGCTTGGCTGCCTTTGACTACAGTTCGTACTGAATGAAGTTCTAGCATGCCCAGCACAGCAGCACTCAGCAGTGGTGTGACTTCATTCAGGCACAGAAGCCCACCGTTCTCTTCCACTCACCATTAGAATTTTGCACTGTCCATATGGGGCTACTAAAGGGTGAGCAAGTGTTGCTGATCACTCCTTGGCTCTGCAGTCAATGAACCAGCTCATGCATGGGAAGCAGGGAGTCTCTGTGAGTGCAATACTGCCTCAGGTGCGCTGTTGTGGTAGCGATTGGCACCTGCTGCTCATTGGCCATCAGCACCTGCACAGCAGAAGGTTCCTGTGAGAGAGTGGGCAAGGTAGACAACTGTTTGATGTCCTCCGTCTCCAGGGGAGTCATGCCCAAAGTCCATCCAGTAAACGTTTGGATCTTTGAAGTACACTCTCTTGATTTAGTCAGTGCCAAGGTTGCACAGAGCCTCCAGGCCAGTCCCAATGGGTTGCTTTTGCCACTCCTTCCCAGTTAGGCTCACTTCAGCCTCCAGTACAGTTAACTCTTGGGTTTGATGTGCCAGGCCAATACTCCTCAGAGTCCAATACACCCGATTGTCCCCTTCCTCCTCCTGGATGGAGGCAGGATCCCTCTAGTCCTGCTCATAGTATTCATTACTCTGTTTGGAGGACTGCCTGCTAGAAACTGGAGCAGTAATTTTCTCAGAAGAACCACTTTTTGTGAATGTTTTTCCTTGCGCTTCATGGATCCATGCCTCTAGGTTGGAGGTAGGGTAGATTTTTGCATCCCATTTTCTCATGGCCTTTCCATGGTCACACAGTTAAAACCACAGGGTAGCACATAGTATGCACGCACTATATCAACTTTCTTGAGCAAAGGGATGCTTACACCTGATAGCTGAGCTATTGGTTAATGCAGGTAGGGAGGAAGATGTACCCTCTTGTAGTTCCGGCATCTCATGAGAAAGTTTCTCTCAAGACGAGATGCAGGCCCATAGGGAAGAAGAGAGACTTTCATTGTAATGCTGTAGTTGGCTAGTCGATTCATCCATGTGGGTTCCTCTTGGTCTTTCCAGGTCATTACTGCCAATGAGCTGGCATATGGTGATGGTGCGCTCTGTACAAACTTCTGCCACATGGGTCATGGGCACTCGACTTCATCTGGAACTTTGGACAGCTGTTTGTTGTCTAGGTCACTATCAATCACCTTCAGCATGGCTAATTCCCTCAGGTACCGGATACCCCTCTCCATGTTGGTCCACTTTCCTGGTTGACATACAAGATCTTTCTTGAAGGGAGACCTTTCCTTGACGCCTGACAGGATTAAATTTCTTGTGCCCTTTTCCAATGGCTTTGTCAATCACTCCTTCTCTAGAGGGGGATCCCAGCTGCTTGGCTTCCCTGCCCTCTAATTCCAGGCTATTGGCCCTGTTCTCCCAGCACTGGGGCAGCCAGGTGACAATGTGCTCACCAAGATGATGGCTGAAATCTTTTCCCTTATCTCATAGCTTACCCTGGGAAAGGGATCATGTGTTTTCTGATGTTTAGGTGATTTCTTCTTCTTTGTCCTCCTGCTTCCATGGTGGCCCTTCTTTGGTGAAACCTGCCTTATCTTCTTCTTCCTCCTTTCTTGTCTGGGTAGGAGTTTCTTCACTTTCTAAAGAAAAACTGACTTCCACACCCATTGTTTTCTCTTTCATAAAGAGGCAACCAATAGTGGCACAGGCTAGTTCTCTGGCCCAGCCATGGGGCCCATTTCAGGGGCTGGAGTGGCTGCAGGGCCCATCACAGGAGTTGTTCTGGCTGCAGGGCCTTTCAGAGGAGTTGGAGTGGCTGCAGTGCATATTGCAGTTTTTGGAGTGGCTCTAGGGCCTGTCACAGGGGTTGGTTTAAATTTAGGCCCATCTCAGGGGGTGTGGTGCTTGAAGCAGACTGAAATCATCAGCGACTGCCCTTCTCTGTACACAGGAGAGATGAATTTTACAAGTGCGATTTGTGCTATTAGAATGTGGTTGTCAAACATGTTGTCCTTTAACCTGGCAAGTAGCTCAGCACCACACAGCAGTTAGCTCACACCAACCCCCCAAATGCTTATGTGTTGAGATAAGGGCAGTTTAACGGACCGAAAGGGAAGAGAAATAATAATAATAGTAGCTTTTATGATGATGATGATGATGATGATGATGATGATGATGATGATATTTATTATTTTTATTATTGTTATGTACAAAGCAAGCTGTGCACAGTGCAATTGCTCATTACTTACTGATGTCCAGCCTGTCCCCAACTGGTAGAACATTGTGGTAACCACCTGCACCTGCTCTTCTTTGACCTTCAACAACTCCACAAACAGAAGGCTCCTCCTAGAGCCTGGGCAAGGTAGACAACTCTTTAATATCCTCTGTCTCCAAGGCAGCTATCCCAAAACCCCACCTGTAACCTTTTGGATCTTTGAAGTACCCCCTCGTGGGGAAGTCTGTGTCAAGGTTTCATAGATCAACATTCTTCTTCCTCCTTTCTTTTCTGGGTAGTAGTTCTTTTCCATTCTAAGGAGCCTGATTTTCACACCCATTGTTTTCTCCTGCATATAGAAGCAACGGATACTGGCACAGGTTGGTGCTGTGGCCTAGTAAGACCAGACCTGGGGGGTCTGGTCTAGTCCCCAGACTAGACCTGGGGCCTGTCCCAGGGGCTGGAGCGGCTGCAGGACATGTCAGAGGTGTTGGAGTAGCTGCAGGGCCTGTCACAGGGGTTGGAGTGGCACTGACTGAGGCTCAGTAAGCACAGACCAAGTCCCAGCACATTCCAGTGATTTGTGTCCCTTTGGAATTGCCAAGGTGATAACACCTCCTTTTCAAGCACTTCTACAGTTTTTAAGGATTCTGTAGGTGCTCAGGGAGAAGTTCCAAAGCCCTGGAGGTGCCCACTGCTCTAGGTGCCTGCCCTTATCCTCCCACTCTCCCTGCCTCTCCTAACTCTCCTGCCTTGGGGCAGGTCTCTGGAGGGCATTCTTAAATAGTTGTTTATCCTTAAACAGAAGTTGAAATACATTCAGGAGACATCACAATAGGAGCATCCCAAGGATATTCTAAGCTTTGTAGAGCGAGTGTAATTAGCCTGGAGGAGAAGGGGGAGGTGAAGGAGAAAGGGGGACTGAATAAGTGGAGAAGTGTCCCTCCCTTTTTTCCCCCTAGATTGGCTCCCTAAAGCAAAAAGGTCAAGAGTGTAATACTTAAGTTTCTGAGTGATGGTTCCTGAGGTACGGAGGTGATGGCAATGCTCAGTACAAATAACACATTTGTCACATGACCAGACATTTTATAGAATCATAAGCCAGTGTTACACAACATAGCAAAATAACTTTAAACCAGCCCCAGAAATGATAAACAGCACAACGGGAACACATGCAGTAAGTAATGTGCTATACAACACATTTCTGAAAGCAAGCACAACAGACCTGAGATCCAAAACGTCGACATTGTGATCAGCAACTACTAAACTGGTCTAGTGCTTATAACAATTTAATTTTAGCACTCTCTGGTAAGATCTGTCATTATCTCAACCCTTCGTGCCCCACTCTGGGTGCCAAAAAGACTGCTGTGGCTTAACGCGGCAGTTCGAGTACATGGAATTATTTGAACAGGTCCAGAGGAGGGCCACAGAGATGGTCAAGAGGCTGGAGCACGTCTGCTGTGAAGGCATGCTGAGCAAGCTGGTACTGCTCATCCTGGAGAAGACAAAGCACTGGAGAAACCTTAGAACAACCTTGCAGTACTTAAAGAAGACCTGCAGGAAAGCTGGGGAGACAGTCTTTGTCAGGGAGTGTAGTGATAGGACAAGGAGTAATGACCTTAAACTAAAAGAGGGTAGGTTTAAATGAGATATATGGAAGAAATTCTTTAGAATTCTTCAGAGGGATCTGGATAGGCTGGATTGCTGGGCTGAGGTGAATGGGATGAAGTGCAACAAGGCCAAGTGCAGGGTCCTGCAATTTGGCCACAATAACTCCATGCAACGCTATAGGCTTGGGGCAGAGTGACTAGAAGACTGTGAAAAGGAAAGGGACCTGGGAATGTTGATTGATGCTCGGCTGAACATGAGCCAGCCGTGTGCCCAGGTGGCCAAGAAGGCCAACGGCAACCTGGCTTGTATAAGAAACAGCGCGGCCAGCAGGAGCAGGGAGGTGATTGTCCCCCTGTACTATGCTCTGGTGAGGCCGCACCTCGAGTACCGTGTTCGGTTTTGGGCCCCTCACTACAAGAAGGACATCGAGGCCCTGGAGTGTGTCCAGAGAAGGGCAACCAAACTGGTGAGGGGTCTGGAGCACAAGTCTTATGAAGAGTGGCTGGGATTGTTTAGTGTGGAGAAGAAGAGGCTCAGGGGAGACTTTATTGCACTCTACAACTTCCTGAAGAGATGTTGTGGTGAGGCGGGGGTCAGCCTCGTCTCTCAGATAACTAACGATAGGACTCGAGGAAATGGCCACAGGTTGCGCATGGGGAGATTTAGATTAGATGTCACGAAAGACTTCTTCTTTCAAAGAGTAGTCAGGCACTGGAATGGTCTGCCCAGGGAGGTGGTGGAGTCACCCACTGCCCCTCGCAGTGTTCAAGAAGCACCAGGACAAGGTGCTACGGTATCTGATTTAGTAGCTTAGTGGGTAGTAGTAGTGATAGGATGGTTGGACTAAATGATCCTTTCCAGCTTTGTGTTTCTATGATTTCTATGATTCTATGATAGGACAAGGGGAATGGTTTTAAACTTGAAGAGGGTAGATTTAGAGTAGATAGTCAGATGAAATTCTTGACTTGGAGGTGAGGCACTGGCACTGGTGCTGTGGGTCCAGAGGTCACCCAGAGGGAGTCTGGATCAGCCCATGCCCTTGTGTTTGAAGGAACAGCTGGCGAGAGTGGAGAGGCATCAGTGAAATCCTGGCAATACCAGAGTGAGAGCCAGGTGGGGAAGAGAAGTGGCTGTCTGCAGCCTTCAGAGAGGTGTGGGACAGCACAGGAAAGCCTGCAGAGGAGAAGGCAGAGGGCTCTGACAAGAATGGAAGGCCGCAGCAGCACTGACATCTTTGTCTCCGCAGCCAAGGCTTATGAGGAGACGTGTTATACTCATGGCACTGGGACCATGTATTTTCCTTTCAACCATGTGCAAACACTGGGAGGTTTCATACCATTGTCCTTCACATGATCTTATGGGCATCGTCCCCTACCCCACAGACCCCAGGAAGAGCCCTGAGTGAGACATGGGGGTGCAGGATCTGTCCTCCAGTGGCTAGGGTCAGGTCTTGGCCCTTCTGCTTCACCAAAACCAACCAAGACTTTTCTCAGCACAGCGCTTTGCCTGTCTGTAATCACGGCCTCCAGTTAGCTGCCCTAACAAGTCCCTGGGGATGCTTTGTTAGTAACAGACTAGAATAGCCAACAGAGTGTATAGTGTACTCTAATACTACAGGATAGAGTAACCAACAGAGGTGAGACAGGTACTCTGAGATCATGAAAGGCATCAGATAGCTGATCCCAGTTAGATGACTGATATGGGGATGTCAGGAGTAGCCTGGCAAGGAGATATGTGAGATTTGGGGGTGGGAAGAGGAAGGGAAGAGGAGCTTGGAAGCTTCCTTTCTAGAGGTTAGAGGGTTCATGTAATGTTGATGCTGTAACACTGACTTCAAACAGTCTTCTGTGTCCCTTACACTATTTTCAACAGTAACAAAAATCCCTCAACATAAACATTAGTCCACCACCCTGACAGGAATCCACTACTCTAATGCAGAAGTCAAAGTATCACTTTGAGGAAAACTCAGTCCATAGCCCCTTTCCCTTAACTTTCCTTTCTTGCTCACCCTAATCACTGCCCTTAACACTAACATTGAAACGCTCTATTTAAACCCAGACTTTTTGAGAAACCTAAGCAAAACCGTTAACCATACTGCATGCCCATACCCAAACCAGAGACCTGACTCCACAAACAGAAATCCAAAAACACCCACTAAAACTTTGCTTAATCTCTAACCGAGAAAGTGAAAAACAGGTACCGAGGGGGCTCTCTACGTCAGCTGCGTCTCCCCTAGGTCAGCTCTGCCTCAGGATCTCCTGCCCCAGCAGGAGGAATGTGGCTGGGGCAGTGACTGGGAGGTCACTTCTGTCTCTGCAGCTGATAGGGCAGCAGCAGGAACGTGTCACGGAAAGGGACTGTGAGGTCCCTTGTGTCTGGAGGTGGCAGGTCAGCCTTGGCTTCTCCCTGGGATGTGCACTTTGGGGCTGACATCTGCCAGTGGCCCTGCTAGGCCAGCAGAAGGCCCCTGCTTGGCATGCTGCCTGTGGGATCCCCTCTGCCTCCATCCCCAGGAGGACCCAGACACAAAGAAGGCCCGCAGAGGGCTTGTCCTGTCCCTTCTGCTTGAGGCCAGGACTGGACAGCAGGAGGCACAAGGCTTGGCTGTGTCTAGCCAAGAAGCTGCAAGGCCAGCAGCAGGCCCAGGCCTTGGAAGATGCTGCTGAGGTGACTTCTGTGTGCTTGGCTGACAGTCCGCAAGGAGCCTGATGGGTTGGGATGCCTGCTTCAGGAGTGGTTTCCACCCTGATGGAGCTTTCCTTGGTAGTAGGAAAGAGCAGGAGAGAAAAAAGTGCCACAGAATTCCCTTTGGAATGTTGGCACTCACCATGAGGAGGAGGAAAAATCCAGGGGAACAACTGGTCTTGCTGCTAGAGCCTGAGGCAAAGAAGACATTAAGTGCCTCAGCCTTTGCCTCATCTCTTGTCACCAGGTTTACCCCCACATCCATTAAAGGATGATGAGTCTTCTTAATCCTCCTTTATTAAAGTGTTTATATAAACGGTTTTTATTGTCTTTGACAGTAATAGACAGATTGAGCTCTACCAGCGCTTTGGCCCTTCTAACTTTGACCTGCACAGTCCCATAACATTCAGGACACAGCTCCAGACAAACTGACAGCATGCATGAGAAGGAAGCACAGAGGAGGTGGAACCTGGCAGCCTTCCATCCCCTGCCCTTCTGTGACTCTGTGCTGTGATTCCATTCAGCTGGTTACTCCTGTGTTATCCAAACCTTCCTGCAGCTCCTCATGCCACTGTCTTGTCAGAGAAAGCACAATCACACGAAGGTTGAACTGTCTGCCTGCAGATGTTAACAGCTGACAGAATGCAGCATCCATGTGGGAGAACCTTGAGAAACTGCAGGATTTTGCCTATGGAAACATCGTGGCATTTACAAGGAGAAGAGCCCAGTCCTGCACCAGAAGAACAATAACCCCACACATCAGGGCAGACTGGGACCCTGCTGAGTGAGCAGTGCCCAGGAGGGAGAGGGCCTGGGCACTACGAGGGATGCCATACGAGCAGAGGTGCTGCTCCCCAGGAACCAGGCCAGCTCCCTACAGAGCTGCCTTACGAGGAGCATGGCCACCAAGAAAATCTGAGTTATCAGACTCAGCTCAGATCCTGTGAGGTACCACACGGACAAGGGTCTGCAGCCAGCAAGAAAACAGGTACAGGTCTGGAAGTGCCTAGGACAGCCTCGTGTGGAGAGCAGCAAGGGCTGTGACAAGGCTGAGAGTCCCAACAGGACCCAGGTCTTTGTGTCCATGGCTCTGGCTGTTGTCTCTGCCACTGAGGCCTAGGAGGAGACAGCTTATTGGTAAAGCACCAGGGCCTCATTGCCTCCTCGCCCCCACCCACGAACCAGGCAGGGCTTGTACCATTCTCCTGCACTTGGCCATGCACATCCCCATCTCCTCCTGCCCCAGAAAGAGCCCTGAGCAAGGTGTGACAGGAACAGGTCTCTCTTCCAGGGTTCCAGGGGTCAAGGCCTGACCCTTGTGCTTGGTGAAACTCATCCAGTTTGCAAAAGGGACATCAGGGTCACCTTCACATTGCCTTTGTCTCCTTGTCCTCACTGCCTCCAATGCTCTGCTCTAACGAGCTCCAAGGGAGGCTGTGTCAGTGCTGGCCCTCAGGGGGACACTGCAGGAAACTTGCCTCTGACTTGGACTTGTTGAGAGATGTCTTCAATTGTCTCTCAGTGCCTGAGGTTCGTGGGCTCCTCACCAGAGTCCCCCGAGGGGGGATTCCAATGCCTTGGGCTGGGCGTGTGGTGCTGAGCTGGGCCGGGCTCGTGGGACAGAGAGAGCTCGTGGCAAGAGGGCCCTGGTGCAGAGAGACAGCTGTGCCCAGGAGCAGCTCCTGTGCACAGCGCAGCAGGGCTGGGGGCTCTGACCGCAGGCACCCAGGCAGAAAGGGATTCTAGGCAGCCTGCAGGGTGCGGGCAGAGGAGAGCTGAGTGCAGGAGAAACCTTCACAGCCCTGCACACGGTAAGTCTCTGGCTGTAGGACAGTGCAAGGGAGGCTCCTGGAATGGGCTCCTGGGTCCAGGACATCTCTGCCTTGCCAGGAGCTGCCAGGATATCTCTCATGGCTTGTGCGGTGTGGAGGAGAAGGTGCTGCAGGGCATCCCTGGGCAGAGGAAGCAGAGGGCAGGGGCTGCCTGCGAAGAGAAGGCACTTTCTTCAGTCTCTGCCTGCATTTTCCTTCTCTAATACTTGGGTAGGCTCTGTGTTAACAGAGTTGTAGGGATTGCACAGATGATGGAAATTCCTGTTTCATTGAACGGAGACAATTAATCCTATCCCCAAATTCCTACCATACGACAAGGAGCACATTCCCAACGCTTCTTGCACTCCAGAGCTCTTTTCCCTCTGCTGGCTGTGCCGGGCAGATGGCACAGGGGTGTGAGGACAGGCTCTACCTCACCGACACCGCAGCCTCGGCACCGCGTTGGGTCCGCCCTGCCTGCCCATGCCTGCTTCTCTCCCTTGCCCAGCGTGGCAGCTGCTGGTGCCTGATTCTGACAGGGAGTGCTGTGCACGGAGGGTGAGGCAGGAGGAGATGCTCCCTGCTCTCTCCGGCCAGACACGCACGATCTACCTGCTGCTTTTGTCTCCTGGGTGTTGGACAGGGAAGACGCACATGGAGTCACACAGCCAAACACCCCTCACTCAACCGAGGGAGCCCCTTCCCAGGAACCTTCCCTCTTGGGACCTCCAATGGAGCAGAGCAGGCTCATTGGGAGCTGCTGGGCAGAGGCAGCTGCAGTGTACAGGACACTCAGCAAGCACAGAGCAGGGCTCCAGACAGGGAGACAGACAGAGGTCCTCTTGGAAACAGGGAATGTATGGCTTTAATTGGGAATTAACTGAATTATACTCACAGACTTTACTCATAACACTCTTTTTTTTTTTTTTTTTTGTCATTTGGCAGTGCCATGACCAAAACCAGCAAATGCCCAACACCAGCTCTGTGAGCGAGTTCCTCCTGCTGGCATTCGCAGACACGCGGGAGCTGCAGATCCTGCACTTCGGGCTCTTCCTGGGCATCTACCTGGCTGCCCTCCTGGGCAACGGCCTCATCCTCACCGCCGTAGCCTGCGACCACCGCCTCCACACCCCCATGTACTTCTTCCTCCTCAACCTCGCCCTCCTCGACCTGGGCTGCATCTCCACCACTCTGCCCAAAGCCATGGCCAATGCCCTCTGGGACACCAGGACCATCTCCTACCAAGGGTGTGCTGCACAGGTCTTTTTCTTTCTCTTCTTCATATCAGCAGAATATTCCATTCTCACGGTCATGGCCTACGACCGCTACGCTGCCATCTGCAAGCCCCTGCACTACGGGAGCCTCGTGGGGAGCAGAGCTTGTGCCCAGATGGCAGCAGCTGCCTGGGGCAGTGGCTTTCTCAATGCTGTCCTGCACACGGCCACTACATTTTCCCTGCCCCTCTGCCAAGGCAATGCTGTGGACCAGTTCTTCTGTGAAATTTCCCAGATCCTCAAGCTCTCCTGCTCAGACACCTACCTCAGGGAATTTGGGGCACTTGTATTTAGTTTTTCTTTAGCATTTGGCTGTTTTGTTTTCATTGTTGTGTCCTATGTGCAGATCCTCAGAGCCGTGCTGAGGATGCCCTCTGAGCAGGGCCGGCACAAAGCCTTTTCCATGTGCCTCCCTCACCTGGCTGTGGTCTCCCTCTTTCTCAGCACTGCCATGTTTGCCTACCTGAAGCCCCCCTCCATCTCTTCCCCATCCCTGGACCTGGTGGTGGCAGTTTTATATGTGGTAGTACCTCCAGCAGTGAACCCCCTCATCTACAGCATGAGGAACCAGTACCTGAAAGCCACACTGAAGAAACTGATTCTAGTGGTAATATTTACTTAGCAATAAATTGGCTGTCTCACTTTTCTAGTTTTATTCAAGTTAATCTCAGGCAATTCTTGACCTTTAGGTACGTATTCTTTAAAATTCTCTTTGCAGATAAATATTTGTTTTCATTTCTCTTTTCCAGATGACCAACCCTCTGTGTGACTCAGAGGCTTGCTCTGAATGTGTTTATTTCTAAATGACACCTGCCCTCTGTTGTGGCTCCTTGGTACTAAAAGTGAAGTTGCTCAGTGCTCAGGGCTCTTCTTCCCAAACTGGAGTGCAGAAGGCGCTCAGGGAATGCCAGACTCAAGGCCTCACTCTTGTGCTTGGGTGCCACCTGGACACAGGGGCATGAGGGCACGGGGTGGGGGGTGAGGGAGCCAGGGCTGACCTGAGTCGTCACTGGTGGATTCCCAGTGCCCCTGGAGGCGCTGACCGGTCAAGAAGCGGCTTCCTGGGATTGAAATGTGACAGGGCTGGCGGCATCAGGGAGGTATCGGGAACCACCAGGATACCCTAAGGGTTCTCCTGGGATGCCGTGTGCCTTGTGTTGGGTGGGCAGTGAGTGGGTCTTCACAGTAAAGCCAAGCCAAACGATGCACGGGCTGATGGGAGCTCTGCAATGCCAGGACACACAGCGAGGCCACAACACGAAGGTCTCAGAGTCCTTCAGTGATCAGTAGGAAAGGGCCAAATGTGGGTGACCAGGCGAGGGCAGGGGGGTGGGGAGAGGTGGGCAGGGGCTGGGCTGGGCTGGGCAGTGCCCGGCAGAGGGCAGCAGCAGCGTCAGGGAGCGGTGGCAGCATGCAGGGGAGGGCTCCCAGCAGGGCTTGGTGCTGCAGAGCCAGGGCTGGGGAAGGGAGCCCAGAGCTGCAGGGGCAGGGGACAGGAGGCCGCTCGGGGCCCTTGCTGGACTGGGCAGAGCAGGAAGGGGGCCCAGGGCATTCGTCCCCTCACCGCAGCCTGCCAGGACCTGCATGGCACTCACGGAGCGTCCAGGGCCAGGCTCTGCCCCGTGGTGCGCAGGGAGAGGGCAAAGCCTCTCTGAAAAAGAGGCTGAAAGTGAGAAATGTCCCTCCGCTGCCTCGTGGTGTGACAGGGCCAGCGGGGGAGAGCTTACCTTTATTTGATGTAGTTCTTGTGTAATTTGCATTGGTGATGGCACAAAAAGACAGCTCCTTCACCAGTGATGTACATCCTTCTTCATGTTAGGACACCACTCAGCGTCCTTCACTCTGCTTTATCTCACAGATGAACTGGATTAGGTCTCCTTGATTACTCTGAGGCACAGTGCAGTGCTTTTTGCCTTCTGCTACTGCAGCACAATATGTGTGACTTTCCCTTACTCTGTGCATTGACCTGACGGGTCATTTCACATTTTTCACTTTGCCTAGTTAGAAGGGGATGATTCCCTAAAGTGGGGCAAGCTGATGGGTTCTGCCTCAGCCATTTGAAGTGTCCTGCTCTTGAGTCTTTCAGCCTCAGTTCTCCACAGATGACCTAGGACGGTAAATGGATGTTTAGGTGTCTCCTAGGAAGAAGGGAGAGTGTCTTGGGATCCCAACGGCCATTTCAAATTTAGGTCTATCCAAAGAAACGGCTGAAGAAGGAATTTGCCTTGAAGGGGTTTCCTGTGCTGGTCTGGGCTGCAGTTTCAAGGAGAAAGAGCACTGCTGGCAGTGGAGGTGCCCGGGAAACATCACCTGTCTCCACCGTATCCACCAACGGGCTCTGGTCTCCTGCAGGTCCTTTCAGACAGCTTCCATTCCAGGGAATTACTCTAACTGCACCAGAGCCTCTGGAGGCCTAATGATTTCATTGAAAGCATAACCAGGAAATGGGATTTCAAGGAAATATTTCAAATGTGAGTAAACTACTCTGAGGACCTTGGCACTGGTTGCTTATGGTCAGACAGCAAAGCTCTGCCTCAGTACCCAGTATTTTCTTCAGGACTTAAGTCATAAAGCTCATTACCTCATTACCTCAACTGATTCAATCCCTTCCGTAAAATGTCGCACAGTGTAGTTTCTCTCATGAAGAAATAGGCATTTTCAGGATGTATTTTCATCACAGAAAAAGAAATACTGGTGTTCACCTGTACTTGCATTGTCATCGTTTTGTCTATCATGGTGTGCTCCCTCATCTCCCAGGTACATCCACCTGTCTCGATTAAACAGTCCATGCTGAATGTCCCCTTTCCAGCTGCCTGTCTGGACCTATGCACTTCCCATGGTTCTCCTGGCTTGCCCTCCCCTTCCTCCTGGATCACTCAGACCGCCCTCACCAACCCAGGTGCTGCTTTGAGCTTCAGGGAGTTGAAGCTTGCCCAGCTATCTGCAGTCTGTCTAATTGTGTCCTTAGAAAGCTCATCATCATTTATCATTGAATTAATATCATATGGATTAATTCTAATCTTAACACTTATAATTTCCGGTCTATCAGTATAAAAGACTTCTGGTCCAGTCGTCCTTTTGGGACCATAAACCTCACAGGAGGCATACAGGATGAGGAGCTTGCTTTGCTTTTGGAAGATTGCCGCATGTTTTCCTGTTGTTTGGTTTGAAATAAGGAGAAACCCTTCTGCGCCTGTGTGCATCCAGGTCTCTAAGGCAAGCAGGAGGGAGCTGGTGCAAAGGAGCTGTAACACCCAGCTGCAGACCTCTGTGCCAAAGTCTGGTGGAAGGAAAAGTGATGCAAGCGCCAAAGAGAGAAATGTCAGGGCTGGGGTGCTGAGGAGCAAGGTTCTCCACGCAGTGTCAGACCTCAAGAGTCTGCTTTTCCTCCCTATGCAGGTCTCCAAAGGAGACACCCTCGATCAATATCAGTTGGAGAATAATGCTCCAAACCGAAATTCAGCTAAAGGCATCCTTTAAGATGAGAAAAGATTTTTTTCAGGTGCTTCTTGAAATCTTCCTCATTAACTACACCATGAAAGCTCTCCAATTAGCTCTACAAGTCTTGAAGACTTGAAGAAAATTATGGGAGAGATATGTCTGCCTAGGACATTCTGCATTTTAATGAGTTCCATGGTGTATTTTGGTGCTCAGTCTATGAAGCTCAGGTACTGAGAGGAGAATGATGTAACCGCTTGAGAAGGTAAAGTCAGGAGGAAAAGTTGAAGTGACTTGGAGTATTAATGGGCCCCACTGAGGGCTGTTCCTAACAAAGCCTCCCCAGGGACTTGTTAGGGCAGATCATTGGAGGCCATGATTGCAGACAGGCAAAGCGCTGTGCTGAGAAAAGTCTTGGTTGGTTTTGGTGAAGCAGAAGGGCCAAGGCCTGACCCCAGCCACTGGGAGGGGAGATCCTGCACCCCCACGTCTGGCTCAGGGCTCTTCTTGGGGTCTGTATGATGTGGTGGGCAGTGTGATGCCACGAGAAGAACTTCATTAGGACACCCCCCCACCCCTGCACAGGGTGTCAAGGAAGCAGTGAGGGCCCATTGCAATGACTCTGTCTCGTCTCCTCAGAAGCTCTAGCCAAAGGGACAAAAACTTCAGGGCTGTTGGGGCCTCCCATTCCTGACAGCACCCTCTGCCTTCTCCTCTGCAGGCTTTCCTAAGCTGTTCCACACTTTGCCCTATTTCCTTGAAGTCTGCAGACACCCATCTCTGTCCAACACCTTGCTCTCATCCCAGCATTTCCATCATTTCACCAATGCCTCATCAACCCTCACCAGCTGTTCCTTGAAACACAAAGCTAGAGACTGATAATAGATAGTCTTTGGGTGACCTCAGGCACCACAGTACTACTCTTTGAGGGACATTTCTTCCTCCTCGTGGCCAGTGCCAACCTTCCAAGTTGAACTTTGTGGCAGTTTTTTCTCTCCTGCTCTTTCCTACTAGCAAAGAAAGCTCCACCAGGGTGGAAACTACTCCTGAAGCAGGCATCCCAACCCATCAGGCTCCTTGCGGACTGTCAGCCAAGCAGACAGAAGTCACCTCACCAGCATCGTCCAAGGCCTGGGCCTGCTGCTGGCCTTGCAGCTTCTTGGCTAGACACAGCCAAGCCTTGTGCCTCCTGCTGTCCAGTCCTGGACTCAAGCAGAAGGGACAGGACAAGCCCTGTGCGGGCCTTCTTTCTGTCTGGGTCCTCCTGGGGATGGAGGCAGAGGGGATCCCACAGGCAGCATGCCAAGCAGGGGCCTTCTGCTGGCCTAGCAGGGCCACTGGCAGATGTCAGCCCCAAAGTGCCGATCCCAGGGAGAAGCCAAGGGTGACCTGCCACCTCCAGACACAAGGGACCTCACAGTCCCTTTGCGTGACACGTTCCTGCTGCTGTCCTATCAGCTGCAGAGACAGAAGTGACCTCCCAGTCACTGCCCCAGTCAGATTCGTCCTGCTGGGGCAGGAGGTCCTGAGGCTGAGCTGACCTCTCTCTAGTCTCCTAGCGACTAGATTTTACCTTTCTCAGTTAGAGATTAAGCGAAGTTTTAGTGGGAGTCTTTGGTGTTCTGCTTGCGGAGTCAGGTCTCTGGTTAGGGTATGGGCATGCACTATGGTTAAGGGTTTTGTTTAGGTTTGTCAGGAAGTCTGGGGTTAAATAGACCATTTTAATGTTAGTGTTAAGGGCAGTGATTAGGGTGAGCAAGAGAGTAAAGGTAAGGGAAAGGGGCTATGGACTGAGTTTTCCTCAAAGTGATACTTTGAGTTCTGCATTACAGTAGTGGTTTCCTGTCAGGGTGGTGGACTAATGTTTATGTTGAGGGATTTTTGTTACTGTTGAAAATAGTGTAAGGGACACAGAAGACTGTTTGAAGTCAGTGTTACAGCAGCATCAACATTACATGAACCCTCTAACCTCTAGAAAGTAAGCTTCTGAGCTCCTCTTCCCTTCCTCTTCCCTCTCCCAAATCTCACATCTCTCCTGGCCAGGATACTCCTGACCTCCCCATATCAGTCATCTAACGGGGATCAGCTTTCTGATGGCTTTCATTATACCAGAGTACCTGTCTCACCTCTGTTGGCTACTCTATTCTGTAGTTTTTGAGTACTCTATACTCTGTTGGCTATTCTAGTCTGTTACTATGAAAGCCTCCCGTGGGAATTGTTAGGGCAGATAACTGGAGGCCATGATTACAGACAAGCAAAGGCACTGTACTGAGAAAAGTCTCGGTTTGTTTTGGTGAAGCAGAAGGGCCAAGGCCTGACCCCAGCCACTGGAGGAGAGATTCTGCACCCCCCTGTCTCACTCAGGGCTCTTCCTGGGGTCTGTGGGGTAGGGGACGATGCCCATAATATCATGTGAAGGACAATGGTATGACACCTCCCAGTGTTTGCACATGGTTGAAAGGAAAGTACATGGTCCCAGTGCCATGAGTATAACATGTCTCCTCACAACCCATGGCTGCAGAGACAAAGGTGTCAGTGCTGCTGCAGCCTTCCATTCTTGTCAGAGCCCTCTGCCTTCTCCTCTGCAGGCTTTCCTGTGCTGTCCCACACCTCTCTGAAGGCTGCAGACAGCCACTTCTCTTCCCCACCTGGCTCTCACTCTGGTATTGCCAGGATTTCACTGATGCCTCTCCACTCTCACCAGTTGTTCCTTCAAACACAAGGGCATGGGCTGATCCAAACTCCCTCTGGGTGACCTCTGGACTCACAGCACCAGTGCCAGTGCCTCACCTCCAAGTCAAGAATTTCATCTGACTATCTACTCTAAATCTACCCTCTTCAAGTTTAAAACCATTCCCCTTGTCCTATCACTGCACACCGTGAGAAAAAGTCTCTCCCCAGCTTTTCTGTTGGCCCCCTTTAAGTACTGGATGGATGCATCTCCTCAGAGCCTTGTCTTCTCCAGGCTGAAAAACCC
Organism: Anser cygnoides; assembly: GCF_040182565.1. NCBI lineage: Eukaryota > Metazoa > Chordata > Aves > Anseriformes > Anatidae > Anser > Anser cygnoides. Next base: position 2,329,229 of record NC_089902.1, on the reverse strand, counting down.
CAACTCCCTCAGCCTGTTTCAATAGGAGTGGTGCTCCAGCCCCTTGATCATCCTTGTGGTCCTTGTCTGGACTCACTCTAATAGCTTCATGTCATTCTTACATTGGGATCCCCAGAGCTGAACGCAGTACTCCAGGTGGCATCTCATGAGAGCAGGTGGGGTCTCATGAGGTTCCCACAAGCAACCTCTCGAGCCTGTCCAGTTCCTTACCCCCAAGAAGGAACATGACAACCTATAGCCAGGCCTTCTTCCTCTAAGGGTCCTACTGGGTATGTAGGCAGAGGGGATCTCACAGTCAGCATGCCAACCAGGTGTCTGCTTGTACTGGGTCTGTCTGGGATGGAGTTAACTTTCCCTGCAGCGGCCCACATAGTGTTGTGCTCTGCGCAAGGTGAAGTTGCTCAAGGACTCCTCCTAGCTTGGCATCATCTACAACTGAGCTGAAAAATGCACTCCATACCATCATAAAGGGAGATAACAAAGATGTTCAATGGTGTTGACCCACGTGCCCCATCACTGAGGGATGCTGCTGGTGTCTGGCTGGCAGGAGGACTTTGTACCACTTATGTCCAGCCACCCTCCCCCCCACATCATCATCTCTTTCTTCAGTCCAATTATCACCAGTCTGGCTAGAGGGAGACCCCAGGAGACCATGGCAAAGGCCTTGCTAATGTCTAGGTTCACCATGATCCCTTCTTTCCCCTCCCCTACTGCTTCAGCAATCTCTTGGTTTTCCTCCAAGTGCCTGAAGATGGCTGTGGCAGGACTTTCCCCATCGTGTTACCAGGAGTAGAGTTGACAATTGCACTTCTGCCAATCCTTTTTGTTTCCCTTCCTGAAGATGGGTTTGATGCCTGCCTTTTCCAAGTCCCCAGAAATCTCTGATCCAAACCTTTGACAGCCCAGTCCAGAAAGGCGGGGTATTGTGACATGGCAGAGAGGAGCATCTGCATTGAACCTGTGCAAGCGGGGGTTACAGGAATCTCACAAGGACACCAGGGATAGTTTCTGGAGTCACACAGGGCAGTGTCAGGGCTCTGTGAGGTGTCCACATCTGAGCTGTCCTCCTGTGCTCCTCACACACACGGGGCTGTTGAGAGACATGAGCCCCTGCCTTGCACACCCACAGGCAGTGCACTGCAGCACTTGCAGTGTCCCTCTGGCTCCTGCAGCCACTGATAGAGGCTGGGAGGCACCTCAGCCCTGCGGTGCTTCACCCTGCTCTGCCCTCCTCTGAGATGCCCCAAGGCATGAGGAGTGGGCACAGGGACCTCGGTTCAAGGAGGCACATCCCAGAGCTGCACTCAGGTGGCTTCCCAGGGGATGTTACTTGGACTTGTGGCACTATCTGCCCCACTGGCCTTCAAGAGGCTTGTAGGAATAGCTGATGGCCTTGGTGCTCACTCATGTTCATCTCTCCACATGCATGCGATGGCACCACCAGCAAAGGGTTTCTCTTCCCATTTTTCTCCTGCACACACAGGGGGACCTGCTCTTCTCCCATGACATCCCATCTCCCAAGGAGCATTTGCCAGGTGAGCACGTCTGCGCTGGCCTGGACAGACACTGTGGCAACCCTTCCCCATGCAACCCACTTTCTACACAGCCCCGAGTTGCTGCCCTGCCCGGCAGAGTATTAAAAATGACCACAATACCAATAGAATAACCCTTGTGCCAGTAATGTGTTAGATTAGAAGATGAAGGGCTGAAGACGAAGGGCAATATCTTGATTTTGAAGAACATCAAGGCATTAGTTTCCTCAAAGCATCTTTCAGCTCCAGGTTCCTCATGCTGTAGATGAGGGGGTTCACTGCAGGAGGTACCACCATGTACAGAACTGCCACCACCATGTCCAGGGATGGCGAGGAGATGGAGGGGGGCTTCAGGTAGGTAAACATGACAGTACTGATAAACAGGGAGACCACGGCCAGGTGAGGGAGGCACGTGGAAAAGGCTTTGTGCCGGCCCTGCTCAGAGGGGATCCTCAGCACAGCCCTGAATATCTGCACATAGGACACCACAATGAAAACAAAACAAGCAAATGATAAACAGGCACTAAATACAATAAGCCCAACCTCCCTGAGGAATGCCTTTGAGCAGGAGAGCTTGACGATTTGAGGAAGCTCACAGAAGAACTGATCAAGCTCATTACCTTGGCAGAGGGGCAAGGAAAATGTATTAGCTGTGTGCAGGACAGCATTGAGAAAGCCACTGCCCCAGGCAGCTGCTGCCATCTGGGCACAAGCTCTGCTGCCCACGAGGCTCCCGTAGTGCAGGGGCTTGCAGATGGCAACGTAGCGGTCGTAGGACATGACAGTGAGAAGGGAATACTCTGAACCAAAGAAGAAGACAAAAAAGAGAACTTGAGCAGCACACCCTTGATAGGAGATGGCCCTGGTGTCCCAGAGGGCATTGGCCATGGCTTTGGGCAGAGTGGTGGAGATGCAGCCCAGGTCGAGGAGGGCGAGGTTGAGGAGGAAGAAGTACATGGGGGTGTGGAGGCGGTGGTCGCAGGCTACGGCGGTGAGGATGAGGCCGTTGCCCAGGAGGGCAGCCAGGTAGATGCCCAGGAAGAGCCCGAAGTGCAGGAGCTGCAGCTCCCGCTTGTCTGCGAATGCCAGCAGGAGGAACTCGCTCTCAGAGCTGCTGTTGGGCATTTCCTGCCCTTCATCAAGGGTACTGCAAAGAAGAAAAAATACAGACTGTTAGGGTAATTTTCCCTGAGGAATACTCTTTTCTTTTCTCATTAAAGCCTTCACATTGTCTTTCTTTCAGGGTTACCTTTGTGTCTCTCCCTGGTTGTAGCCCTGATTTGTGCTTGCTGAGTGTCCCGTACTTAGCAGCCACCTCTGCCCATCAGCCCCCAATGCGCCACCTCTGCTCCACTGCAGTGGTAAATGTTGTTGCTGTGGCGGCACACCTCAGCCAGAGGTCACATCCAGGAGGGCTGCTCTGTCCATCCCCTGGTGCGCAGCTGCTGCCTGCTTGCAGCACTCAGGTGTGGGATGGCTGCACTCAGAGGTTGTGCTAAAAAATTACATCTCCTTGTCTGCAGGTCCTAAAGAACAGCACAGAAAAACCCTGGTGCAGTCTGTGAGTAGAGAGAAGGGAGGGGATATTCTGAGGTTCGTCAGTAACCTGCTTAGGTCTCAGTTCAAGGCAGTGGAAGCTCAGTCACCTGTGCAAATCCAACCACTCAACATAGAGCCTGCCCCAGAATCAGAGCAGGAAAAGGCAGGCAGAGACTGCAGAAAGTGCCCTCTTTTTCCAGGAAGCCCCTGCCCCCCCCCTTCCTCTGCCCAAGGCTGCCCTGCAGCAATTTCTCCTCTGCACCGCACAAGCCACGAGAGACATCCTGGCAGCTCCTGGCCAGGCAGAGATGTCCCGGACCCAGGAGCTCCTTCCAGGAACCTCCCCTGCACTGTCCTGCAGCCAGAGACTTACCGTGTGCAGGGCTGTGAAGGTTTCTCCTGCACTGAGCTCTCCTCTGCTCGCACCCTGCAGGCTGCCTGGAATCCCTTTCTGCCTGGGTGCCACCTGCGGTCAGAGCCCCCAGCCCTGCTGCGCTGTGCACAGGAGCTGCTCCTGGGCACAGCTGTCTCTCTGCACCAGGGCCCTCTTGCCACGAGCTCTCTCTGTCCCACGAGCCCGGCCCAGCTCAGCACCACACGCCCAGCCCAAGGCATTGGAATCCCCCCTCGGGGGGCTCTGCTGAGGAGCCCACAAACCTCAGGCACTGAGAGACAATTGAAGCCATCTCTCAACAAGTCCAAGTCAGAGGCAAGTTTCCTGCAGTGTCCCCCTGAGGGCCAGCACTGACACAGCCTCCCTTGGAGCTCGTTAGAGCAGAGCATTGGAGGCAGTGAGGACAAGGAGACAAAGGCACTGTGAAGGTGACCCTGATGTCACTTTTGCAAACTGGATGAGTTTCACCAAGCACAACGGTCTGGCCTTGACCCCTGGAACCCTGGAAGAGAGACCTGTTCCTGTCACACCTTGCTCAGGGCTCTTCGTGGGGCAGGAGGAGATGGGGATGTGCATGGCCAAGTGCAGGAGAATGGTACGAGCCCTGCCTGGTTCGTGGGTGGGGGCGAGGAGGCAATGAGGCCCTGGTGCTTTACCGATAAGCTGTCTCCTCCTAGGCCTCAGTGGCAGAGACAACAGCCAGAGCCATGGACACAAAGCCCTGGGTCCTGTTGGGACTTGCTGCCTTGTCACAGCCCTTGCTGCTCTCCACAGCAGGCCGTCCTAGGGACTTCCAGACCTGTACCTGTTTTCTTGCTGGCTGCAGACCCTTGTCCATGTGGTATCTCCCAGGATCTGAGCTGAGTCTGATAACTCATATCTTCTTGGTGGCCATGCTCCTCGTAAGGCAGCTCTGTAGGAAGCTGGCCTGGTTCCTGGGGAGCAGCACCACTGCTCGTATGGCATCCCTCGTGGTGCCCAGGCCCTCCTCCTCCTGGGCACTGCTCACTCAGCAGGGTCCCAGTCTGCCCTGATGTGTGGGGTTATTGTTCTTCTGGTGCAGGACTGGGCTCTTCTCCTTGTAAATGCCAAGATGTTTCCGTAGGCAACATCCTGCAGTTTCTCAAGGTTCTCCCACATGGATGCTGCAGTCTGTCAGCTGTTAACATCTGCAGGCAGACAGTTCAACCTTCGTGTGATTGTGCTTTCTCTGACAAGACAGTGGCATGAGGAGCTGCAGGAAGGTTTGGATAACACAGGAGTAACCAGCTGAATGGAATCGCAGCACAGAGTCACAGAAGGGCAGGGGATGGAAGGCTGCCAGGTTCCACCTCCTCTGTGCTTCCTTCTCATGCATGCTGTCAGTTTGTCTGGAGCTGTGTCCTGAATGTTATGGGGCTGTGCAGGTCAAAGTTAGAAGGGCCAAAGCGCTGGTAGAGCTCAATCTGTCTATTACTGTCAAAGACAAAAAAACCCGTTTATATAAACACTTTAATAAAGGAGGATTAAGAAGACTCATCATCCTTTAATGGATGTGGGGGTAAACCTGGTGACAAGAGAAGAGGTAAAGGCTGAGGCACTTAATGTCTTCTTTGCCTCAGGCTCTAGCAGCAAGACCAGTTGTTCCCATGGACTTTTCCTCCTCCTCATGGTGAGTGCCAACATTCCAAAGTGAATTCTGTGGCACTTTTTTCTCTCCTGCTCTTTCCTACTACCAAAGAAAGCTCCATCAGGGTGGAAACCACTCCTGAAGCAGGCATCCCAAGCCATCAGGCTCCTTGCGGACTGTCAGCCAAGCACACAGAAGTCACCTCAGCAGCATCTCCCAAGGCATGGGCCTGCTGCTGGCCTTGCAGCTTCTTGGCTAGACACAGCCAAGCCTTGGGCCTCCTGCTGTGCAGTCCTGGACTCAAGCAGAAGGGACAGGACAAGCCCTCTGCGGGCCTTTTTTGTGTCTGGGTCGTCCTGGGGATGGAGGCAGAGGGGATCCCACAGGCAGCATGCCAAGCAGGGGCCTTCTGCTGGCCTAGCAGGGCCACTGGCAGATGTCAGCCCCAAAGTGCAGACCCCAAGGAGAAGCCAAGGGTGACCTGCCACCTCCAGACACAAGGCACCTCACAGTCCCTTTGCGTGACACGTTCCTGCTGCTGCCCTATCAGCTGCAGAGACAGAAGTGACCTCCCAGTCACTGCCCCAGTCACATTCCTCCTGCTGGGGCAGGAGATCCTGAGGCAGAGCTGAGCTCAGCAGAGCATTCCCACCCATCTCCTCCTTGTGGCCCACAAGCTGATCAGATCCATGGCCCCTCACACTCATCTCTGAATGCCATGTGGCTGCGGAGAAGTCTCACAGTTCCTGCCTTGCCCCAAGGGGCCAAGCACCTTAAGTTAAGGGTTAGGAGAGGGGCTGAAGGTGAGGAGGTTAATGCACAGGGACAGGGGCTTTATGTGTTAGATTTTCTTGAATGGAATTAGGGACTAGGTCTCATATTTCTGGGTTAGAGATTAAACAATGCACAGGAGTTCAGGGTTTGGATGTTAGTTGTTCATGTATGGCATTAGGGACTACGGCGAAGATTTCTGGCTGTGAGCTTAAGCAAATATTGAGTGGGAGGGTTTGGTGTTGGGCTTTGGGTTTCAGGTCTGTGGTTAGGGTATGTGCAAGCTCTTTGGTTTAGCATTTTGTTTAGGTCTGCAAGAAGGCTTGGGTTAAATAGAGCGTTTTAATGCTTGTGTTAAAGGCAGGGATCAGGGTGAGCAAGAGAGTAAAGGTAAGGCAAAGGTGTTATGGACTAATTTTGGCTTCAAGGGATATTGTGGTCAATACTTAGAGCAGTGGATTCCTGTCAGGGTGTGGAGTGGCATTTAGATTTAGGTATTAATGTTACAGGTTAAAATAGGGCAAGGGCCTCACATGACTGCTTTAAGTCAGCTTTACTGCAGGATCAACATTACCTGAGCATTCTTACCTCTCCAAAATCATTAGCTTCTGCTGGCCAAGCTCCTCTTCCCTCCCCCAGATCTCACATCTCTCCTGGGCAGGCTTCTCCTGACTTCCCCATATCAGTCATCTTCTAAGGGGCAGCTTTCTGATGGCTTTCATGAACTCAGAGTATCTGTCTCACCTCTGTTGGCTACTCTGCTCCTGAGAAAGAAGCAGCTCCTAAGCCAGCACAGAGAAGGACACAAAGGCTGTAGGAGTACCCTGCACAATGTGTCCAGCAGCTCTGCACCACCCTGAAATTGTGCTTCCTGCCTCCAGCTTTTGGATCTAGAATGGCTCATATGGATTCAGGTTAACTTCTCCCAGGCCGTCATGCATGCTTCAGTTTGCCCCTGGCATCTTGGAGGCAGTGGCCACTTCTTTGTAGAGACCTGAAAGGAGTCCTGAAGGATGACTTTAGGCAAAAGCCAACACCTCTGACATGACGACCCCTGTCCAAGACCTCTTCCTCTATGGGGCCTACCCAAGACTTAGGAAGAGAGGATCTCACAAACTGTGTGCAAAGCAGATGCATCTGGTGTCCTGTCATGGAGACCAGCAGATGTGAGCCTAAAGGCACTGATCCCAGCCAGTAGCCAAGGGGGGAACTGTCGGCTGTTTCAGAAAGAGCTCAACTCACAATCCGCTTTAGAGACATTGACTTTGGAACAGATTAGGAATTTCTGAGGCAACACTTACCTCATAATACCACACCTACAAAACACCCCCTTTTTGGCCCAGAATCTGCCCAGGTAAAAGTGATCTGGTTGTGACCTGTCAAGCCCGTGGCACTGCTGCTGGACTCCCAGACCTTCTGATGCATGGGAGCCAGTTCCGTGCCGGTCCTGGGAGGTGCTAGGGCAGGAGGGACCTTGCAGGCAATGTTCCAGCCCCGTGCCTGTTGGTGGTCTCTCAGCTCCTTGCACACAGCAAAGAACACGCTCACATCCCGAAGCCATGTGCCTGAAGCTGGCCTAGAAGACACTCAGGGGAAGCGCCCTCCCAGCCCCAGCCCCAGCCCCAGCCCCAGTCCCAGTCTCAGCCCCAGCCCCAGCCCCAGCCCCAGCCCCAACCCCAGCTGGCGATGCTGCTCTGCAGAGCGAGGGGGCTGTGGTGCCCAGGGCACGGGGGCATTCTGCAGGGCCGTGCTGGGCAGGCGGGGAGGCAGACCCAGCTCATGGGGTCACTGCTGTTGTCCCAGGGCTGCAAGGAATCGCTCGCCAGACTCCTTTGCTGGGGCTGCTGCGTGCCCTGGGGCTGCAGAGCTCTCCTCTGCCTGCTCACAGCAGATTGAGCACTTGAGCTCTGGTCAGTCCACCTGGGACAGGCTCACGCTCTGCAGGCTCCATTCACTGCTGTCTCCCAGGCTCACGCTGCCCCTGCAAATATCCCCAAATGCTTTGCACACACTACTCTTGCCCGCAGGTCCCACGTGGCTCTCCAACCTTCCCCTCTTCCCCTGCAGTAGTGGCATCTCACTGGAGGAGCTCTGTGCATCCCCCTTAGCACATGGTCCCCTCAGATTTGACTTTTCCTTTACCAGACTTTTCTTTGGATGGTCACTCATTTTATGAAGTTTTCTATTCACTACCCACTGAGCTCCTTGTCCCTGGAGATCCCCTGACATCTCCTGGCAGCTCCAGATTCCTCTCCAGGCTGGCATCGGCCATCAGATCCACTGCGGGAGGCACAGTCCCGTGCTGATAAGTCCAAGACCAGTTGTTGTCTGCTTGGGGAAGTGCCACCACAAATTGAGCTCTTGGTCCATCACTTTGTTCCTTCACAGACCACCCTGGGACTTTCAGCCGGTGTCCTTCGCTCCATGAAGAAGCCCAGAAAACAGAAGAGCAGGGAGCAACCCCTTGGCTCTATTCCTGATAGCACATTTGGAAGAGGTGCCCAGGCTTCTGGGTTTGCCCTGAGCAGCCTCTCGTGTTACTGTGGTGCTAGCAGGGAGGCCAGCTGTGACCCAGGGCTGCACAGTGCCTGCTGCTGCCTGCAGCCACAGGGATGTCACTGCAGAGACAACAGGACTGTCACCAAGGTACATGAGACCTCAGGACTAACACAGATACAAGAGCACAAGAAAACAATGAGGAACCAAAAAGAGAGCAGCAGTGAAAAGGCCACGTCCTGCTGCTGGCCATGGCCATGGCTCCAGGGAAGCAGCAGCCCCGACCCGAAGGCAGCAGAGAGGCAGAGCCCAGCGGGCAGTGAGGGGCAGCCGCGAGGGCCAGCGGGGCTGCTCCTCCCTGTGGCAGCTGGGCTCTGGGCCCTGAGCCCCTCCTGCATGCTGGGGCTGCTCCCCCAGCTGCACAGGAGATGGGAAGAGACGGCAGCTGATAACAATGAATTTCTCCTGGCTTCTTTACTGTATTTATCTACACGTGAAGCCCAGTTTTACATGAGACTATTGGGTCAAAGTAAGTTAGAAAAAATAACAGGCAGAATGTCAAGAATAACTTTATTTAAATGAAAACCACAACTTGGAGAAAATATTCATAAAGACAAATAATAAAAAATATTTTCCAGTTTCTGAAATAAACCTGGAACTCAAGTGAACATGAATGGTTCAAAAAAAGCATGTATCCAAAGAGTTTCTTCATGGCCTCCTTGAGGTCCTGGTTCCTCATGCTGTAGATGAGGGGGTTCAGTGCTGGAGGCACCACCGAGTACAGAACTGCCACCACCAAGTCCGGGGTTGGGGAAGAGATGGAGGGGGGCTTTAGGTAGGCAAACATGGCAGTGCTGACAAACAGGGAGACCACGGCCAGGTGAGGGAGGCACGTGGAAAAGGCTTTGTGCCGACTATGCATATTAATAATAATAATAATAGTAATAAAAATAATGTGTACAAACAAGTGATGCACAATGCAATTGCTCACCACCCGCTGACCGATGCCCAGCCTATCCCCAAGCAGCCGGCCACCCTATCGTGGCCAGTACCCCCATATAAATTGTTCAGCATGACGTCAGATGGTATGGAATACCCCTTTGGCCAGTTGGGGTCAGCTGTCCTGGGTCTGTCCCCTCCCAGCGCCTGCTGCACCCCGAGCCTGCCTGCTGGCAGGACAGAGCGAAAAGCTGAAAAGTCCTTGGCCTGGTGTAAGCACTGCTCTGCAACAATTAAAACATCAGCATGTTATCAGCGCTCTTCTAATCCTAATCCAAAACAGAGCACCCTACCAGATACTAGGAGGAAAATTAACTCTGTCCTAACTGAAACCAGGACAAATGCTACACCTAAGGGTCACAACTTGCCTGAGATTAACTAGAGTTAAACTAGAAAGGAGAGATAGACAGTTCCTTACTAAGTAAATAATACAACTAGAATCAGTTTCTTCAGTGTGGCTTTCAGCTCCTGGTTCCTCATGCTGTAGATGAGGGGGTTCACTGCTGGAGGTACTACCACATATAAAACTGCCACCAGCAGGTCCAAGGATGGGGAGGAGATGGAGGGGGGCTTCAGGTAGGCAAACAGGGCAGTGCTGACAAACAGGGATACCACGGCCAGGTGAGGGAGGCACGTGGAAAAGGCTTTGTGCCGGCCCTGCTCAGAGGGCATCCTCAGCACTGCCCTGAAAATCTGCACATAGGACACCACTATGAAAACAAAACAGCCGAATGCTAAACATGCACTAACAACCAGAAGTACAACTTCCTTTAGGTAGTCTGAACCTGAGCAGGAGAGCTTGAGGATCTGGGGGATTTCACAGAAGAACTGGTCCACAGCATTGCCTTGGCAGAGGGGCAGGGAAAATGTAGTGGCCGTGTGCAGGACAGCATTGAGAAAGCCACTGCCCCAGGCAGCTGCTGCCATCTGGGCACAAGCTCTGCTGCCCACGAGGCTCCCGTAGTGCAGGGGCTTGCAGATGGCAACGTAGCGGTCGTAGGACATGACTGTGAGAACATAAAATTCTGCTCCAATCAAAAAGGCAAAGAAAAAGACCTGTGCAGCACACCCTTGATAGGAGATGGCCCTGGTGTCCCAGAGGGCATTGGCCATGGCTTTGGGGAGAGTGGTGGAGATGCAGCCCAGGTCGAGGAGGGCGAGGTTGAGGAGGAAGAAGTCCATGGGGGTGTGGAGGTGGTGGTCGCAGGCTACGGCGGTGAGGATGAGGCCGTTGCCCAGGAGGGCAGCCAGGTAGATGCCCAGGAAGAGCGCGAAGTGCAGGAGCTGCAGCTCCCGCGTGTCTGCGAATGCCAGCAGGAGGAACTCGCTCACACAGCTGATGTTGGGCATTTGCTAACATTAAACACAGCTGTCTGTTGAAGAGGATAAGGCAGAAAAAAGTTAAAACAGACTTCTCTGAGGAAAACCTACTGCAAGCCTTAGAGCACCCCCAGCCCAAGCCTCTCTCTGTGCAGAAGAACCTTTTTGCAGCTCTCCTGCTTCAGTTGCAGCTGGTGCTGGCTGAGAGTGGCACTGGGAGCAGGGGCTGCTGTGGGCTCCAGAGGAGTCCTTCCTGCTGTGCAGCAGGAGGGAAGCAGGAACATGGGGGAAACTCAAGTTCAGTCCACTGGTCAGACCAGAAGATTTGCAGTGTTGCTTCAAGGAAAGTACCCAACGATTGTGTAGAAGAAGGGACATTTATTTGCTTCATTTTCTGGTAGCTACGGCTGTAATGTTTAGGAAGAACCATCTATTCGGTGTTCCCAGGAGAAGAAACTACTGAAAGCTGAGAGCAGAGAAGCCCCAGACCAAGTGCAGCTGGACAGGATCCTCACCTGGTCTTGCATGAGCAGGATCTCAGCTTTTCCCTCTTTGCCAGGGCTGCAGAGGCCTCACTCCAGCTGCCCACAGGCAGCCATCCAGCAGCACGGACATGGCCTTAGCACGGAGGTGTCTTCTCCTTGGGGCACCTGGATAACACAAGGATGCCACGAGAGAGCTGCATCGTGCTGGAGAGCAGCCTCCAGCCCAGAAGAACACCCCACAGACAGACATGAATATCTGCAGTCCGGGCTGTTCCACTATCCCATCTGCATCCCCTGCAGTATCTGGAGGAGGATTGGCCACTCCAATCTTGGCTGACCAGGGGCAGCTGGGTTATGACACTCCAAGGGGCTTCTGCCAGACTTCCTCACCTCGCAGTGCCATCCAGCAGGACCCCCAAAGCCTACTGCATTGCCCACTGCCCTCCCAGGAACAAGACCCAGCAGGAGACCCTTCCAGGACGTGCAGCTGCATGGCCCTGCAGCCAGAGACGTACCTTGTCAAGGGCTGTGCAGATTTCTCCTGCAGGCAGCTCTCAGCATCCTCCCACTGCCAAGTGCCTCCAAGCCCTCTCTCCTTCTCTCCTGTCCCCGTGCCAGCTGCGGTCAGAGCCCCCAGCCCTGCTGCGCTGTGCACAGGAGCTGCTCATGGGCAGAGCTGTCTCTCTGCACCAGGGCCCTCTTGCCACGAGCTCTCTCTGTCCCACGAGCCCGGCCCAGCTCAGCACCACACGCCCAGCCCAAGGCATTGGAATCCCCCCTCGGGGGGCTCTGCTCAGGAGCCCACGAACCTTTGAACAATTGAACAATTGAAGAATCACGAACAATTGAAGACATCTCTCAACAAGTCCGAGTCAGAGGCAAGTTTCCTGCAGTGTCCCCCTGAGGGCCAGCCCTGACACAGCCTCCCTTGGAGCTCGTTAGAGCAGAGCATTGGAGGCAGGGAGGACAAGGAGACAAAGGCAGTGTGAAGGTGACCCTGATGTCACTTTTGCAAGCTGGATGAATTTCATCAAGCACAAGGGTCAGGCCTTGACCCCTGGAACCCTGGAAGAGAGACCTGTTCCTGTCACACCTTGCTCAGGGCTCTTTCTTGGGCAGGAGGAGATGGGGATGTGCATGGCCAAGTGCAGGAGAATGGTACGAGCCCTGCCTGGTTCATGGGTGGGGGCGAGGAGGCAATGAGGCCCTGGTGCTTTACCGATAAGCTGTCTCCTCCTAGGCCTCAGTGGCAGAGACAACAGCCAGAGCCATGGACACAAAGACCTGGGTCCTGTTGGGACTCTCAGCCTTGTCACAGCCCTTGCTCCTCTCCACACCAGACTGTGCTAGGGACTCCCAGACCTGTACCCCTTTTCTGCTGGCTCTCAACCCTTGTCCGTGTGATGTCACACCTGATCTGAGCTGAGTCTGGTAACTCAGATCTTCTTGGTGGCCATGCTCCTCATAAGGCAGCTCTGTAGGAAGCTGGCCTGGTTCGTAGTGAGCAGCACCACTGCTCGTATGGCATCCCTCATGGTGCCCAGGCCCTCCTCCTCCTGGGCACTGCTCACTCGGCAGGGTCCCAGTCTGCCCTGATGTGTGGGGTTCCTCTTCCTCCTGTGCGGGACTGGGCTCTTCTCCTTGTAAATATCAAGGGGTTCCTGTAGGCAAAACCCTGAAATTTCTCTAGGTTCCCCTGGACTGATGCTCTTTTCTGTCAGCTGTTAACATCTGCAGGCAAAGAGTTCAACCTTCGTGTGATTGTGCTATCTCTGACAAGCAGCATCAGGAGCTGCAGGGATGTTTAGATAATACAGGAGGAACCAGCTGAATGGAATTGCAGTGCAGAGTCACAGAAGGGCAGGGGATGGAGGGCTGCCAGGTTCCACCTCTTCTGTGCTTCCTTCTCATGCTTGCTGTCACATTGTCTGGTGGTGTGCCCTGAACGTTATGGGGCTGTGCAGGTCAAAATCAGAAGGGCCAAAGCCCTGCTGGAGCTCAATCCATCTATTACCGTCAAAGACAATAAAAATTGTTAATATAAACACTTTAATAAAGGAGGATTAAGAAGACTCATCATCCTTTAATGGATGTGGGAGGAAACCTGGTGACAAGAGAGGAGGTAAAGGCTGAGACACTTAATGCCTTCTTTGCCCTAGTCTGTAGCAGCAAGGCCAGTTGATCCCCTCGACTTTTCTTCTTCCTCATGGCCAGTGCCAACCTTCCACGGTACACTTTGTGGCAGTTTTTCCTCTCCTGCTCTTTCCTACTACCAAAGAAAGCTCCACCAGGGTGGAAACCACTCCTGAAGCAGGCATCCCAACCCATCAGGCTCCTTGCGGACTGTCAGCCCACCAGACAGAAGTCACCTCAGCAGCATCTTCCAAGGCCTGGGCCTGCTGCTGGCCTTGCAGCTTCTTGGCTAGACACAGCCAAGCCTTGTGCCTCCTGCTGTCCAGTCCTGGCCTCAAGCAGAAGGGACAAGACAACCCCTGTGCGGGCCTTCTTTCTGTCTGGGTCCTCCTGGGGATGGAGGCAGAGGGGATCCCACAGGCAGCATGCCAAGCAGGGGCCTTCTGCTGGCCTAGCAGGGCCACTGGCAGATGGCAGCCCCAAAGTGCAGATCCCAGGGAGAAGCCAAGGCTGACCTGCCACCTGCAGACACAAGGGACCTCACAGTCCCTTTGCGTGACACGTTCCTGCTGCTGCCCTATCAGCTGCAGAGACAGAAGTGACCTCCCAGTCACTGCCCCAGTCCCATTCCTCCTGCTGGGGCAGGAGATCCTGAGGGAGAGCTGACCTAGGGGAGACGCAGCTGACCTACAGAGCCCCCTCGGTACCTGTTTTTCACTTTCTCGGTTAGAGATTAAGCAAAGTTTTAGTGGGTGTTTTTGGATTTCTGCTTGTGGAGTCAGGTCTCTGGTTAGGGTATGGGCATGCACTATGGTTAAGGGTTTTGTTTAGGTTTCTCAAAAAGTCTGGGTTTAAATAGAGCGTTTCAATGTTAGTGTTAAGGGCAGTGATTAGGGTGAGCAAGAAAGGAAAGGTAAGGGAAAGGGGCTATGGGCTGAGTTTTCCTTTAAGTGATACTTTGACTTCTGCACTAGAGTAGTGGTTTCCTGTCAGGTTGGTATACTAATGTTTATGTTGAGGGATTTTTGTTACTGTTGAAAATAGTGTAAGGGACACAGAAGACTGTTTGAAGTCAGTGTTACAGCATCAACATTACATGAACCCTCTAACCTCTAGAAAGGAAGCTTCCAAGCTCCTCTTCCCTTCCTCTTCCCACCCCCAAATCTCACATATCTCCTTGCCAGGCTACTCCTGACCCCCCCATATCAGTCATCTAACTGGGATCAGCTTTCTGATGCCTTTCATGATCTCAGAGTACCTGTCTCACCTCTGTTGGTTACTCTATCCTGTAGTAATAGAGTACACTATACAGTCTGATGGCTATTCTAGTCTGTTACTAACAAAGCATCCCCAGGGAATTGTTAGGGCAGATAACTGGAGGCCGTGATTACAGACAGGCAAAGCGCTGTGCTGAGAAAAGTCTTGGTTGGTTTTGGTGAAGCAGAAGGGCCAAGACCTGACCCTAGCCACTGGAGGACAGATCCTGCACCCCCATGTCTCACTCAGGGCTCTTCCTGGGGTCTGTGGGGTAGGGGACGATGCCCATAAGATCATGTGAAGGACAATGGTATGACACCTCCCAGTGTTTGCACGTGGTTGAAAGGAAAATACATGGTCCCAGTGCCATGAGAATAACACGTCTCCTCATAAGCCATGGTTGCGGAGACAAAGATGTCAGTGCTGCTGCGGCCTTCCATTCTTGTTAGAGCCCTCTGCCTTCTCCTCTGCAGGCTTTCCTGTGCTGTCCCACACCTCTCTGAAGGCTGCAGACAGCCACTTCTCTTCCCCACCTGGCTCTCACTCTGGTATTGCCAGGATTTCACTGATGCCTCTCCACTCTCGCCAGCTGTTCCTTCAAACACAAGGGCATGGGCTGATCCAAACTCCCTTTGGGTGACCTCTGGACCCACAGCACCAGTGCCAGTGCCTCACCTCCAAGTCAAGAATTTCATCTGACTATCTACTCTAAATCTACCCTCTTCAAGTTTAAAACCATTCCCCTTGTCCTATCATAGAATCATAGAAATCATAGAAACACAAAGTTGGAAAGAATCATTTAGTCCAACCATCCTATCACTACTACTACCCACTAAGCTACTAAATCAGATACCGTAGCACCTTGTCCTGGTGCTTCTTGAACACTGCGAGGGGCGGTGACTCCACCACCTCCCTGGGCAGACCATTCCAGTGCCTGACTACTCTTTGAAAGAAAAAGTCTTTCGTGACATCTAATCTAAATCTCCCCATGCGCAACCTGTGGCCATTTCCTCGAGTCCTATCGTTAGTTATCTGAGACAAGAGGCTGACCCTCGCCTCACCACAACATCTCTTCAGGTAGTTGTAGAGTGCAATAAAGTCTCCCCTGAGCCTCTTCTTCTCCACACTAAACAATCCCAGCCACTCTTCATAAGACTTGTGCTCCAGACCCCTCACCAGTTTGGTTGCCCTTCTCTGGACACACTCCAGGGCCTCGATGTCCTTCTCGTAGTGAGGGGCCCAAAACCGAACACGGTACTCGAGGTGTGGCCTCACCAGAGCATAGTACAGGGGGACAATCACCTCCCTGCTCCTGCTGGCCACGCTGTTTCTTATACAAGCCAGGTTGCCGTTGGCCTTCTTGGCCACCTGGGCACACGGCTGGCTCATGTTCAGCCGAGCATCAATCAACATTCCCAGGTCCCTTTCCTTTTCACAGTCTTCTAGTCACTCTGCCCCAAGCCTATATCGTTGCATGGAGTTATTGTGGCCAAATTGCAGGACCCGACACTTGGCCTTGTTGAACTTCATCCCATTCACCTCAGCCCAGCAATCCAGCCTATCCAGATCCTTCTGAAGAATTCTAAAGAATTCCTTCCGTATATCTCATTTAAACCTACCCTCTTTTAGTTTAAGGTCATTACTCCTTGTCCTATCACCACACTCCCTGACAAAGACTGTCTCCCCAGCTTTCCTGCAGGTCTTCTTTAAGTACTGCAAGGTTGTTCTAAGGTTTCTCCAGTGCTTCGTCTTCTCCAGGATGAGCAGTACCAGCTTGCTCAGCATGCCTTCATAGCAGACGTGCTCCAGCCTCTTGACCATCTCTGTGGCCCTCCTCTGGACCTGTTCAAATAATTCCATGTACTCGAACTGCCGCGTTAAACCACAGCAGTCTTTTTGGCACGCAGAGTGGGGCACGAAGGGTTGAGATAATGACAGATCTTACCAGAGAGTGCTAAAATTAAATTGTTATAAGCATTAGACCAGTTTAATAGTTGCTGATCACAATGTCGATGTTTTGGATCTCAGGTCTGTTGTGCTTGCTTTCAGAAATGTGTTGTGTAGCACATTACTTACTGCATGTGTTCCCGTTGTGCTGTTCATCATTTCTGGGGCTGGTTTAAAGTTATTTTGCTATGTTGTGTAACACTGGCTTATGATCCTATAAAATGTCTGGTCATGTGACAGATGTGTTATTTGTACTGAGCATTGCCATCACCTCCGTACCTCAGGAACCATCGCTCAGAAACTGAAGAATTACACTCTTGACCTTTTTGCTTTAGGGAGCCAATCTAGGGGGAGAAAAGGGAGGGACACTTCTCCTTTTATTCAGTCCCCCTTTCTCCTTCACCTCCCCCTTCTCCTCCAGGCTAATTACACTAGCTCTACAAATCTTTGAATATCCTTGGGATGCTCCTATTGTGATGTCTCCTGAATGTGTTTCAAATTCTGTTTAAGGATAAACAACTATTTAAGAATGCCCTCCAGAGACCTGCCCCAGGGCAGGAGAGTTAGGAGAGGCAGGGAGTGTGGGAGGATAAGGGCAGGCACCTAGAGCAGTGGGCACCTCCAGGGCTTTGGAACTTCCCCCCTGAGCATGTGCAAAATCCTTAAAAACTGTAGAAGTGCTTGAAAAGGAGGTGTTATCACCTTGGCAATTCCAAAGGGACACAAATCACTGGAATGTGCTGGGACTTGGTCTGTGCTTACTGAGCCTCAGTCAGTGCCACTGCAACCCCTGTGACAGGCCCTGCAGCTACTCCAACACCTCTGACATGTCCTGCAGCCGCTCCAGCCCCTGGGACAGGCCCCAGGTCTAGTCTGGGGACTAGACCAGACCCCCCAGGTCTGCTCTTGCTAGGCCACAGCACCAACCTGTGCCAGTATCCGTTGCCTCTATATGCAGGAGAAAACAATGGGTGTGAAAATCAGGCTCCTTAGAATGGAAAAGAACTACTACCCAGAAAAGAAAGGAGGAAGAAGAATGTTGATCTATAAAACCTTGACACAGACTTCCCCACGAGGGGGTACTTCAAAGATCCAAACTGGTACAGGTGGGGTTTTGGGATAGCTGCCTTGGAGACAGAGGATATTAAAGAGTTGTCTACCTTGCCCAGTCTCTGGGAGGAGCCTTCCGTTTGTGGAGTTGTTGAAGGTCAAAGAAGAGCAGGTGCAGGTGGTTACCACAATGTTCTACCAGTTGGGGACAGGCTGGACATCAGTAAGTAATGACCAATTGCGCTGTGCATAGCTTGCTTTGCACATAACAATAATAAAAATAATAAATATCATCATAATCATCATTATCATCATCATCATCGTCATCATCATCATCATCATAAAAGCTACTATTATTATTATTTCTCTTCCCTTTCGGTCCGTTAAACTGCCCTTATCTCAACACATAAGCATTTGGGGGGTTGGTGTGAGCCAACTGCTGTGTGGTGCTGAGCTACTTGCCAGATTAAAGGACAACATGTTTGACAACCACACCCTAATAGCACAAATCGCACTTGTAAAATTCATCTCTCCTGTGTACAGAGAAGGGCAGTTGCTGATGATTTCAGTCTGCTTCAAGCACCACACCCCCTGAGATGGGCCTAAATTTAAACCAACCCCTGTGACAGGCCCTAGAGCCACTCCAAAACGTGCGATAGGCCCTGCAGCCACTCCAACTCCTCTGAAAGGCCCTGCAGCCAGAACAACTCCTGTGATGGGCCCTGCAGCCACTCCAGCCCCTGAAATGGGCCCCATGGCTGGGCCAGAGAACCAGCCTGTGCCACTATTGGTTGCCTCTTTATTAAAGAGAAAACA
Organism: Anser cygnoides; assembly: GCF_040182565.1. Taxonomy (NCBI): domain Eukaryota; kingdom Metazoa; phylum Chordata; class Aves; order Anseriformes; family Anatidae; genus Anser; species Anser cygnoides. The sequence continues at coordinate 2,310,881 of NC_089902.1, read as the reverse complement.
ATGTGTGCGGAAGTCAGTTTTTCTTTAGAAAGTGAAGAAACTCCTACCCAGACAAGAAAGGAGGAAGAAGAAGATAAGGCAGGTTTCACCAAAGAAGGGCCACCATGGAAGCAGGATGACAAAGAAGAAGAGATCATCTAAACATCAGAAACCACGTGATCCCTTTCCCAGGGTAAGCTACGAGATAAGGGAAAAGATTTCAGCCATCATCTTGGTGAGCACATTGTCACCTGGCTGCCCCAGTGCTGGGAGAACAGGGCCAATAGCCTGGAATTAGAGGGCAGGGAAGCCAAGCAGCTGGGATCCCCCTCTAGAGAAGGAGTGATTGACAAAGCCATTGGAAAAGGGCACAAGGAATTTAATCCTGTCAGGCGTCAAGGAAAGTTCTCCCTTCAAGAAAGATCTTGTATGTCAACCAGGAAAGTGGACCAACATGCAGAGGGGTATCCGGTACCTGAGGGAATTAGCCATGCTGAAGGTGATTGATAGTGACCTAGACAACAAACAGCTGTCCAAAGTTCCAGATGAAGTCGAGTGCCCATGACCCATGTGGCAGAAGTTTGTACAGAGCGCACCATCACCGTATGCCAGCTCATTGGCAGTTATGACCTGGAAAGACCAAGAGGAACCCACATGGATGAATCGGATGTAGTTGGATGTAGCCAACTACAGCATTACAATGAAAGTCTCTCTTCTTCCCTATGGGCCTGCATCTCGTCTTGAGAGAAATTTTCTCACGAGGTGCTAGAACTACAAGAGGATACATCCTCCTCCCCACCTGCATGAAACAATAGCTCGGCTATCAGGTGTAAACATCCCTCTGCTCAAGAAAATTGATATAGTGGGTGCATACTACGTGCCACCCTGTGGTTTTAACTGTGTGACCCCGGAAAGACCATGAGAAAACAGGATGCAAAAATCTGCCCTACCTCCACCCTAGAGGCAGGGATACATGAAGCGCAAGGAAAAGCATTTGCAAAAAGTGGTTCTTCTGAGAAAATTACTGCTCCAGTTTCTAGCAGACAGTCCTCCAAACAGAGTAATGAATACTATGAGCAGGACTAGAGGGGCCCAGCCTCCATCCAGGGGGAGGAAGGGGACAATCGGGTGTATTGGACTCTGAGGAGTATTGGCCTGGCACATCAAACCCAAGAGTTAACTGTACTGGAGGCTGAAGTGAGCCTAACTGGGAAGGAGTGGCAAAAGTTACCCATTGGGACTGGTCTGGAGGCTCTGTGCAACCTTGGCACTGACTAAATCAAGAGAGTGTACTTCAAAGATCCAAACGTTTACTGGATGGACTTTGGGCATGACTCCCCTGGAGACGGAGACCATCAAACAGTTGTCTACCTTGCCCACTCTCTCACAGGACCCTTCTGCTGTGCAGGTGCTGATGGCCAATGGGCAGCAGGTGCAAATCGCTACCACAACAGTGCACCTGAGGCAGTATTGCACTCACAGAGACTCCCTGCTTCCCATGCATGAGCTGGTTCATTGACTGCAGAGCCAAGGGGTGATCAGCAACACTTGCTCACCCTTTAGGAGTCCCATACGGACAGTGCAAAATTCTAATGGTGAGTGGAAGAGAACGGTGGACTTCTGTGCCTGAATGAAGTCACACCACCGCTGAGTGCTGCTGTGCTGGGCATGCTAGAACTTCATTGAGTACGAACTGCAGTCAAAGGCAGCCAAGCGCTCTGCCGCAATTATTACTGCTAATGCATTTTTCTCCATCCCTTTGGCAGCAGTGTGAAGGCCGCACTTTGCTTTCAGCTGGAGGGGCGTCCTGTCCACCTGGAATGGCCTGCGCCAGGGGTAGAAACACAGCCCTACCGTTTGCCATGGGCTGATCCAGACTGCCCTGGAAGAGGGGGAAGCTTCTGAACATCTCCAGTACATTGATGTCGTCATCACATGGGGCAACACAGCTCAAGAAGTATTTGAGAAAGGGAAGAAAATAGCTTTAATAGTACAAATCACACTTCTAAAACCAGTCTCTCCCACTTTCAGTTAGGAGCAGTTGGTGATGAAGTCAGTCTGCTCCAAGCACCACAGCCCAGGAGAGACCCTGCTGCCTTTTGGAGCTGTCAGCCCTGAGGCCTTGAGGACACCTCTAGGGAGCCCAATGGCACAGAGCAAACGATGCCATGGTCGGGTGCTGTGCTGCTGAGCTGGGCCGGGCTCCTGGGCCCAAGGGGAGCTCGTGGCAAGCGGGCAGCGCTGCAGAGAGACAGCTCTGCCCAGGAGCAGCTCCTGTGCACAGCGCAGCAGGGCTGGGGGCTCTGACCGCAGGTGGCACGGGGACAGGAGAGAAGGAGAGAGGGCTTGGAGGCAGTGAGGAGCACAGCAACAGAGGGCAGCGTGTGGCAGGACAGATCTGCAGGCTCTTGGCACTGTGAGTCTCTGGCAGCAGGAACATGTAAATGGGATTTCCAAAGAGTTTCTCTGAAGCCAACATAGCTCATGGCAGATAGCATCTGTCAGGATGGGTCTCTCTCTTTCTCCAATATGAAGTAGACGCTGCCATTCCTCCTGGCTTCTCCTCCTGGCCGTGCTGCTGCTGCTCTTGTTCCCAGGCTGCCTCGGGATGGGGGTTTCACCTGCCCATGGAGTGAGCCCTCGGTGTTCTTGGGTGAAGGGGAGTATGGGGACAGGGTGAGGGTCTGGAGATGGGCGCTTTGAGCCTGGCTTCTTCTGTCCACAGCAGTGTCCTGGTTCTTCTCAGGGCAACCTCTGAAGGCAATTGTCCTGCAGCTCAAATGCTCAAATGTGCTGCTGATGCCAGCACAGCTCAGACCAGCACTGATGGTCAGACTGGGTGTTGTCTGTGTGGGATGCTCTGCACTAAAGGGACAGTCTCTTTGCCTCTGAGGATCCACAAGTTTTACTTGGAGTGCAGCAGAACGCCCAGGATTTATGCCTTAGAAACACTCCTCAGGTGTGGTGGGGCAGCTAGAACCAAAAATAGAAAACAAATAATTAAATAAGTAAATCTCCACACCTCTGCTCTGCAGTTGGGTGAACTAGGATCAAAACTGGGGAAATCTCTTTGATATGAGCAGTAAAGTGAATCTGAGACTACCCCATGTTCCTACCATTTTACTACCATGCTACTACCTCTGGCTGTAGTGCAGGACTGATTCTTGCATTGCCCACAGATGAGTCCCCTGTTCCCAGAGACACTCTCAGGCAGAATCAATGAGAGAGACCTTCAAAATATCTGCCTAGAAATGGGCAATTTTTGGTGATTTTAAGTGAGAAAATGGAAAGAGTTTTCCTCTGATATGCCTGTGGTAGATTACCACTGCCTTTCTCCTCCTTGTACAGGACCTCATGACCAGAATTAGCAGATGCCCAACAGCAGCTCTGTGAGCGAGTTCCTCCTGCTGGCATTCGCAGACACGCGGGAGCTGCAGATCCTGCACTTCGGGCTCTTCCTGGCCATCTACCTGGCTGCCCTCCTGGGCAACGGCCTCATCCTCACCGCCGTAGCCTGCGACCACCACCTCCACACCCCCATGTACTTCTTCCTCCTCAACCTCGCCCTCCTCGACCTGGGCTGCATCTCCACCACTCTGCCCAAAGCCATGGCCAATGCCCTCAGGGATACCAGGGCCATCTCCTATCAAGGGTGTTCTGCTCAGGTCTTTTTCTTTCTCTTATTCATATCAGCAGAACTTTATGTTCTCACCATCATGTCCTACGACCGCTACGTTGCCATCTGCAAGCCCCTGCACTACGGGAGCCTCGTGGGCAGCAGAGCTTGTGCCCAGATGGCAGCAGCTGCCTGGGGCAGTGGCTTTCTCAATGCTGTCCTGCACACGGCCACTACATTTTCCCTGCCCCTCTGCCAAGGCAATGCTGTGGACCAGTTCTTCTGTGAAATCCCCCAGATCCTCAAGCTCTCCTGCTCAGATGCCTACCTCAGGGAAGTTGGGGCACTTGTGTTTAGTGTTTCTTTAGTCTTTGGTTCCTTTGTTTTCATTGTGTTGTCCTATGTTCAGATCTTCAGGGCAGTCCTGAGGATGCCCTCTGAGCAGGGCCGGCACAAAGCCTTTTCCACGTGCCTCCCTCACCTGGCCGTGGTCTCCCTGTTTGTCAGCACTGCCACGATTGCCTACCTGAAGCCCCCCTCCATCTCCTCCCCATCCCTGGACCTGGTGGTGGCACTTTTATATGTGGTAGTACCTCCAGCAGTGAACCCCCTCATCTACAGCATGAGGAACCAGGACCTGAAAACCACAATGAAGAAACTGATTCTACTGGTAATATTTAATTAGCAATCAATTGGCTATCTCCCTTTTCTAGTTTTACTGAAGTTAATCTCAGGCAATTTTTGACTTTTAGCTACAGTATTCTTTAAAATTTTGTTTGCAGATAAATATTTGCTTTCATTCCTCTTTTCCAGATGACCAACCCTCTGTGTGACCCACACGCTTGCTCTGAATGTGTTTATTCCTAAATGACACCTGGCCTCTGTTGTGGCATGTTGTTAATAAAAGTGAAGTTGCTCAGTGCTCAGGGCTCTTCTTCCCAAACTGGAGTGCAGAAGGCGCTCCGGGAATGCCAGGCTCAAGGCCTCACTCTTGTGCTTGGGTGCCACCTGGACACAGGGGCAGGAGGGCACGGGATGGGGTGTGAGGGAGTCAGGGCTGGACTGAGTCGTCACTGGCGGATGCCCAGTTCCCATGGAGGCCCTGACCGGTCAAGAAGCAGCTTCCTGGGATTGAAACGTGACAGGGCTGGCGGCATCAGGGAGGTATCGGGAGCCACTAGGATATGCTAAGGGTTCTCCTGGGATGCCGTGTGCCTTGTGTTGGGTGGGCAGCGAGTGGGTCTTCACAGTAAAGCCAAGCCAAAGGATGCACGGGCTGATGGGAGCTCTGCAATGCCAGGACACACAGCGAGGCCACAGCACAGAGGTCTCAGAGGCCTTCAGTGAACAGTAGGAAAGGGCCAAATGTGGGTGATAAGGCGAGGGCAGGGGGGTGGGGAGAGGTGGGCAGGGGCTGGGCTGGGCTGGGCAGTGCCCGGCAGAGGGCACCAGCAGCATCAGGGAGCGGTGGCAGCATGCAGGGGAGGGCTCCCAGCAGGGCTTGGTGCTGCAGAGCCAGGGCTGGGGAAGGGAGCCCAGAGCTGCAGGGGCAGGGGACACGAGGCCGCTCGGGGCCCTTGCTGGCCTGGGCAGAGCAGGAAGGGGGCCCAGGGCATTCGTCCCCTCACCGCAGCCTGCCACGACCTGCACGGCGCTCACGGAGCGTCCAGGGCCAGGCTCTGCCCCGTGGTGTGCAGGGAGAGGGCAAAGCCTCTCTGAAAAAGAGGCTGAAAGTGAAAAAGGTCCCTCCGCTGCCCTGTGGTGTGACAGGGCCAGGGTGGGACAGGTTACCTTTATTTGATGTAGTTCTTGTGTAATTTGCATCGGTGATGGCACAAAAAGACAGCTCCTTCAGCAGTGATGTACATCCTTCTTCATGTTAGGACACAACTCAACGTCCTTCACTCTGCTTTATCTCACAGATGAACTGGATTAGGTCTCCTTGATTACCCTGAGGCACAGTGCAGTGCTTTTTTGCCTTCTGACACTGCAGCACAATACCTATGTCTTTCCCTTCCCCTGCGCATTGACCTGACAGGTCATTTCACACTTTTAACTTTCATATCCCTAGTTGGAAGGGGATGATTCCCCAGAGTGGGGCAAGCTGATGGGTTCTGGCTCAGTCATTTGAAGCACGCTATGCTCGAGTATTTCAGCCTGAATTTGCTAGAGAAGACCCAGGAAGGTAAATGGATATTCATGTGTCTCGTAGGAATAAGGGAAAGTATGTCAGGTTTCCAATGGCCATTTCAAATCTAGGTCAGTCCCAGGAACCCACTGAACGAAGGTGTTGTCTTTGAAGGCGTTTCCTGTGCTGGGCTGGGCTGCAGTTACAGGGACAAAGACCACTGCTGGCAGTGGAGGTGCCCTGGGAATTCCACCTGGCTCCACCTCATTTTCCCAAAGGGCTCCGGTCTCCTGCAGGTCTTTTCTGACATCTGCTGGTCCAGGGAAGTGCCACAAACACAACGGGGCCACAGGAGGTTTTCCCTGGTTATGCTTATGGTCAGACAGCAAAGCTCTGCCTCAATACCCAGTAATTTTTGTAGTACTTCACTAATAATGCGACTACTCATTACCTCAAATGATTCAATCCCTTCGATAAAAAGTCTCACATGAAGTGGAATTTCTATCATGAAGAAATGCTAATTTCCATTATCTATATTCAGCACAGGAGAAGAAATACTGTTGTTCACCTGTACTTGCATTGTCATCACTTTGTCTATCATGGTGTGCTCCCTCATCTTCAAGGCAGAAAAACCGTCTTCATTACACAGAACATGCTGAATGTCCCCTTTCCAGCTGCTTTCCTGGACCTATGCACTTCCCATGGTTCTCCTGCTTTGCCCTCCCCTTACTCGTTGATCATTCAGACCGCTCTCACCAACCCAGTTGCTGCTTTGAGTTTCAGTGAGTTCCAGCTCGCCCATCTCTCAGCACTCTGTTTCATGGTTCCTTAGCAAGAAACTCATCATTTATCATTGAATTAGTATGATATGGGTTAATATTAACAATATAATTTTAAATTTCCTATTAATCAGTGTAAAATATATCATGTACAGTCATCCTTTTGGGAAGGTAAACATCACTGGAGGCAACAAAATGAGGAAATTGAACTTTGTTTTTTTTTGTTGTTTGAAAATTGCAGCATGGTTTCCTACTCTTTGTTTTTACATAGGAAAAACCCTGCTTTTCCTACCCTAGGCAGAGCTCCAAAGGAGAAACCCTAGACCAGTATCTATAGGAGAATGATGCTCTAAACTGAAATGGTATAAAATTCAGACTTTAAAATGAGGAAAGATTTCTGTTAGTTGCACTTTGAAATCTTCCTCCTTAACTACACCATGAAAGCTCTCCAATTAGCTGCACAAGTCTTGAAGACGTGAAGAAAACTGTGGGAGAGATATGTCTGCTTAGGACGTTCTGCATTTTAATGAGTTCCATGGTGTGTTTTGGTGCTGAGTCAGTGAAACTCAGGTGCTGAGAGGAGAATGATGCAACTGCTTGAGAAAATAAAGTCAGAAGGAAAAGTTGAAGTGACTTGGAGTATTAATGGGCCCCACTGAGGGCTGTTCCTAACAAAGCCTCCCCAGGGACTTGTTAGGGCACATCATTGGAGGCCATGATTGCAGACAGGCAAAGCGCTGTGCTGAGAAAAGTCTTGGTTGGTTTTGGTGAAGCAGAAGGGCCAAGGCCTGACCACAGCCACTGGGAGGGGAGATCCTGCACCCCCCCCGTCTGGCTCAGGGCTCTTCTTGGGGTCTGTATGATGTGGTGGGCAGTGTGATGCCACGAGAAGAACTTCATTAGGACACCTCCCCACCCCTGCACAGGGTATCAAGGAAGCAGTGAGACCCAATTGCAATGTCTATATCTCGTCTCCTCAGAAGCTCTAGGCAAAGGGACAAAAACGTCAGGGCTGTTGGGGCCTTCCATTCTTGCCAGCACCCTCTGCCTTATCCTCTGCATCCTCTCCTATGCTGTCCCACACTTTACCCTATTTCCTTGAAGTCTGCAGACACCCATCTCTGTCCAACACCTTGCTCTCATCCCAGCATTTCCATCATCTCACCCATGTCTCATCAACCCTCACCAGCTGTTCCTTGAAACAAAAAGCCACGGTGTGATCACAGACACTCTTTGGGTGACCTCTGGCACCACAGCACGACCCTTAGAGGGACATTTCTTCCTCCTTGTGGCCAGTGCCAACCTTCCAAGCTGCTCCTTGTGGCACTTTTTTCTCTCTTGCTCTTTCGTACTACCAAAGAAAGCTCCATCAGGGTGGCAGCCACTCCTGACGTAGGCATCTCAACCCACCAGGCTCCTTGCGGCCTGTCAGCCAAGCAGACAGAAGTCACCTCCCCAGCATCTCCCAAGGCCTGGGCCTGCTGCTGGCCTTGCAGCTTCTTGGCTAGACACAGCCAAGCCTTGTGCCTCCTGCTGTCCAGTGCTGGACTCAAGCAGAAGGGACAGGACAAGCCCTCTGCGGGCCTTCTTTCTGTCTGGGTCGTCCTGGGGATGGAGGCAGAGGGGATCCCACAGGCAGCATGCCAAGCAGGGGCCTTCTGCTGGCCTAGCAGGGCCACTGGCAGATGGCAGCCCCAAAGTGAAGATCCCAGGGAGAGGCCAAGGCTGTCCTGCCACCTCCAGACACAAGGGACCTCACAGTCCCTTTGCGTGACACGTTCCTGCTGCTGCCCTATCAGCTGCAGAGACAGAAGTGACCTCCCAGTCACTGCCCCAGTCCCATTCCTCCTGCTGGGGCAGGAGATCCTGAGGCAGAGCTGACCACTTTCTCGTCCCCACGGGAATAGGGCTCACCTTTGTGGGTCAGAGAGTAAACAAAGCTTTAATGGGAAGGTTTGGTCTTCTTCTGTGGTTAGGGTATGGGAAAGCTCTTTGGTTTAGGGTCTTTGTAGGTCTGCCAAGAACTTGTCTAGGCCTCAATATAGCATTTTAATGCTAGTGTCAAGGGAAGGGATTAGGGTGAGCAAGAGAGTAACGAGAAGGGAGAGGGGCTATGGGTGAGTTTTGCTTCAAGGGATACTTTGAATTCAAGCATTAGAGTAGGGGATTCCTGTCAGAGTGTTGTAGTAGCATTTAGTTTTAGGGATTAAAACTACTGGTTAAAATTAGGTAAGGGCCACACATGGCTGTTTTAAGTCACTGTTACCATAGCTTCGACATTACATGAACTCTCTTATTTCAGCTGGCCATGCTCCTCTTCCCACCCCAAAATCTCCCATCTCTCGTGTCCAGGCTACTCCTTATCTCTCCATATCTTACTGGGATCAGCTTTCCGATGACTTTCCTGATCTCAGAATATCTGTCTCACCTCTGTTGGCTACTCCATTCCTGAGAAGGAAGTGGCGGTGTAGTCAGGAGGGAAAAGGACACAAAGGTCTTTAGGAGTATCCTGAACAATGGGCCCATCAGCTCTGCACCTCCACAGAATCACACTTCCTACCTATAAATTTGTTTCCCAAATGGCTTCTATGGATCCAGGGTTACTTTCTTCTCATGCATGTTTCAGTTTTGGATGTGAAGAGATGGGATAAGGTAAGCCAAGGCACAGATGGAACTGACCTTGTCAAGAGATGCAAGGAATAACAGGAAGGGATTCTATAGATGCTTTGCTCAGAAAAGAAAGGCCAAGGAGAGTGTTCCCCCTCTGATGGATGAGAAGGGTGAACTGGTAATGACAGACATGGAGAAGGCTGAGGAACCCAACAACGTCTTCTCCTCAGTCTTCCCTGCCAGTCAGGCTTCCCAATCTTTCATTTCCCTGAACCCACAGATGGAGGCTGGGGGTCAAAGTCCCACCTGCTGTAGGTGAAGAGCAGGTTTGGGAACACCTGATGAAACTAAACAAGTACAAGTCTATGGGGCATGATGACTTGCACCCCAGGTCCTGAGGGAACTGGCTGATGTAGTTGCCAAGCCTCTCTCCATCCTTTTTGAAGAGTCCTGGCAGTCGGGTGAAGTCCCTGGTGATCTGTAAAAGGAAAACATCAGTCCCATTTCTAAAAAGGGTAGAAAGGAGGACCCAGGGAGCTACAGAACGGTGAGCCTCACTTCTGTGCCTGGCAAGACCATGGAAAAGATCCTCCTGGAATCCATGTCAGGCACCTGGAAGACAAAGAGGTGATCCAAGACAGTCAGCATGGCTTCACCAAAGGGTAAAGTGTGCCAGACCAGTCTGATGGTTTCTACAATGGAGTGACAACATCAGATGACAAGGGAAGACCGACCGATGTCATCTACTTGGACTTCTGTAAGACCTTTGACATGGTCCCACATGACATCCTGGTCTCCAAATTGGAGAACACGTATTTGATGGGTGGACCATTGAGTGAATAAGGAGTTGGCTTGAAAGTCATACCCAGAGAGCGATGGTCAACGGCTCTATGTCCAAGTGGAGGCTGGTGATGAGTGGTGTCCCTCAGGGATCTATCCTGAGACCGGTACTGTTTAATATCTTTATCAGTGACACAGATAGTGGGGTAGAGTGCACCCTCAGCAAGTGTGCAGATGACACCAAGCTGAGGGGTGTAGTGGATACAACAGAGGAAGGGATGCCATCCAAAGGGTCCTGGACAAGCTTGAAATTTGGGCCCATGTTAACCTAAGGAGGGTCAACAAGTCCAAGTGCAAGGTGCTGCACGTGGGCCGGGGAAATCCCAGACATGGGGATAGGCTGGGAGAAGAACTCATTGAGAGCAGCCCTGCAGAGAAGGACTTGGGGGTTCTGATGGATGAAATGCTCAACATGAGCCAGGAATGTGTGCTTGTAGCCCAGGAGGCCAAGTGCATCCTGGGCTGCATCAAGAGAGGGGTGGCCAGCAGGTGGAGGCAGGTGATTGTCCCCCTCTGCTCTGCCCTTGTGAGGCCTCACCTGGAGTAATGTGTCCAGGTTTGGGGCCACCAGTACAAGAAGGATGTGGACCTCTCGCAGCAAATGTAGAGGAGGGCTACAAAGATGATCAGAGGGCTGGAGCACCTTGCCTGTGAAGACAGGCTGAAAGAGTTAGGTTTGTTCAGCCTGGAGAAGAGAAGGCTCCAGGGAGATCTGGAGTTCAGTTAGATGATATTTCAGGTGACTTCCAACCCAGGCCATTCTACAATTCTATGATAATAGCATGAAAAATAAATCAATCCCAACCAAAACCAGGACACAAATAGACTAAGGGCAAGATATCTCTGCGTGTATATCAAAAGAGAGGAAAAGTGGTGATAGTTATTTAGAAAGTGTCAGGCCTGAGTAGGACATAGGAACAATGGTATGGAGTAAGGGGTGGATATAGTCTGAGTTTTAGCTGGGATAGACTGAATTTTTCTTCCTAGGAGCTGGTGTGGTGCTGTGTTTTGGATTTACAGAATCAGCGAATCACAGAGTAGTTTGGGTAGGAAAAGACCTAAAAGATCCTAAAATTCCAACCCCTCTGCCATGGGCAGAGACACCTTCCACAAGACCAGGTTGCTGAAAGCACCATCCAAGCTGGCCTTCAAAACTTCCAGTGAGGGGGGATCCACAACATCTCTGGGCAGCCTGTTCCAGTGCCTCACCACCCTCTGAGGAAAGAACTTCTTTCGAATATCTAATCTAAACCTACCCTCTTTCAATGTAAAACCATTTCCCGTAGACCTATCGCTACGCTAGTTGATGAAGAGTCCCTCCCCAGCTTTCCTACAGCCCCCTTTAGGTATCAGAAGGCCGCCATAAGGTCTCCCCAGAGCCTTCTTTTCTCTAGGCTGAACAACACCAAATCCCACAGCCTGTCTTCAGAGGAGAGGTGCTCCAGCCCCTTGATCATCCTCGTGGCCCTCCTCTGGATTCATTTGAATAGATCCCTGTCATTCTTATGCTGGGGGCCCCACAGCTAAACACAATACCTGACATGTGGCCTCACCAGGGCTGAGTAGAGAGGCACAATCACTTCCCTACTCCTGCTGACCACACCATTCCTGGTACAAGCCTGGATGCTGTTGGCCTGCTTGGCCACCTGAGCACCCTGCTGGCTCCTATTCAGCCGACTCTCCACCAATACCCCCAAGTCCCTTTCCGATGGGCAGCATTCCACGCGCCATTCCTCAGCATTGCATGGGGTTGTTGTGCCCCAAGTGCAGGATCCAGCACTTGGCCTTGTTGAACTTCATAGGTTTGGCCTTGGCCCATGAATCCAGCCTATCTAGGACCCTCTGCAGAGCCCACCTACCATCCAGCAGACCAACACTCTCTTCTAACTTGGTGTTGCCTGCAAACATACTGAGGGTGCACTTAATCCCCGTGTCCAGATCATTGATGAAAATATTCAAGGGAACTGGCCCCAGAACTGAGCCCTGGGGGTCACCACTAGAGAACGGCCTCTAACTCCATTTAGCTCCATGTACCACAACTCTTTGGGCCCAGCCACCCAGACACTTTTTAATCCAAGGAAGCGTATAAGTGTCCAAGCCTCGAGCAGCCATTTTCTCTGGGAGAACGCTGTAGGAAACAGTTTCAGAATCCTTACTGAGGTCTAGATAAACCACATCCACGGCCATTATGTCATCCACTGAGTGCATCACTTTGACATAGAAGGAGTTTAGATTTGTCAAGTAGGACCTGACTTTGATAAAGCCCTCCTGACTGCGCCTGATCACCTGGTTGTATTCTAAGTGTTGCATGATGGTACTCAAGATAATCTGCTCCATGAACTTCCCTGTCACTGGTCAGACGGCACCGGTCATGACTTCCAGCCATTTTGTAGGTGGGCATCATATTTTGTTGTCACCAGTTGACTGGGAACAACCCTGATAGCCAGGACTGCTGATAAATGATGGAAAGCGGCTTGGTGAGCACTTCTGCCAGCTCCCTCAGTACCAAGAGGGGGATCCCATCTAGCTCCATAGACTCGTGAACATCCCCCATGAGGGATGCCATACGAGCAGTGGTGCTGCTCACCAGGAACCAGGCCAGCTTCCTACAGAGCTGCCTTATGAGGAGCATGGCCACCAAGAAGATCTGAGTTATCAGACTCAGCTCAGATCCGCTGAGACACCACACAGGTAAGGGTCTACAGCCAGCAGGGAAAGATGTGCAGGTCTGGGAGTCCCTAGGACAGTCTGGTGTGGAGAGGAGCAAGAGCTGTGGAAAGGCTGAGAGTCCCAACAGGACCCAGGTCTTTGTGTCCATGGCTCTGGCTGTTGTCTCTGCCACTGAGGCCTAGGAGGAGACAGCTTATCGGTAAAAGCACCAGGGCCTCATTGCCTCCTCGCCCCCACCCATGAACCAGGCAGGGCTCGTACCATTCTCCTGCACTTGGCCATGCACATCCCCATCTCCTCCTGCCCCACGAAGAGCCCTGAGCAAGGTGTGACAGGAACAGGTCTCTCTTCCAGGGTTCCAGGGGTCAAGGCCTGACCCTTGTGCTTGGTGAAACTCATCCAGTTTGCAAAAGTGACATCAGGGTCACCTTCACATTGCCTTTGTCTCCTTGTCCTCACTGCCTCCAATGCTCCCATCTCCTCCTGCCCCAAGAAGAGCCCTGAGCAGTGTGTGAAGGGAAAGGATCTCCCTTCCCAGGGGCTGGGGGTCATGCCTGTTCCTTTTTTTTGTGAACCACATCCAGCTTTTCTACATATCAGGGTGCCTTGACATTGTCTTTCTCTATTTGTCCTCACTGCCTCCAATGCTCTGCTCTAATGAGCTCCAAGGGAGGCTGTGTCAGTGCTGGCCCTCAGGGGGACACTGCAGGAAACTTGCCTCTGACTTGGACTTCTGGAGAGATGTCTTCAATTCTCTCAGTGCCTGAGGTTCGTGGGCTCCTCAGCAAAGCCCCCCGAGGGGGGATTCCAATGCCTTGGGCTCGACGTCTGGTGCTGAGCTGGGCCGGGCTCATGGGACAGAGAGAGCTCGTGGCAAGAGGGCCCTGGTGCAGAGAGACAGCTGTGCCCAGGAGCAGCTCCTGTGCACAGCGCAGCAGGGCTGGGGGCTCTGACCGCAGCTGGCATGGGGAGAGGAGAGGAGGAGAGAGGGCTTGGAGGCAGTGAGGAGCCAACAACAGAGGGCAGCGTGTGGCAGGACAGATCTGCAGGCTCTCGGCACTGTGAGTCTCTGGCAGCAGGGCCATAGAGGTGGGGTTGCCAGAGGGGTCTTCTACAGCTGGCACATCCGATGCCTGACAGCATCTCTCGGGATAGTTGTCTCTCTGTTTCTCCAGAAATGAGTAGAAAATACTTTAGGGAATGGCATTTTTGATTGCATTTTTCAAGAGAAAGACCAAGGCAGGGACTACCAGAAAGGCAAGACTTTGTCTGTAGCCTGTGCTTGAAGAATTCTGCAGTGGAGGGGAGGCAGGTTTCATGGTAATGAGTGGTCAGGATTTTGCAGGAGATGGAGACTCCTAGAGCATTGCAGTGAGGGACCAGTATGTCATCAATGAACTTCATAAAGTCCCTTCCCACACCTCAGCCCACAAACTGCACTGACATCATCATTGTGGTCCTCTCAGGCTTAATCCTAACTGATCCTAAGGAGCTGGAAACCCTCCTATGCCCAGTGCCCTGTGCCCAGACCTCCTCTCTGGGAGGTCTCTGCAGGCTTGAGGTGAGCACAGATCGTTTGCAGTGACCAGGAGCTGCCTCCTCTGCACAAGAGGAGCTGCTGAGTGTCCGTCTTTCCCTCCCTGGCCTTGCCTCCCCTGGCAGCAGCACGCTGCCATTCCTCCTGGCTTCTCCACCTGGCCGTGCTGCTGCTGCTCTTGTTCCCAGGCTGCCTGGGGATGGGGGTTTCACATGCCCATGGAGTGAGCCCTCGGGGTGCTTGTGGGAAGGGGAATACAGGGACAGGGTGAGGGGTCTGGAGATGGGCACTTGGAGCCTGGCTTCTTCTGCCCACAGCAGTGTCCTGGTTCTTCTCAGGGCAACCTCTGAAGGCAATTGTCCTGAAGTTGAAGAGATGCCAGCACAGCTGAGACCAGCACTGATGGACAGACTGGCTGTCGTCTCTGTGGGACACTCTGCACTAAAGGGACAGTCTCTTTGCCTCTGAGGATCCACAAGGTTTTACTTGGAGTGCAGCAGAACGCCCAGGATTTATGTCTTAGAAACACTCCTCAGCTGTGGTGGGGCAGCTAGAACCAAAAATACAAAAAAAATAATTAAATAAGTAAATCTCCACACCTCTGCTCTGCAGTTAGGTGAACTAGGATCAAAACTGGGGAAATCTCTTTGATATGAGCAGTAAAGTGAATCTGAGACTACCCCATGTTCCTACCATGTTACTACCATGCTACTACCTCTGGCTATAGTGCAGGACTGATTCTTCCATTGCCACAGATGAGTCCCCTGTTCCCAGAGACACTCTCAGGCAGAATCAATGAAAGAGACCTTCACAATATGTGCCTGGAAATGGGCAAATTTCGGTGATTTAAGTGAGAAAAATGGAAATAGTTTTCCTCTGATATGCCTGTGGTACATTCTCACTGCCTTTCTCCTCCTTGTACAGGAGTTCATGACCAGAAACTGCAGATGTCCAACAGCAGCTCCATCACCGAGTTCCTCCTGCTGGCATTCGCAGACACGCGCGAGCTGCAGCTCCTGCACTTCGGGCTCTTCCTGGACATCTACCTGGCTGCCTTCCTGGGCAATGGCCTCATCCTCACCGCCGTAGCCTGCGACCACCACCTCCACACCCCCATGTACTTCTTCCTCCTCAACCTCGCCCTCCTCGACCTGGGCTGCATCTCCACCACTCTCCCCAAAGCCATGGCCAATGCCCTCTGGGACACCAGGGCCATCTCCTATCCGGGATGTGTCGCACAGGTCTTTCTCTTTGCCTTCCTGGTAGGAGCAGAGTATTGCCTTCCCACCATCATGTCCTATGACTGCTACGTTGCCATCTGCAAGCCCCTGCACTACGGGAGCCTCGTGGGCAGCAGAGCTTGTGCCCAGATGGCAGCAGCTGCCTGGGGCAGTGGCTTTCTCAATGCTGTCCTGCACACGGCCACTACCTTTTCCCTGCCCCTCTGCCAAGGCAATGCTGTGGACCAGTTCTTCTGTGAAATCCCCCAGATCCTCAAGCTCTCCTGCTCAGACGCCTACCTCAGGGAAGTTGGGGCACTTGTGTTTAGTGTTTCTTTATTATTTGGTAGTT
Organism: Anser cygnoides; assembly: GCF_040182565.1. Classification (NCBI taxonomy): domain Eukaryota; kingdom Metazoa; phylum Chordata; class Aves; order Anseriformes; family Anatidae; genus Anser; species Anser cygnoides. The sequence continues at coordinate 2,295,150 of NC_089902.1, read as the reverse complement.
TTGTTTTCATTGTGCTGTCGTATGTTCAGATCTTCAGGGCAGTGCTGAGGATCCCCTCTGAGCAGGGCCGGCACAAAGCCTTTTCCACGTGCCTCCCTCACCTGGCCGTGGTCTCCCTATTTGTCAGCACTGCCATATTTGCCTACCTGAAGCCCCCCTCCATCTCTTCCTCATCCCTGGACCTGGTGGTGTCATTTTTGTACTCAGTGGTGCCACCAGCAGTGAACCCCCTCATCTACAGCATGAGGAACCAGGAGCTCAAGAATGCTTTGATTAAAACTGTTTTTATACATGCTTCTTAAGCATCAGTAATGTTGTCATTAGTATTATTGTCATAATACATAATAATAGAATCATAGAATCATAGAATACCCAGCGTTGGAAGGGACCCATAAGGATCATCCAGTCCAGCTCCTGGCACTACACAGGTCTGCCCAAAAGTTTGGACCATGTGACTAAGTGCACAGTCCAATATCTTCTTAATTTCAGACAGGCTTGGTGCAGTGACTACTTCCCTGGGGAGTCTGTTCCAGTGTGCTACCACCCTCTCGGTGAAGAACCTCTTCCTGATGTCCAGCCTAAACTTCCCCTGCCTCAGCTTGACACCATTCCCGCAGGTCCTGTCACTGGTGATAACAGTGAATAGGTCACCTGCCTCTCCACTCCCCCTCGTGAGGAAGTTGTAGACTGCGATGAGGTCCCCCCTCAGCCTCCTCTTCTCCAGGCTGAACAGGCCCAGTGACCTCAACCGCTCCTCATATGTCTTCCCCTATAGGCCCTTCACCATCTTCGTCGCCCTCCTCTGGACACTCTCCAACAGTTTAATATCATTTTTGTACTGTGGTGCCCAGAACTGCACGCAGTACTCGAGGTGAGGCCGCACCAGCGCAAAGCAGAGCAGGACAATCACTTCCCTCGACCGACTAGCAATGCCGTGCTTGATGCACCCCAGGATACGGCTGGCCCTCCTGGCCGCCAGGGCACACTGCTGGCTCGTATTCAACTTGCTGTCAACCACAACCCCCAGATCCCTCTCTGCAGGGCTGCTCTCCAGCATCTCATTGCCCAGTCTGTACGTATAGCCAGGGTTGCCCCGTCCCAGGTGCAGGACCCGGCACTTGCTCTTGTTAAACTTCATGTGGTTGGTGATCGCCCAGTTCTCCAGTCTGTCCAGATCTCTCTGCAAGGCCTTTCCACCCTCATCTGAGTCCACAACTCCTCCAAGTTTAGTGTTGTCGGCAAATTTGCTCAAAACACCTTCTAGTCCTACATCCAAATCATTTATAAAAACATTGAAGAGGACTGGCCCTAAAATGGAGCCTTGAGGGACCCCACTGGTGACCCTCCGCCAGCCAGATGTGGCCCCATTTACCACAACCCTTTGAGCCCTGCCCGTCAGCCAATTGCTCACCCATCGCATGATGTTTTTGTTTAGTTGTATGCTGGACATTTTGTCCAGTAGGATCCTATGGGAAACCGTGTCAGAAGCTCTGCTGAAGTCCAAAAAGATCACATCAGCTGGTTTCCCTTGATCGACTAGATGGGTGATCTTATCATAAAAGGAAATCACATTTGTTAGGCAGGACCTACCCCTTGCGAACCCGTGTTGGCTGGGACCAGTGACTGAATTGTCCCCCACGTGCGCTTCAATAACTTCAAGGATCATCCTCTCCATAATTTTACCAGGCACTGACGTGAGACTGACAGGCCTGTATTTGCTAGGGTCTTCTTTCTTGCCCTTCTTGAAAATTGGCACAACATTTGCCAGCTTCCAGTCCAATGGGACCTCTCCAGATTCCCAAGATCATTGAAAAATAATTGAGAGAGGTCCTGCGATGACATCAGCCAGCTCTTTAAGCACCCTGGGATGAATTCCATCCGGATCTATCGACTTGTATGGATCCAGGTGGAGCAGCAAATCCTGCACACATTCAGGGTCGGTTGGGAGTTTGTCATTCCCTTCCCACTGTCATGTTCCTCCAACTCAGGGCACCCTGGGTCCCGAAGTCCATCATCAGTGTTGAAGACAGAGGCAAAGAAAACGTTAAACATCTCTGCTTTGCCTATGTCATTGTCTGCGAGGAGACCCTCCCCATCTAGTAGCGGACCTATGTTTTCTTTGGTCTTCCTTTTTCTGTTCACATATCTAAAAAAACCTTTTTATTGCCTCCCCCAGACTTGGCCAGCGTCAACTCTAGTTGGGCTTTGGCCACACAAATTTTCTCCCTACAATCGCGAACAGTGTCCCTGTATTCCTTCCATGTCACCAGACCCTCCTTCCAGCAGCCGTACACTTTCTTTTTTCTCAGATCTGTCATCTCAACCTTTGTGCTCCATGCTAGGCACCAAGAAGACTTGCTGTGGTTTGACCAGGCAGGCAGCTCAGCACTACAAAACTATTCATCCACTGGGATGGAGGAAAGAACTGGGAGGAAAAAAAATGTAAAAGTTCATGGGTAGAGATAAAGGAAGTTTCATAGGACACAAAAGGAGGACGTTATTATTATTATTGTTAATGTTAATTTTAATGTTCTAGACACTAATAGACTAAGGACATGATATTTTTGAGTGCATATCAAAAGACAGGAAAGGTGGTAGTGATTAATTGGAAAGTGTCAGACCTGAGCATGACAGACATGATATGGAATGAGGAGTGGATATTGTCGTAGTTTTGCCTTGCAGTAGAGCAAATTTTTCTTCCTAGTAGCTGGCAGGGTGCTGTGTTTCATATTTACAGAATTACAGAACAGTTTGGGTATGAAAGGACCTTAAAGATCAAATCATTCCAACTCACCTGCCCTGGGCAGGGACACCTTCCACTAGACCAGGTTGCTCAAAGCCCCATCCAACCTGGCCTTGAACACTTTCACAGATGGGGCTTCCACATCTTCTCTGGGCAGCCTGTTCCTCACCACCTTCCTAACAAAGAACTTCTTTCTAATGTCTAATCTGAATCTACCCTCTTTCAGTTTAAACCATTACCCCTAGTCCTATCACTGCTCTCTTTGATGAAGAGCCCCTCCCCAGCTTTCCTGTAGGCCCCTTTAGGTACTGGAAGGCCGCTGTAAGGTCTCCCCGGAGCCTTCTCTTCTCCAGGCTGAACAACCCCAACTCCCTCAGCCTGTCTTCAGAGGAGAGGTGCTCCAGCCCCTTGATCATCCTCGTGGCCCTCCTTTGGACTCATTCTAATAGACCCATGTCCTTCTTGTGCTGGGGGCCCCAGAGCTGAATGCAGTACTCAAGGTGTTGCCTCACCAGGGCCGAGTACAGAGACACAATCACTTCCTTACTCCTGCTGACCACACCATTCCTGGTACAAGTCAGGACGCTGTTGGCCTTCTTGGCCACCTGAGCACCCTGCTGGCTCCTATTCAGCCGACTGTCCACCAATATCCTCAGATCCTTTTCCCCTGGGCAGCTGTCCAGACACTCTTCCCCCAGCATTATATTGGGCTGTTGTGCCCCAAGTGCAGGACCCGGCACTTGGCCTTGTTGAACTTCATACAGTTGACCTCAGCCCATGGATGCAGCCTATCCAGATCCCTCTGCAGAGCCCTCCTACCCTTGAGTCGATCTACACTTGCATCTAACTTGGTGTCGTCTGCAAACTTACTGAGGGTGCACTCAATCCCTTCATCCAGATCACTGATGAAATTATTGAAAAAGAAGATACAGCCAATTTTTAACCCAAGAAAGCATACATCCATCCTGGCCTTGAGCAGCCAGTTTCCCCAGGAGAATGCTGGGGGAAGCAGTTTCAAAAGCCTTACTGAGGTCTGGGTAGACCACATCCACAACCTTTCTCTTCTCCACTGAGCACATCGCCTTGTCTTAGAAGGAGATCAGATTTGCCAAGCAGGACCTGGCTTTGGTAAACTCATGCTGACTGGGCCTGGTCACCCGGTGGTCCTGGAAGTGTTACGTGGTGGTACTCAAGATAACCTGCTCCATGAGCTTCCCCAGCACCGAGGTCAGACTGACAGGCCTGTAGTTCCCCAGATCCTCCTTCTGCCCCTTCTTGTAGATGGCCGTCACATTTGCTAGTCGCCAGTCACCTGGGACCTTGCCTGGTAGCCAGGACTGCTGATAAATGATGGAAAGTGTCCTGGTGAGCACTTCTGCCAGCTCCCTCAGTACCAACATGTGGATCCCACCTGGCCCCATAGACTTGCGTACGTCTAAGTGGAGTAGCAGGTCTCAAAACTTTTCCTCATGGATTATGAGGGCTTCATGCCACTCGCTGTCCCTATGTACCAGCTCAGGAGTCTGAGTACCAGGGGAACAACTGTTCTTGCTGCTGGAGACAGGAGGCAAAGGAAGCAATAAAAACCTCAGCATTTTACGCATCACTTCTACCTATGTTTCCCCCCACAACCAATAGAGGATGAAGATTCTCATTACTCCTCCTTTTTTTTTTTATTTTATGAATTAAAAAAAAAAATAATTATTTTTTTAATTATCCTTAATAGATAGATTGGGCTCCAGTTGGTTTTTCGACCTTCTAATTTTGTCCCTGCACAGCCTCACAACATTTAGAATGCGGTTCCAAACAAAATGACAGCATGCATGAGAAGGATGCAGAGAAAAGGTAGAATCCAGTGGAATTCAATCCCCTATAATTCCGTGATAGTATGCTCCAGTTTTATTCCACTACATCCTGTATTGTCCAAATTGTCCTGCAATTGTTGATGCAGTTATCTTGTAATAGACAGCGTAACCAGGGTGAGCCATCTGCCTGCAGATATTAACAGCTGAGAGAATGGAGCATCAGCGTGGAGGAACAACGAACAAATGAAGGATTTCTACTGCAGAAACCTCTTGACATTTGCAAGGAGAAGAGCCCAGTCCTGCAGCAGAGGAAGAGGAACCCCACACATCAGGGCAGACTGGGACCCTGCTGAGTGAACAGTGCCCAGGAGGAGGAGGGCCTGGGCACCACGAGGGATGCCATACGAGCAGTGGTGCTGCTCCCCAGGAACCAGGCCAGCTTCCTACAGAGCTGCCTTACGAGGAGCATGGCCACCAAGAAGATCTGAGTTACCAGACTCAGCGCAGATCCGCTGAGACACCACACAGATAAGAGTCTACAGCCAGCAGGAAAAGAAGTACAGGTGTGGGATTCCCTAGGATAGCCTGGTGTGGAAAGGACAGAGGCGTCTGACAAGGCTGAGACTCCCAACAGGACCCAGGGCTTTGTGTCCATGGCTCTGGCTGTTGTCTCTGGCACTGAGGCCTAGGAGGAGACAGCTTCTCGGTAAAGCACCAGGGCCTCATTGCCTCCTCGCCCCCAGCCATGAACCAGGCAGGGCTCGTACCATTCTCCTGCACTTGGCCATGCACATCCCCATCTCCTCCTGCCCCACGAAGAGCCCTGAGCAAGGTGTGAAGGGAAAGGATCTCCCTTCCCAGGGTCTGGGGGTCAAGGCCTGGCCCTTGTGCTTAGTGAAACACATCCAGTTTTCCTACACACCAGTGCCACCTTCACAGTGCCTTTGTCTCCTTGTCCTCACTGCCTCCAATGCTCTGCTCTAATGAGCTCCAAGGGAGGCTGTGTCAGTGCTGGCCCTCAGGGGGACACTGCAGGAAACTTGCCTCTGACTTGGACTTCTGGAGAGATGTCTTCAATTGTTTCTCAGTGCCTGAGGTTCGTGGGCTCCTCAGCAGAGCCCCCCGAGGGGGGATTCCAATGCCTTGGGCTGGGCGTGTGGTGCTGAGCTGGGCCGGGCTCGTGGGACAGAGAGAGCTCGTGGCAAGAGGGCCGTGGTGCAGAGAGACAGCTGTGCCCAGGAGCAGCTCCTGTGCACAGCGCAGCAGGGCTGGGGGCTCTGACCGCAGGCACCCAGGCAGAAAGGGATTCCAGGCAGCCTGCAGGGTGCGGGCAGAGGAGAGCTCAGTGCAGGAGAAACCTTCACAGCCCTGCCAATGGTTAGTCCCTGGCTGCAGGACAGTGCAGGGGAGGTTCCTGGAAGGGGCTCCTGGGTCCGGGACATCTCTGCCTGGCCAGGAGCTGCCAGGATGTCTCTCGTGGCTTCTGCAGTGTGAAGGAGAAAGTGCTGCAGGGCAGCCTTGGGCAGAGGAAGGGGAGGGCAGGGGCTGCCTGCAAAAAGAAGGCACTTTCTGCAGTCTCTGCCTGTTTTTCCTGCTCTGATTCTGGGGCAGGCTCTGTGTTGAGTGGTTGGATTTGCACAGGTGACTGAGCTTCCACTGCATTGAACTGAGACCTAAGCAGGTTACTGACGAACCTCAGAATATCCCCTCCCTTCTCTCTACTCACAGACTGCACCAGGGTTTTTCTGTGCTGTTTTTTAGGACCTGCAGATGAGAAGATGTAATTTTTTAGCACAGCCTCTGAGTGCACCCATGCCACACCTGAGCACTGCAAGCAGGCAGCAGCTGCGCACCAGGGGATGGACAGAGCAGCCCTCCTGGACGTGACCTCTGGCTGAGGTGTGCCGCCACAGCAACAACATTTACCACTGCAGTGGAGCAGAGGTGGCGGGTTGGGGGCTGATGGGCTGAGGTGGTTGCTAAGTACGGGACACTCAGGAAGCACAAAGCAGGGCTACAACCAGGGAGAGACACAAAGGTAACCCTGAAAGAAACATGATGTGAAGGCTTTAATGAGGAAAGAAATGAGTATTGCTCAGGGAAATTTCCCCTAACACTCAGTCTGTATTTTTTCTTCTTTGCAGTGCCCTTGATGAAGGGCAGGAAATGCCCAACAGCAGCTCTGTGAGCGAGTTCCTCCTGCTGGCATTCGCAGACACGCGGGAGCTGCAGCTCCTGCACTTCGGGCTCTTCCTGGGCATCTACCTGGCTGCCCTCCTGGGCAACGGCCTCATCCTCACCGCCGTAGCCTGCGACCACCGCCTCCACACCCCCATGTACTTCTTCCTCCTCAACCTCGCCCTCCTCGACCTGGGCTGCATCTCCACCACTCTCCCCAAAGCCATGGCCAATGCCCTCTGGGACACCAGGGCCATCTCCTATCAGGGATGTGCTGCGCAGGTCTTCTTTTTTGTTTTCTTGATTGGAGCAGAGTATTCCCTTCTCACCATCATGTCCTACGACCGCTACATTGCCATCTGCAAGCCCCTGCACTACGGGAGCCTCGTGGGCAGCAGAGCTTGTGCCCAGATGGCAGCAGCTGCCTGGGGCAGTGGCTTTCTCTATTCTGTCCTGCACACAGCCAGTACATTTTCATTGCCCCTCTGCCAAGGCAATGCTGTGGACCAGTTCTTCTGTGAAATCCCCCAGATTCTCAAGCTCTCTTGCTCAGAGTCATGCCTCAGGGAGGTTGTCCTTCTTGCAGTTAGTCTCTGTTTAGCATTTGCATGTTTTGTTTTCATTTCATTTTCTTATGTGCGTATCTTCAGGGCAGTGCTGAGGATGCCCTCTTCTCAGGGCCGGCACAAAGCCTTTTCCACGTGCCTCCCTCACCTGGCCATTGTCTCTCTGACTCTCAGTACAGCCATGGTTGCCTACCTGAAGCCCTCCTCCAACTTTTCCTCATTCTTTGACCTGGTGGTATCGTTTCTGTACTCGGTGGTGCCTCCAGCAGTGAACCCCCTCATCTACAGCATGAGGAACCAAGAGCTCAAGAATGCCTTGTGGAAACTCTTTGGATACATGCTTCTTCATCATCAGTAATCTGCCTAAAATACTAACAGGACCCACAGGTTATCTGAAAAAAAAAATATCTCTTGATACAATAGCTTGATATTCTTTTATTTGTATTGTTATTATTTCCTAGAACTTGAGATTTTGATTTAATTCTATTTTTGCCATCCTGTCTATTAATTGTTTTATTTACTTTCACCCAGTCATCTTATATTCTTACAGAACAAGGCTTCCGGTGTGGAAAAGTCAATAAAGAAGCCATGAGGACTTTGCTGGTCTCAGCTGCCATCTCTTCACGCCTTCTCTGGAGCTGGGGAAGCAGTGCCTGCCTGCTGGAGGGGCTCAGGGCCAAGAGCCCAGCTGCCACATGGAGGAGCAGCCCCGGGGGCCAGGTAGCAGCGCAGAGCTCTTTGCCCAGAGTGAGTCACACGGTGCGAGCTCCCTTGGCTGACAGAGTGGACAGCCTGAATAGCACGGTCTCCTCTGAATGGCCACCTTTGCTCTATTATACTATTTTCTGAAACCTTTTTTTTGTTTTAATTATTTTTATTTTTTTGGTGTGTTGTGGTTTAACCCGGCTGGCAGCTAAACACCACACAGCCGTTCGCTCACCCTCCCCCCTCCCTCTCCGGGATGGGGGAGAGAAACGGGAAAGTGAAGCCTGTGAGTTGAGATAAAGACAGTTTATTAAGACAGGAAAATAATAATAACAATAATAATAATAATAGTGATAATGATAATAGTATTAACAATAATAATGTGTAAGAAAACAAGTGATGCACAATGCAATTGCTCACCACCCGCTGACCGATGCCCAGCCTATTCCCGAGCAGCCGGCCCCCCCACCCCGGCCAGCCACCCCTATATATTGTTTAGCATGACGTCAGATGGTATGGAATACCCCTTTGGCCAGTTTGGGTCAGCTGTCCTGGGTCTGTCCCCTCCCAGCTCCTGCTGCACCCCCAGCCTGCTCGCTGGCAGGACAGAGCAAGAAGCCGAAAAGTCCTTGGCCTGGTGTAAACACTGCTCTGCAACAATTAAAACATCAGCATGTTATCAGCGCTCTTCTCATCCTAATCCAAAACATAGCACTGTTAGCGTAGCAACCACATAACCACCAAGTGATTATATGAAGGTGCTTTATTCAGCGCTGGAAGCCGGGGCAGGTGCCCAAATCTGGCTTCGAGTCCTGTTACTTCCCAGCCATTATTTATACATACAACATTGCGTCAGGTATACATATTCATTACAGGTTGCAACATCAGCCTCGCTTTTCATTCTAATTAGCTCCCCTCCCCTTTGCACATGTGTGGCGCACTCTGGTGGTCGTCCAGGTGGTCGTCCAGATGAAGTAAGGAGTCTTCCTCTCCGCTAAACTCTTCACCTTTCTCACTCGACGCATGCTCCCTCCGCTCCTTGGTTCTGCTTCAACTCATTTCAGCATTTCCAGGCCCTTATCCAAGGTCAGGTTGTACCTGTTCCCTCCCAGGGTTCCCCTTCAACGATTCCTTTAAATGTTCAGTGTACTCCCTAAGTTTCCAGTGTACATAGATTAATTGATAATGTAAGTACATTTGGCAATGCTTAATTATACTGTATGTCCCATCACCTAAGAGACATTAGTAAAACATCCATTCGATTCTCCCCAACACTAACATTTCCCCCCTTTGAAAATACTTCACTCATACCAAGAGCAAGTATTTTCATTACTATTAGGTTGAATCAGGTTAGTAGAGGTTAGTGAGTATAATTTGATATAGAGATTAGTAAGTATAATCTTAACGCATCTTCGTTAGTCTACTATCTTATTGATTCCTCTATGCCTGCTTGTTAACGCTAGTACTATAGGATGGGGGTGGAGTAAGTGGGATAGGGTGTTCTGGGTGATTCCCAGTAACCTACTAACCTCCTTAACCACATTGGCAATGAAATGTGGTCCCCTGTCTGAAGAAATACCCAATGGTACACCAAATCTAGGGACTATTTCCCGTAGTAACCATTTTACCGTTTCTTTAGCTTGGTTGGTTCGACAGGGAAGGGCCTCTGGCCATCCTGAAAAAGTATCAACCCCTACCAATAGGTATTTATAACCTCTTGCTTTAGGCAGTTCCACGAAATCTATTTGCCAGTAATCTCCAGGCTCTATTCCAGCTCTAGTTCTCCCCATCTCAGCATGTTTCCTTGCTACCGGGTTATTCTTTAAGCAAAGCTCACATTTTGACATTACTGACTTTGCCATTGTTAACATGTGTACCGAGATGACACCTCGTTTCAAATAGGTCACCATTGCTTCTGCACCCCAGTGACATTCATTATGTTTTATTTGTAAGATTTCTCGCATTACTATAGGAGGCACTATAAGTTGTCCTATCGCAGTCACATACCATCCGTCAGGATTCTTCTGGGCCTTCATCAAATTTGCAAGTCTCTCGTCTTCTGCTGAATACTTTGGGTCTTTAGGTAATTTAAAACAAGAGAGGCCTACCTTCGATGGAATTAGAGCCATTGCTTTCCATACTTCACGCGCAACCTTCCGGGCCGTCAAATCTGCCAATCTGTTACCTTCTGCAATCTCTGACATCCCTCCTTGATGAGCTTTACAATGCATTATGGCCACCTGTTGGGGTTTCTGTACAGCTGTTATTAATTTCAATATTTCTTCCTGATATTTTATATTAGTCCCTTGTGAGGATAGCATTCCCCTTTCTTTCCATAATGCCCCATGTACGTGGACTACCCCGAATGCATATTTTGAATCTGTCCAAATATTCACATTCTTACCCTCGCTTAGTTCCAGGGCTCGTGTCAGGGCAACTATTTCTGCTCATTGGGCTGAAGTCCCCGGAGGTAGGGAATTTGCCTCAATCACTACCTTTGATGTTGTTACCGCGTATCCTGCATAACGAGTCCCATTTTCCACAAAGCTGCTTCCATCCGTGAAAAGTTCCCAATCCGGTCTCCCCAGAGGCTGATCCTTTAAGTCTGTTCTGCTGGCATAGGTATGTTCGATGATCTCCACGCAATCATGACTGAGGTCTCCTTCCTCCGTAGTTGTTCCTAGAAACACTGCTGGGTTCAATAAGTTAGTAGTTCTTAAGATTACATCATCTTGCTCAGTTAGTATAGCTTGATATTTCATCATTCGGCTGGGCGATAGCCAATGGCCCCCCTTTTGCTCCAATACTGTAGTCACCATATGTGGCACGAACACCTCAATTCGTTTCCCTAATGTGAGCTTCCTGGCTTCCTGTATTAAAAGGACTGTGGCTGCCACGGCCCTTAAACACGAGGGCCATCCAGCGCTTACCGCATCCAATTGTTTAGAAAAATACCCCACAGGTCTTTTCCAGCTCCCAAGTCGCTGGGTCAGTACTCCTAATGCCAATCGTTGTCTCTCATGCACAAACAGCTGGAAGTCCTTTGATAAGTCCGGCAAGCCCAAGGCAGGCGCCTTTATCGGGACTTCTTTTAATTTCTTAAAGGCCTCTTGTTGTGGCTTTCCCCAGGTAAATGTACAGGCCTTTTGGGTTTCATAGAGGGGCTTTGCTATGAGTCCATCAAAGTATCCAGGATCACCTGGAGATCATCCCAATTGGGATTTTGGGTTTTAATTATCATTTTCATCACCCTGGCTACTTTATCTGGGTTTTCCCTGTAGGTGCCGGCTGCTTGTTTACATATCATTAAATCCCCAGCTGAAAAAGGCACCTTAACATATACCGGTCCTTCTGTCCCCACTCCTTGCCTGAGGGGAGCGATTATTTTCCCTCCCTGTTCATTTATAGTTTCTCCTGCCCTTCGCTGTTGCCGGGTCCTATGTGACACAGGGGAGACTAAAGTCGGGGATCCTCCATCACTACTGCTATCTTCCTTTTCTCTTTTTTTCCTCCCTGTCCTGGCTCTTCCGGCGGAGCCGACGGCGCAACTTCCAAGTCAATATTTCCATTATTCATTTCCCCATAATACTTATTATTCTCTATTGCCTGATGCTGTATACAGCGTCTCTCCTTAGTACATGCACAACAACGTTCCTCAGTTGAAACTTCAAGCACCATTATTCCACAAGCATGCTGCCATTCAGGCTTTCGGCGCAAATAAAAGAATAATTCCACATACGGCAGTTCATCATATTTTCCTTCCCGCTTACAAAATAGCATCAATTGTAAAATTGTATTATATTGCAATGTCCCATTCTCAGGCCAAGTTTCTTGGTCCTCTAGTTTATACTGTGGCCACCAAATGTTACAATAATTAATCAGCTTTCCTTTCCGCATTTCTTGACCAAAACCTCCCTCTTTCCAATGTGCTAGCAAACACCCCAGCGGGGATGTCCGCGGGATAGGTACATCTTTTCCCAGAATTTCTTTAATCTTTTTCATTTTGAGCTTATGATACGGACCCAAAAGCTGCCGGAGCAGCAACACACTCTCCCGGAAGCTGCCGGAGCAGCAATACACTCTCCCGGAAGCTGCCGGAGCAGCAACACACTCTCCCGAAAGCTGCCGGAGCAGCAACACACTCTTCCGAAAGCTGCCGGAGCAGCAACACACTCTTCCGAAAGCTGCCGGAGCAGCAACACACTCTCCTGAAAGCTGCCGGAGCAGCAACACACTCTCCCAAAAGCTGCCGGAGCAGCAACAGCACACTTTCCAGAAGCTGCCGGAGCAGCAGCGTGCTTTCCCAAAAGCTGCCGGAGCAGCAGCGTGCTTTCCCAAAAGCTGCCGGAGCAGCAGCAGCACGCTTTCCCAAAAGCTGCCGGAGCAGCAGCGTGCTTTCCCAGAAGCTGCCGGAGCAGCAGCACGCTTTCTACATACCAATAATACCAGGTGCTGACCCTTCAGCACAAACCAATACAATCACCAATGCCGAACCTGCAGAGCTTTCGCTCTGTCTAACGGACGGCGCCTAGGCTTACCCCGGGAGCTCCCTGCCCAACCGAGCGTGGCTTTCGCCGCGTCTGACTGGCAGGCTTTCCCAACCAAATCGGTACCGAATACCCAAAGTTGAAAGCACCTTTGCTTACCGCTCCAGTGGTACGTCGTGAGCAGCGGAGGTCGGTCGTGGTCGACTGCTACCCGAGAATCCATCGGTGCCGGCTGGAGTGAAACCGAGACACGATCCGCCTCAGCAGTGCCCACGCAGTCCCATCTGGGTCGCCAAAATGTTAGCATAGCAACCACATAACCACCAAGTGATTATATGAAGGTGCTTTATTCAGCGCTGGAAGCCGGGGCAGGTGCCCAAATCTGGCTTCGAGTCCTGTTACTTCCCAGCCATTATTTATACATACAACATTGCGTCAGGTATACATATTCATTACAGGTTGCAACATCAGCCTCGCTTTTCATTCTAATTAGCTCCCCTCCCCTTTGCACATGCGTGGCGCACTCTGGTGGTCGTCCAGGTGGTCGTCCAGATGAAGTAAGGAGTCTTCCTCTCCGCTAAACTCTTCACCTTTCTCACTCGACGCATGCTCCCTCCGCTCCTTGGTTCTGCTTCAACTCATTTCAGCATTTCCAGGCCCTTATCCAAGGTCAGGTTGTACCTGTTCCCTCCCAGGGTTCCCCTTCAACGATTCCTTTAAATGTTCAGTGTACTCCCTAAGTTTCCAGTGTACATAGATTAATTGATAATGTAAGTACATTTGGCAGTGCTTAATTATACTGTATGTCCCATCACCTAAGAAACATTAGTAAAACATCCATTCGATTCTCCCCAACACTAACAGCACCCTACCAGCTACTATGAGCTACTTAACTCTGTCCTAACTGGAACCAGGACATGGTGGTTTTACCCTGCTAGGTACCTGAACTCCACCAGAACTGCTCTATCACTCCCCCCCCCCCCCCACAGTCCCCCCCAATCAGAAGAGGAGGGGAAAAAGAAAAGAAAAAACAGTTCATGGGTTGAGATATGGATAATTTAATTCAAGGAAGAATAATTGTTAAGGTACAGTTATTATTAAGGGAAAATTAATAATTTAACTACAGGGGAAAACCAAACAAAACAAAACAAAAAACAAAAACAACAACAACAAAAAAAAGCAAAGGCCGTATGGAAGCACAGAAAGAAAGGAAATAAATTACTCTCTACTTCCCACCAACAAGCGATGCTTGACTACGTCCCTGAAGGAAGGCTTCAATACGTGTAGCCATTGTTCAGGAGCACAGACGTTTTCATAACGAGCCCACCCTTCCCGCCTCTTTCCCTTTTTCCACCTTTTATTGCTGAGTGTGACATCACATGGTATGGAATATCCCTTTGGTTGGTTTAGGTCAGCTGCCCTGGTGATGTCCCCTCCTCGCTGTTTGCCCACCCCCACCCTGCTGGCTCTGGGGGGGTTAGAGGGAGTCCTGATGCTGTGCCAGCACTGCTCAGCAGCAGACACAACACTGGGGTGATATCAGTGCTGTTCTAGCTGCAAGTGCAGAGCACAGCACTGTATGGGCTGCTGCAGGGAAAGGTAACATCCCAGCCAGACCCAGTACAACCTCCACCCCTTATTCCATAACATTAGTGTCACACTTAGGTCCCACATACTGTAGTATATAAGTATTCTCATCACCATTGTTCCTTGTTCTTTAACAGATTGATAGGTGTGATAAATTAGTGGGTGTTTGTTCATTGTCTTTAAAAGGAATTCAGAGAATCTGCTGAGAAGATAAGGTTTTGCAATTTACGACCTTGTTAAGGGGGAAGACTAAGGAAGTAGATAGTGGGGAGGGGGTGTTGGATAAACATCCTTGGTAAAACAAAGACTCTGTGAAATACTGTTTGCCGCTTCACCACCCTCCCCCTTGAACACGAGCACAACGCATGATCATTGAAAGAAAAACAACGACCCCCAACAACGAACTGCGCAGCTTCAGAAGGTTCACCAAGTCCTGACAAGCCGAAACTTGGATGCTATAAAACGGCGACACTGAAAAGGGAAAGTTGCGTGCTGTGGTGGAGCGGAGACTCCCCAGCCGCCCAGCGCTGTTTTGCTTGTACCTGCTTACTTAATTAATAAATTATCTTTGACCAGAAAATTGCGTGGTCTCGCTTATAACAATAGGTAGGTACGTCTTTTCATTCTATAGGTCTCTCTCAAAAAATGTTCATAAGAACTGTTGATAATTTAGTCTTCATCTGCCAAAGTGGTCACTCAGGGCAGGTGGAGTTGGACGCCTGGATGCCAACACTGGCTTAGCTCAAGTCCTTGTTACACTTGCCTGGTTCCTTGCAAAGCTGACCTGTCATTGATCCTGCAGCATCTTCCTACCACATGTAACTTAGATTACAGGTTAGTTTTCTCCCAAGGTTAAATCTCCTTGAGGCATGCACCTGATATCCCCGTTCTTTTGCATCACTCACCAGGTACACCCCGGTTCTTAGGCGAAGACAATCCCACGAGTGGTTTTGCCTTTTCCAGAGGTAGGAGCAACCAACACTGCCTTCCCCATCCACCTTCCTACATGCACTATGGGGACTTTAGCTCCTCTCACCGTGTGTAGGGTTTTGTTTCAGCAGGACCAGGATGGTTGTCGGACCCTCTGTTGTTGACTAGCCAAGTGGTCTCTGGTAGATTTATGTCCCATTGTTTCCATGTCCCAGCACTCAATGCTCGTAACATAGTCTTTAACAGTCCATTGTACCTGTCAACCTTCCCAGAGGCTTGTGGGTGATAAGGGATGCGATACACCCACTCAGTACCATGCCTCTTGGCCCAGGAGGTGACCAAATTGTTTCGGAAGTGACTCCCATTGTCAGACTCAATTCTCTCTGGTGTACCATGACGCCACAGCCCTTGTCTTTCCAGGCCCAAGATAGTGTTTCGGGCCGTGGCATGGTTTACTGGATAAGTTTCCAGCCACCCAGTAGTTGCTTCTACCATGGTAAGTATTTAACGTTTGCCTTGGCGGGTTTGTGGGAGTGGTCCGATGTAGTCAATCTGCCAGGCCTCACCATATTGAAATCCAAGCCATCTCCCCCTATTCCAGGGAGACTTTACCCTCGTGGCTCGTTTGATTGCAGCACAGGTCTCACACTCATGGGCAACCTGTGTAATGACCTCAATGGTCAGGTCCACCCCTTGATCATGAGCCCATCTGTATGTGGCATCCCTCCCTAGATGTCCTGATGTTCCATGGGCCCATCGAACTACAAACAGCTCACCCTTACATCCCCAGTCCAGGTCCACCTGAGCTACTTCAGTTTTCAAAGCTCCATCCACTTCTTCGTTGTCCTGATGTTCTTCGGTGGCACGATTCTTAGGCATGTGAGCATCTACATGACGTACCTTTACAGCCAGGTTTTCTACCCAGGCAGCAATATCTTGCCACAGGGTAGTAGCCCAGATAGGTTTACCTCTGCGCTGCCAGTTGCTCTGTTTCCATTGCTGCAGCCACGCCCACAGAGCATTTGCCACCATCCACGAGTCAGTGTAGAGATACAGTACTGGCTGTTTTTCTCTTTCAGCAATTTCTAGGGCCAGTTGTATGGATTTCACTTCTGCATACTGACTCGACGCGCCTTCCCCTTCCATGGCCTCCACGACTCTTCATGTGGGACTCCACGCAGCAGCTTTCCATTTCCGATGGCTCCCTACCACACGGCAGGATCAGTCAGTGAACAACGCATACTGCTTTCTGTTTTCTGGCAACTCATTGTATGGTGGTGCCTCTTCAGCATGGGTTGCCTCTTCTGTCGGCACAAAAATCTCTGCCTCCCGGCCAGTCCGTGATCTCTTCCAGGATTCCTGGGTGATTAGGTTTCCCCATTTGAGCCCGCTGTGTAATTAACGCTATCCACTTACTCCACGTAACATCAGTCGCATGGTGTGTAGTGGGAATTTTCCCTTTGAACATCCGATGTAACACAGGTAGCCGTGGTGCCAAGAGGAGCTGTGCTTCTGTACCCACAACTTCTGAAGCAGCTCGAACACCCTCATATGCCATGAGTATCTCTTTTTCAGTTGGGGTGTAATTGGCTTCTGATCCTCGATAGCCCCGGCTCCAGAAACCCAGAGGTTGACCTTGAGTTTCTTCTGGTGGTTTTCTGCCAGAGGCTCCAGGTGAGGCCATGCTCCCCAGCTGCAGTGTAAAGTATGTTTTGCACAGCTGGTCCAGTACGGACAGGCCCAAGGGCTACTGCACGAGCTATTTCTTGTCTGAGTTGTTCAAAGGCCTGTTGTTGCTCAGGGCCCCACTCGAAATAGTTTCTCTTTTGAGTCACTCAATATAGAAGACTCACAAGCTGACTATAGCCTGGAACATGCATTCTCCAGAATCCCACAAGGCCTAGGACAGCTTGTGTTTCTTTTTTGCTAGTTGGCGGAGACATTGCTGTTCTTTATTGATCACATCCATCAGAATATAGCGACGTCCATCCTGCCATTTTACCCCCAAGAACTGGATTTCCTGTGCAGGTCCCTTGACCTTACTCTGTTTAATGGCAAAACCAGCTTTCAGGAGAATTTGAATTGCTTTCTTCCCTTTCTCAAAAACTTCTTCTGCTGTGTTGCCCCACACGAGGATGTCATCAATGTACTGCAGGTGTTCAGGAGCTCCCCCTTGTACCAGTGCAGACTGCATCAGTCCATGGAAAATGGTAGGGCTGTGTTTCCACCCCTGGGGCAGTCAATTCCAGGTGTATTGGATGCCCCTCCAAGTGAATGCAAACTGTGGCCTGCATGCTGCTGCCAGAGGGATGGAGAAAAATGCATTAGCGATATCAGTTGTGGCACACCACTTGGCTGCCTTTGACTCTAATTCATACTGAAGTTCTAGCATGCTGGCACTGCAGCACTCAGCAGTGGCGTGACTTCGTTCAGGCCACGATAGTCCACTGTTAGCCTCCACTCGCCATTAGACTTTCGCACTGGTCATATAGGACTATTAAAGGGTGAGCGAGTCTTGCTGATCACTCCTTGACTCTCCAGCCGATGAACCAACTCATGGATGGGAATCAGGGAGTCTCGGTTGGTGCGATATTGCCGCCGGTGCACCGTTGTGGTAGCGATTGGCATCTGCTGTTCTTCAACCTTCAGCAATCCTACAGCAGAATAGTCTTCTGAAAGGCCCAGCAGGGTAGACAGCTGCCTAATCTTCTCTGTGCTCAAAGCAGCTATGCCAAAAACCCACCGGTACCCTTCTGGATCCTTGAAGTACCCTCTCTTGAGGTAGTCTATGCCAAGGATGCATGGAGCCTCGGGGCCAGTCACAATGGGATGCTTTTGCCACTCATTCCCAGTTAGACTCACTTCAGCTTCCAATACAGTTAATTGTTGGGATCCCCCTGTCACTCCAGAGATACAGATGAGTTCTGTCCCTTGGTAGCCCGATGGCATTAAGGTACATTTTATGCCAGTGTCCACTAAAGCTTTGTATTCTTGTGGTTCCAATGTGCCAGGCCATCGGATCCACACAGTCCAATAAATCCGGTTATCCCTCTCCTCTACCTGACCAGAGGCAGGGCCCCTCTAGTCTTGGTTGGAGTATCTGCCACTTAATTTTTGTAAATGAGAAGCAGAGGTCCCTTCATCGGGGTCAAGAATAACATCAGCTCTTCTACTGCCTCTGGGGAACTGCCCAACAGAAACTGGAGCAGCATTTTTCTTAGGAGTCCCTCTTCTTTCTGCTGTATTTCCTTTCAGTTCAGGTACCCGAGCAGCTAGGGTTGAAGTAGGTACACCATCCCATTTCCTCATATCTTCCCCGTGGTCACACAGTTAAAACCACAAAGTGCCACATTGTGTGCATCTTGGATACTCTCTCTCTCGAGCAGGAAAATACTGATTCTTAGTGGCTGAAATATCACTCCATCTGGATGAGGATGGGTATGCTCATTCTATGAGGTGGTCAAGTCTTTCGGACAGTTTCTCCACAGCTGAGACACAGGCCCGTAGCGGAGCAGAGAGATTGTCTTCATATTTTTGAATCTGGCAGGACATAGTATACACTGTTGGTCCCATCCCCTCATCCCACTGAATTCCTGCCAGCGTACTGGCATGTGATGATGGTGCATTCCGCACCAATTTACGCCACATGGATGTTGTGCACTGGACTTCATCGGGATCTTGAGGTGTCTGGGCATTGTCCAAATCACTATAAATCATCTCCAGAACAGCTAATTCCCGCAGATGCTGGAGACCTTCATCCATAGTGGCCCACTTGCCTACTTGATATACAATATCTTCCTTATGGGGATACTTTTCTTTCACAGCTGCCAGGAGTCTCCTCCAGAGGCTGAGAACCTGTGTCCCTCTCCCAATTACTTTGTCAATGACCCTTTCTCTAGAGAGGGATCCCAGCTGCTTGGCTTCATTGCCTTCTAATTGTTGGCTATTGGCCCCAGCATCGAAGCAGCCAGGTGAGGATGTGTTCACCTGGGTGTCGACCATAATCCTTTCGTATTTCTCGCAACTCACCCAGGGATAGGGATCGAGTGGTTTCTGATTCCTTTATGATTTCCATCTCTTCTTCCTGCTGTTTTTGTGATGGCTCTGCTTTAGAGGTGCCTGCCTTCTCCCCTTCTCCCTCCTTCTTAGGAGAGGCTTCTTCCCTTGCTAAATGAGCTGACTTCCGTTTCCACTGTTTTGACTTGACTGTGGGGGCGACTGATACCATAGTCGGTTGATCCTCTGGGTCAGCCACAGCATGTGTTATCTGGTCATCAGATTCAGAGACTTCCTCCCTCTCCTCAAGGTGCTGGATGATGTTAAACAGTGTTTGATAGGAGTAAGCCAGGACCCAGAACAATGCTGCAAGCTGTCGTTCTCCAGCATTATCAGGGTCAGGGCATACGACTCTCAAACATTCTATCAGGTTTTTAGGATTTTCCACTTGTTCAGGGGTGAAGTTCAAAACTACTGGAGGAGACATCCGTGACAGGTACCTGCCGATATCCTCCCACACACCTTACCACCTGCCACAAGACTGTTTCGGGACAGATTCCCGGGTAAGCTTTCTAAACAATCGACTAATCTTAGAGAGAAGAGGAAACCCATTATTCCGAATTAGAAATAGCAATATATGGGTTACACATGGATATTCAAAATACTCAAAAACTGTTGTAATTAGCACACTGTGAAAGAAGGAGGAGGTACCATTCCTCATATTATTCATAAAATGACTTCCAGATGAGGAAAAGAAGGCAGTGTAATTCTGAATATTCTCTAAAAGACAGTTTCCATGAGACCCAAATGATAACAGTGCAGAGCCTGAATGCCAGATTAAACTCAAGGCCAGTGCTTGGCAGCACAGCGAATTTAAAAAGACGAACACAGATTGTAGCACATTCTCGGATCGGATATAGAAGAGGAAGGAGAACATGACACGGATTGCATGACACATGACCAAACAAGCCAATATTAACAGGACACTGAACATGGTGACTAGCAAGTAAGTGTGTTAGTTGTAAGCGTTTTAATCAATTCTACTGTTATCTCAACCCTTCGAGCCCCACGTTGGGCGCCAAAAAGGACTGTGGTGGTTTTACCGTGCTAGGCAGCTGAACACCACAACCGCTCTCTCACTTCCCCTCCTTAGATGAGGAGGGGAAGAAGTAAAGGAAAGACCAACTCATGGGTTGAGACAAGGATAATTTAATTAAAGGGAAAAAAGTTATGAAGGAAAAATTATTACTAATTAAACAATTTAACTAAAGGGAAAAAAAAACAGGGACGGGGGAAAAAAATGACAAGGAAAGGCTGTGTGGAAGTGCAGAGTAAAGAAATTACTCTCTGCTTCCCACAAAGGAGCGATGCTTGACCACATCCTTGAAGCAGGACCTCAACGCACGTAGCCGTTTTTTGGGAGGGCAGACGTTTTTGCAACGAGTGCCTACCCCTCCCCTCTTCTTCCTTTTTCCACCTTTTATTGCTGAGTGTGACATCACATGGTATGGAATATCCCTTTGGTTGGTTTAGGTCAGCTGCCCTGGTGATGTCCCCTCCTCACTGTTTGCCCATCCCCAGCCTGCTGGCTCTGGGGGGGGGGTTAGAGGGAGTCCTGATGCTGTGCCAGCACTGCTCAGCAGCAGACACATCACTGGGGTGATACCAGTGCTGTTCTAGCTGCAAGTGCAGAGCACAGCACTGTATGGGCTGCTGCAGGGAAAGGTAACATCCCAGCCAGACCCAGTACAACTTCCACTTCGAATCAACTGTCCCAGGGCTGGAAACACAGCCCTACCATTTGCCATGGGCTGATCCAGACCCGCCTGGAAGAGGAGGAAGCTCCTGAACACCTCCAATACATTGATGACATCATCACATACAGCAACCTAGCAGAAGAAGTGTTTGAGAAAGGGAAGAAAATGTTCTAAATCCTTCTGAAAGCTTGCATTGCCCTAAACCAAAGTAAGGTCAAGGGACCTGCACAGGATATCCTGATGCAGGCTGGCTAGGTTCAGGGGGACTGCTGCCTGGGGACGGGCTGGGCATCGGTCAGTGGGTGATGAACAATTGCATGGTGCATCACTTGATTTATACATGTGATAATAATAATAATTGTTCTTGTTGTTGTTGTTTTTACTGTTATTATTGTCTCTTCAATTTATGTCCTTTTAAACTGTCTTTATTTTAACGCAGGAGCTTTTGGGAGCTGAGGGTGAGCTAACAGCTGTGTGGTGCTGAGCTGCCTGCCAAGTAAAACCACAACATCATGTTTGACAACCACACTCTAATGGCACAAATCACATTTCTAAACTCAGTCTCGCCTGTGTTCAGAGAGGAGCAGTTGGTGATGATGTCAGCCTGCTTCAGACACCACACCCCAGCAGAGACCCTGCTGCCTTTGGGAGCTGTCCAAGAAGGCTCTGCAGGAGGATCTGGATAGGCTGGAGTGATGGGCTGAGGTCAACTGTATGAAGTTCAACAAGGCCAAGTGCCGTGTCCTGCACCTGGGGCGCAACAACCCCAAGCAGAGCTACAGGCTGGGAGATGAGTGGCTGGAAAGCTGCCTGGCCGAGAAGGACCTGGGAGTATTGGTTGATAGTCGGCTGAATATGAGCCAGCAGTGTGCCCAGGTGGCCAAGAAGGCCAACAGCATCCTGGCCTCTATAAGAAGCAGTGTGGCCAGCAGGTCTAGGGAAGTGATTGTGCCCCTGTACTCGGCTCTGGTGAGGCTGCACCTTGAGTACTGTGTTCAGTTTTGGGCCCCTTGCTACAGGAAGGACATGGAGGTGCTCGAGAGAGTCCAGAGAAGGGCGACCAAGCTGGTGAGGGGTCTGGAGAACAAGTCTTACGCGGAGCGGCTGAGGGAGCTGGGATTGTTCAGCCTGGAGAAGAGGAGGCTCAGGGGAGACCTTATCGCTCTCTATAGGTACATTAAAGGAGGCTGTAGCGAGGTAGGGGTTGGTCTATTCTCCCACGTGCCTGGTGACAGGACGAGGGGGAATGGGCTAAAGTTGCGCCAGGGGAGGTTTAGGTTGGATGTTAGGAAGAACTTCTTTATTGAAAGGGTTGTTAGGCATTGGAATGGGCTGCCCAGGGAAGTGGTTGAGTCACCATCCCTGGAGGTCTTTAAGAGACGATTAGATGTTGAGCTCAGTGATATGGTTTAGTGGAGGACTTGTTACTGTTAGGGCAGAGGTTGGACTAGGTGATCTTGGAGGTCTCTTCCAACCTAGACGATTCTGTGTGTGATATTAACACTATTATTTTAAATTTCCTATTACTCAGTGTAAAATTTATCATGTACAGACATCCTTTTGGGAAGGTAAACATCACTGGAGGCAACAACAGGAAGAATTTTTTTTTTTTAAATTCCAGCATGATTTCCTGTTGTTTGTTTTTAAATACGAAAAACCTTGCTCTTCCTACATAAGCAGGGCTCCAAAGGAGTAACCCTAGACCAATATCTATAGGAAAATGATGCTTCAAGCTGAAATGCAACAAACTTCAGCCTTTAAAATGAGGAAAGATTTTTATTAGATGCTCTTTGAAATCTTCCTCCTTAACTACACCATGAAAGCTCTCCAATTACCTGCACAAGTCCTAAACACTTGAAGAAAACTGTGGGAGAGATATGGCTCCTTAGGACTTTCTCTCTTTTAATGAGTTCCGTGGTGTACTTTGGTGCTGAGTCAATGAAACTTGGGTACTGAGACGGGAATGATGCAACTGCTTGAGAAAGTAAAGTCAGAAGGAAAAGTTGAAGTGACTTGGAGTATTAATGGGCCCCACTGAGGGCTGTTCCTAACAAAGCCTCCCCAGGGACTTGTTAGGGCACATCATTGGAGGCCATGATTGCAGACAGGCAAAGCGCTGTGCTGAGAAAAGTCTTGGTTGGTTTTGGTGAAGCAGAAGGTCCAAGGCCTGACCCCAGCCCCTGGGAGGGGAGATCCTGCACCCCCCCATCTGGCTCAGGGCTCTTCTTGGGGTCTGTATGATGTGGTGGGCAGTGTGATGCCATGAGAAGAACTTCATTATGACACCTCCCCACCCCTGCACAGGGTATCAAGGAAGCAGTGAGACCCCATTGCAATGACTCTATCTCCTCTCCTCAGAAGCTCTAGCCAAAGGGACAGAAACGTCAGGGCTGTTGGGGCCTTCCATTCCTGCCAGCACCCTCTGCCTTCTCCTCTGCAGGCTTTCCTCTGCTGTCCCACACTTTGCCCTATTTCCTTGAAGTCTGCAGACACCCATCTCTGTTCACCACCTTGCGCTCATCCCGGCATTTCCATCATTTCACCAGTGTCTCATCAACCCTCACCAGCTGTTCCTTGAAACACAAAGCTAGGGTCTGATCATAGATACTCACCAGCATCTTCCAAGGCCTGGGCCTGCTGCTGGCCTTGCAGCTTCTTGTCTAGACACAGCCAAGCCTTGTGCCTGCTGCTGTCCAGTCCTGGACTCAAGCAGAAGGGACAGGACAAGCCCTCTGCGGGCCTTCTTTGTGTCTGGGTCCTCCTGGGGATGGAGGCAGTGGGGATCCCACAGGCAGCATGCCAAGCAGGGGCCTTCTGCTGGCCTAGCAGGGCCACTGGCAGATGTCAGCCCCAAAGTGCACATCCCAGGGAGAAGCCAAGGCTGACCTGCCACCTCCAGACACAAGACACCTCACAGTCCCTTTGCGTGACACGTTCCTGCTGCTGCCCTATCAGCTGCAGAGACAGAAGTGACCTCCCAGTCAGTGTCTCAGGCACATTCCTCCTGCTGGGGCAGGAGATCCTGAGGCAGAGCTGACCACTTTCTCATCCCCACGGGAATAAGGTTCACCTTTGTGGGTCACAGAGTAAACAAAGGTTTAATGGGAAGGTTTGGTCTTCTTCTTTGCTTAGGGTATGGGAAAGGTCTTCGGTTTAGGGTCTTTTTTGGTCTTCCAAGGACTTGTCTAGGCCTTAATATAGCATTTTAATGCTAGTGTTAAGGGCAGTGGTTAGCGTGAGCAAGAGAGTAACGGGAAGGGAAAGGGGCTATAGGTGAGTTTTGCTTCAAGGGATACTTTGAGTTCAAGCATTAGAGTAGGGGATTCCTGTCAGAGTGTTGGAGTAGCATTTAGTTTTAGGGATTAAAACTACTGGTTAAAATAAGGTAAGGGCCATACATGACTGTTTTAAGTCAGTGTTACCACAGCTTCGACATTTCATGAACCCTCTTATTTCAGCTGGCCATGCTCCTCTTCCCACCCCAAAATCTCGCATCTCTCGTGTCCAGGCTGCTCCTGACCTCCCCATATCTTATTGGGATCAGTTTTCTGATGACATTCATGATCGCAGAGTATCTGTCTCACCTCTGTAGGCTACTTTATTCCTGAGAAGGAAGTGGTGCTGTTGCCAGGAGAGAAAAGGACACAAAGGTCTTTAGGAGCATCGTGCAAAACGTGCCCATCAGCTCTACCTCCACAAAACTGTGCTTCATACTTAAAAGTTTTCTTTCCAGAATGGCTTCTATGGCCCCGGGTTCCTTTTCCCAGGCCTTCATGCATGCTTCAGTTTTGGATGTGTAGAGATGGAATAAGGAAAGCCAAGGCACAGATGGAACTGTGCTTGTGAAGGGATGCAAAGAATAACAGGAAGGGATTCTGTAGATGCTTTGCTCAGAAAAGAAAGGCCAAGGAGAGTGTACCCCCTCTGATGGATAAGAAGGGTGAACTGGTAATGACAGATATGGAGAAGGCTGAGGGACTCAGCAACATCTTCTCCTCAGTCTTCCCTGCCAGTCAGGCTTCCCAAGTCTTTCATTTCCCTGAACCCAGAGATGGAGGCTGGGGGACAAAGTCCCACCTGCTGTAAATGAAGAGCAGGTTTGAGACCACCTGATGAAACTAAACACGTACAAGTCTATGGGGCCTGATGACTTGCACCCCAGGTCCTGAGGGAACTGGCTGATGTAGTTGCCAAGCCTCTCTCCATCATATTTGAAGAGTCCTGGCAGTCGGGTGAAGTCCCTGGTGACTGGAAAAAGGGAAATATCACTCCCATTTCTAAAAAGGGTAGAAGGGAGGACCCAAGGAACTCCAGAACAGTGAGCCTCGCCTCACTGGATTATTTCTAATATTACATTTTGATAATAAGTGTAATGAAAAAATGGTATGATAATAATCACAATAATGAAGTCATTATTGATGATGAAGAATCATGTATAGAAATATTTTCCTCACTGTATCTTTGAGATCCTGGTTCCTCATGTTGTAGATGAGGGCGTTCGCTGCTGGAGGCACCACTGAGTACAGAAATGACACCACCAGGTGCAGGGATGGGGAAGAGATGGAGGGAGGCTTCAGGTAGGCAAACAAGCCAGTGTTAACAGTCATAGAGACCACGGCCAGGTGAGGGAGGCACGTGGAAAAGGCTTTGTGCATGCCCTGCTCAGAGGGCATCCTCAGCACAGCCCTGAAAATGTGCACATAGGACACCACTATGAAGACAAAACAACCACATCCTAAAGAAACACTAAACACAAGTGCCCCAGCTTCCCTGAGGTAAGCATCTGAGCAGGAGAGCTTGAGGATCTGGGGGATTTCACAGAAGAACTGGTCCACAGCATTGCCTTGGCAGAGGGGCAGGGAAAATGTAGTGGCCGTGTGCAGGACAGCATTGAGAAAGCCACTGCCCCAGGCAGCTGCTGCCATCTGGGCACAAGCTCTGCTGCCCACAAGGCTCCCGTAGTGCAGGGGCTTGCAGATGGCAACGTAGCGGTCATAGGACATGACACTAAGAGTATAATATTCTGCTGATATGAAGAAGAGACAGAAAAAGACCTGTGCGCCACACACTTGATAGGAGATGGCCCTGGTGTCCCAGAGGGCATTGGCCATGGCTTTGGGGAGAGTGGTGGAGATGCAGCCCAGATCGAGGAGGGCGAGGTTGAGGAGGAAGAAGTCCATGGGGGTGTGGAGGTGGTGGTCGCAGGCTACGGCAGTGAGGATGAGGCCGTTGCCCAGGAGGGCAGCCAGGTAGATGCCCAGGAAGAGCCCGAAGTGCAGGAGCTGCAGCTCCCGCGTGTCTGCGAATGCCAGCAGGAGGAACTCGGTGATGGAGCTGCTGTTGGACATCTGCTAATTCTGGTCATGAGGTCCTGTGCAAGGAGGAGAAAAGCAGTGATAATGTACCACAGGCATATCAGAGGAAAACTCTTTCCATTTTCTCACTTAAAATCACCAAAAATTGCCCATTTCCAGGCAGATATTTTGAAGATCTCTTTCATTGATTCTGCCTGAGAGTGTCTCTGGGAGCAGGGGACTCATCTGTGGGCAATGCAAGAATCAGTCCTGCACTACAGCCAGAGGTAGTAGCATGGTAGTAACATGGTAGTAACATGGTAGGAACATGGGGTAGTCTCAGATTCACTTTACTGCTGATATCAAAGAGATTTCCCCAGTTTTGCTTCTAGTTCACCCAACTGCAGAGCAGAGGTGTGGAGATTTAGTTATTTAATTATTTGTTTTGTATTTTTGGTTCTAGCTGCCCCACCACACCTGAGGAGTGATTCTAAGGCATAAATCCTGGGTATTCTGCTGCACTCCAAGTAAAACCTTGTGGATCCTCAGAGGCAAAGAGACTGTCCCTTTAGTGCAGAGTGTCCTACACAGACAACACCCAGTCTGTACATCAGGGCTGGTGTCAGCTGTGCTGGCATCTCTTTGAGCTTCAGGACAATATTCTTCAGAGGTTGTCCTGACAAGAACCTGGAAACTGTTGAATTCAGAAGAAGCCAGGCTCAAAGCGCCCATCTCCAGACCCCTCACCCTGTGCCCGTACTCCCCTTCCCCCAAGCACCCCGAGGGCTCACTCCATGGGCATGTGAAACCCCCATCCCCAGGCAGCCTGGGAACAAGAGCAGCAGCAGCACGGCCAGGTGGAGAAGCCAGGAGGAATGGCAGCGTCTACTTCATATTGGAGAAACAGAGAGATCCATCCTGTCAGATGCTATCCACCATGAGATGTGTTGGCTTCAGAAATAGTCTTTGGAAATCCCATTTACATGTTCCTGCTGCCAGCGACTCACAGTGCCAAGAGCCTGCAGATCTGTCCTGCCACACGCTGTTGCTCTGCAACAAGCTCTGTTGCTGCGCTCCTCACTGCCTCCAAGCCCTCTCTCCTTCTCTCCTGTCCCCGTGCCACCTGCGGTCAGAGCCCCCAGCCCTGCTGCGCTGTGCACAGGAGCTGCTCCTGGGCACAGCTGTCTCTCTGCACCACGGCCCTCTTGCCACGAGCTCCCCTTGGGCCCAGGAGCCTGGCCCAGCTCAGCAGCACAGCACCCGACCATGGCATCGCTTGCTCTGTGGCATTGGGCTCCCTCGAGGTGTAACCAAGGCCTCAGGGCTGACAGCTCCAAAAGGCAGCAGGGTCTCTCCTGTGGTGTGGTGTTTGGAGCAGACTGAAGTCATCGCCAACTGCTCCTTTCTGAACAGGGGAGAGGCTGGTTTTAGAAGTGTGATTTGTACTATTAAAGCTATTTTCTTCCCTTTCTCAAATACTTCTTGAGATGTGTTGCCCCATGTGATGACGACATCAATGTACTGGAGGTGTTCAGGAACTTCCCTGTGTTGCAGGGCAGTCTGGATCAGCCCATGGTAAACGGTAGGCCTGTGTTTCTACCCCTGGCGCAGTCCATTCCAGGTGGACAGGACGCCCCTCCAACTGAAAGCAAAGTGCGGCCTTCACACTGCTGCCAAAGGGATGGAGAAAAATGCATTAGCAGTATTAATTGTGGCATAGCGCTTGGCTGCCTTTGACTGCAGTTCATACTGAATGAAGTTCTAGCATGCCCAGCACAGCAGCACTCAGCAGTGGTGTGACTTCATTCAGGCACAGAAGTCCATCGTTCTCTTCCACTCACCATTAGAATTTTGCACTGTCCGTATGGGACTACTAAAGGGTGAGCAAGTGTTGCTGATCACCCCTTGGCTCTGCAGTCAATGAACCAGCTCATGCATGGGAATCAGGGAGTCTCTGTGAGTGCAGTACTGCCTCAGGTGCACTGTTGTGGTAGCGATTGGCACCTGCTGCCCATTGACCATCAGCACCTGCACAGCAGAAGGGTCCTGTGAGAGAGTGGGCAAGGTAGACAACTGTTTGATGTCCTCCGTCTCCAAGGCAGCTATGCCAAAAGCCCACCAATACCCTTGTGGATCTTTGAAGTACCGCCTCCTGAAGTAGTCTGTGTTAAGGTTGCACAGAGCCTCCAGGCCAGTCCCAATGGGT
The DNA here is from genome assembly GCF_040182565.1 of Anser cygnoides. Classification (NCBI taxonomy): domain Eukaryota; kingdom Metazoa; phylum Chordata; class Aves; order Anseriformes; family Anatidae; genus Anser; species Anser cygnoides. Next base: position 2,266,896 of record NC_089902.1, on the reverse strand, counting down.
TGCTTTTGCCACTCCTTCCCAGTTAGGCTCACTTCAGCCTCCAGTACAGTTAACTCTTGGGTTTGATGTGCCAGGCCAATACTCCTCAGAGTCCAATACACGCGATTGTCCCCTTCGTCCTCCTGGCTCGATGCTGGGCCCCTCTAGTCCTGCTCATAGTATTCATTACTCTGTTTGGAGGACTGTCTGCTAGAAACTGGAGCAGTAATTTTCTCAGAAGAACCACTTTTTGTGAATGCTTTTCCTTGCGCTTCATGTATCCGTGCCTCTAGGGTGGAGGTAGGACAGATTTTTGCATCCCGTTTTCTCATGGTCTTTCCGTGGTCACACAGTTAAAACCACAGGGTGGCACATAGTATGCACGCACTACATCAACTTTCTTGAGCAGAGGGATGCTTACACCTGATAGCTGAGCTATTGGTTCATGCAGGTGGGGAGGAAGATGTATCTCTTGTAGTTCTAGCATCTCGTGAGAAAATTTCTTTCAAGACGAGATGCAGGCCCATAGGGAAGAAGAGAGACTTTCATTGTAATGCTGTAGTTGGCTACATCCAACTACATCCGACTCATCCATGTGGGTTCCTCTTGGTCTTTCCAGGTCATAACTGCCAATGAGCTGGCATATGGTGATGGTGCGCTCTGTACAAACTTCTGCCACATGGGTCATGGGCACTCGACTTCATCTGGAACTTTGGACAGCTGTTTGTTGTCTAGGTCACTATCAATCACCTTCAGCATGGCTAATTCCTTCAGGTACCGGATACCCCTCTGCATGTTGGTCCACTTTCCTGGTTGACATACAAGATCTTTCTTGAAGGGAGACCTTTCCTTGACGCCTGACAGGATTAAATTCCTTGTGCCCTTTTCCAATGGCTTTGTCAATCACTCCTTCTCTAGAGGGGGATCCCAGCTGCTTGGCTTCCCTGCCCTCTAATTCCAGGCTATTGGCCCTGTTCTCCCAGCACTGGGGCAGCCAGGTGACAATGTGCTCACCAAGATGATGGCCTAAATCTTTTCCCTTATCTCATAGCTTACCCTGGGAAAGGGATCACGTGGTTTCTGATGTTTAGGTGATTTCTTCTTCTTTGTCCTCCTGCTTCCATGGTGGCCCTTCTTTGGTGAAACCTGCCTTATCTTCTTCTTCCTCCTTTCTTGTCTGGGTAGGAGTTTCTTTCCTTTCTAAAGAAAAACTGACTTCCACACCCATTGTTTTCTCTTGCATAAAGAGGCAACCAATAGTGGCACAGGCTGGTTCTCTGGCCCAGCCACGGGACCCATTTCAGGGGCTGGAGTGGCTGCAGGGCCCATCACAGGAGTTGTTCTGGCTGCAGAGCCTTTCAGAGGAGTTGGAGTGGCTGCAGGGCCTATCGCAGTTTTTGGAGTGTCTCTAGGGCCTGTCACAGGGGTTGGTTTAAATTTAGGCCCATCTCAGGGGGTGTGGTGCTTGAAGCAGACTGAAATCATCAGCGACTGCCCTTCTCTGTACACAGGAGAGATGAATTTTACAAGTGCGATTTGTGCTATTAGGGTGTGGTTGTCAAATATGTTGTCCTTTAATCTGGCAAGTAGCTCAGCACCACACAGCAGTTAGCTCACACCAACCCCCCAAATGCTTATATGTTGAGATAAGGGCAGTTTAACGGACCGAAAGGGAAGAGAAATAATAATAACAGTAGCTTTTATGATGATGATGATTATGACGATGATTATTATTATTGTTTTTGTTGTTGTTATTGTTATTATTATTATTGTTATGTACAAAGCAAGCTGTGCACAGTGCAATTACTCATTACTTACTGATGTCCAGCCCATCCCCAAATGGTAGAACATTGTGGTAACCACCTGCACCTGCTCTTCTTTGACCTTCAACAGTTCCACAAACGGAAGGCTCCTCCCAGAGACTGGGCAAGGTAGACAACTCTTTAATATCCTCCGTCTCCAAGGCAGCTATCCCAAAACCCCACCTGTACTCTTTTGGATCTTTGAAGTACCCCCTCGTGGGGAAGTCTGTGTCAAGGTTTCATAGATCAACATTCTTCTTCCTCCTTTCTTTTCTGGGTAGTAGTTCTTTTCCATTCTAAGGAGCCTGATTTTCACACCCATTGTTTTCTCCTGCATATAGAGGCAACGGATACTGGCACAGGTTGGCGCTCTGGCCTAGCAAGACCAGACCTGGGGGGTCTGGTCTAGTCCCCAGACTAGACCTGGGGCCTGTCCCAGGGGCTGGAGCGGCTGCAGCACATGTCAGAGGTGTTGGAGTAGCTGCAGGGCCTGTCACAGGGGTTGGAGTGGCACTGACTGAGGCTCAGTAAGCACAGACCAAGTCCCAGCACATTCCAGTGATTTGTGTCCCTTTGGAATTGCCAAGGTGATAACACCTCCTTTTCAAGCACTTCTACAGTTTTTAAGGATTCTGCAGGTGCTCAGGGAGAAGTTCCAAAGCCCTGGAGGTGCCCACTGCTCTAGGTGCCTGCCCTAATCCTCCCACTCTCCCTGCCTCTCCTAACTCTCCTGCCCTGGGGCAGGTCTCTGGAGGGCATTCTTCAATAGTTTTTTATCCTTAACCAAAAGTTGAAACACATTCAGGAGACATCACAATAGGAGCATCCCAAGGATATTCTAAGCTTTGTAGAGCTAGTGCAATTAGCCTGGAGGAGAAGGGGGAGGTGAAGGAAAAAGGGGGACTGAATAAATGGAGAAGTGTCCCTCCTTTTTCTCCCCCTAGATTGGCTCCCTAAAGCAAAAAGGTCAAGAGTGTAATTCTTAAGTTTCTGAGTGATGGTTCCTGAGGTACGGAGGTGATGGCAATGCTCAGTACAAATAACACATTTGTCACATGACCAGATATTTTATAGAATCATAAGCCAGTGTTACACGACATAGCAAAATAACTTTAAACCAGCCCCAGAAATGATAAACAGCACAACGGGAACACATGCAGTAAGTAATGTGTTATACAACACATTTCTGAAAGCAAGCACAACAGACCTGAGATCTAAAACGTCGACATTGTGATCAGCACCTACTAAACTGGTCTAATGCTTATAACAATTTAATTTTAGCACTCTCTGGTAAGATCTGTCATTATCTCAACCCTTCGTGTTCCACTCTGCGTGCCAAAAAGACTGCTGTGGCTTAACGCGGCAGTTCGAGTACATGGAATTATTTGAACAGGTCCAGAGGAGGGCCACAGGGATGGTCAAGAGGCTGGAGCACGTCTGCTATGAAGGCATGTTGAGCGAGCTGGTACTGCTCAGCCTGGAGAAGACAAAGCACTGGAGAAACCTTAGAACAACCTTGTAGTACTTAAAGAAGACCTGCAGGAAAGCTGGGGAGACAGTCTTTGTCAGGGAGTGTAGTGATAGGACAAGGAGTAATGACCTTAAACTAAAAGAGGGTAGGTTTAAATGAGATATATGGAAGAAATTCTTTACTCTGAGGATGGTGAGGCACTGGAACAGGTTGCCTGGAAAAGTTGTGAATGTCCCATCCCTGGAAGTGTTCAAGGACAGGTTGGAACGAGTTTTGAGCAACCAGGTCTAGGAGGAGGTGTCCCTGCCCAAGGCAGGACGGTTGGAATACAAGGACCTTTAAGGTCCCTTCCAACCCAAACCATTCTATGATTCTATGATCCCATGATTTTATAATTATCTATGACACTGCCATCATTGGCCATATGAAGCCCATAAAGGCTCTCCTCAGAGATTTTAACCAAGATTTTTGGCTAGTCCAGCTGGCATCCTGTTACAAGTGGTGTCCCCCAGGTGTCGGTACTGGGGCCTCTCTTGTTTAATGTCTTTATTGAGGACCTAGATGAGGGGATTGAGTGTACCCTCAGTAAGTTTGCAAACAACACCAAGTTGGGAGGTAGTGTCGATCTGCACAAGGATCTGTAGGTGGCCTTTTAGAGGGATCTGGATAGGCTGGATTGCTGGGCTGAGGTGAATGGGATGAAGTTCAACAAGGCCAAGTGCAGGGTCCTGCAATTTGGCCGCAATAACTCCATGCAACGCTATAGGCTTGGGGCAGAGTGACTAGAAGACTGTGAAAAGGAAAGGGACCTGGGAGTGTTGATTGATGCTCGGCTGAACATGAGCCAGCCGTGTGCCCAGGTGGTCAAGAAGGCCAACGGCATCCTGGCCTGTAGTAGAAATAGTGCAGCCAGCAGGAGCAGGGAGGTGATTGTCCCCCTGTACTCTGCTCTGGTGAGGCCGCACCTCGAGTACTGTGTTCAGTTTTGGGCCCCTCACTACAAGAAGGACATCGAGGCCCTGGAGTGTGTCCAGAGAAGGGCAACCAAACTGGTGAGGGGTCTGGAGCACAAGTCTTATGAAGAGTGGCTGGGATTGTTTAGTGTGGAGAAGAAGAGGCTCAGGGGAGACTTTATTGCACTCTACAACTTCCTGAAGAGATGTTGTGGTGAGGCGGGGGTCAGCCTCGTCTCTCAGATAACTAACGATAGGACTCAAGGAAATGGCCACAGGTTGCACATGGGGAGATTTAGATTAGCTGTCACGAAAGACTTTTTCTTTCAAAGAGTAGTCAGGCACTGGAATGGTCTGCCCAGGGAGGTGGTGGAGTCACCGCCCCTCGCAGCGTTCAAGAAGCACCAGGACAAGGTGCTACGGTATCTGATTTAGAAGCTTAGTGTGTAGTATTAATGATAGGATGGTTGGACTAAATGATCCTTTCCAACTTTGTGTTTCTATGATTTCTATGATTCTGTGATAGGACAAGGGGAATGTTTTTAAACTTGAAGAGGGTAGATTTAGAGTAGATAGTCAGATGAAATTCTTGACATGGAGGTGAGGCACTGGCAGTGGTGCTGTGGGTCCAGAGGTCACCCAGAGGGAGTTTGGATCAGCCCACGCCCTTGTGTTTGAAGGAACAGCTGGCGAGAGTGGAGAGGCATCAGTGAAATCCTGGCAATACCAGAGTGAGAGCCAGGTGGGGAAGAGAAGTGGCTGTCTGCAGCCTTCAGAGAGGTGCGGGACAGCACAGGAAAGCCTGCAGAGGAGAAGGCAGAGGGCTCTGACAAGAATGGAAGGCCGCAGCAGCACTGACATCTTTGTCTCCGCAGCCATGGCTTATGAGGAGACGTGTTATACTCATGGCACTGGGACCATGTATTTTCCTTTCAACCATGTGCAGACACTGGGAGGTGTCATACCATTGTCCTTCACATGATATTATGGGCATCGTCCCCTACCCCACAGACCCCAGGAAGAGCCCTGAGTGAGACATGGGGGTGCAGGATATGTCCTCCAGTGGCTAGGGTCAGGCCTTGGCCCATCTGCTTCACCAAAACAAAATGAGATTTTCTCAGCACAGTGCCTTTGCCTGTCTGTAATCACGGCCTCAGAAATCCAAAAACACCCACTAAAACTTTGCTTAATCTCTAACCGAGAAACTGAAAAACAGGTACCGAGGGGGCTCTCTATGTCAGCTGTGTCTCCCCTAGGTCAGCTCTGCCTCAGGATCTCCTTCCCCAGCAGGAGGAATGTGACTGGGGCAGTGACTTGGAGGTCACTTCTGTCTCTGCAGCTGATAGGGCAGCAGCAGGAACGTGTCACGCAAAGGGCCTGTGAGGTCCCTTGTGTCTGGAGGTGGCAGGTCACCCTTGGCTTCTCCCTGGGATGTGCACTTTGGGGCTGACATCTGCCAGTGGCCCTGCTAGGCCAGCAGAAGGCCCCTGCTTGGCATGCTGCCTGTGGGATCCCCTCTGCCTCCATCCCCAGGAGGACCCAGACAGAAAGAAGGCCCGCAGAGGGCTTGTCCTGTCCCTTCTGCTTGAGTCCAGGACTGGACAGCAGGAGGCCCAAGGCTTGGCTGTGTCTAGCCAAGAAGCTGCAAGGCCAGCAGCAGGCCCAGGCCTTGGAAGATGCTGGTGAGGTGACTTCTGTCTGCTTGGCTGACAGGCCGCAAGGAGCCTGATGGGTTGGGATGCCTACTTCAGGAGTGGTTTCCACCCTGATGGAGCTTTCTTTGGTCGTAGGAAAGAGCAGGAGAGAAAAAAGTGCCACAGAATTCACTTTGGAATGTTGGCACTCACCATGAGGAGGAGGAAAAGTCCAGGGGAACAACTGGTCTTGCTGCTAGAGATTGAGGCAAAGAAGACATTAAGTGCCTCAGCCTTTACCTCATCTCTTGTCACCAGGTTTACCCCCACATCCATTAAAGGATGATGAGTCTTCTTAATCCTCCTTTATTAAAGTGTTTATATAAACGGTTTTTATTGTCTTTGACAGTAATAGACAGATTGAGCTCTACCAGCGCTTTGGCCCTTCTAACTTTGACCTGCACAGCCCCATAACATTCCGGACACAGCTCCAGACAAACTGACAGCATGCATGAGAAGGAAGCACAGAGGAGGTGGAACCTGGCAGCCTTCCATCCCCTGCCCTTCTGTGACTCTGTGCTGCGATTCCATTCAGCTGGTTACTCCTGTGTTATCCAAACCTTCCTGCAGCTCCTCATGCCGCTGTCTTGTCAGAGAAAGCACAATCACACGAAGGTTGAACTGTCTGCCTGCAGATGTTAACAGCTGACAGACTGCAGCATCCATGTGGGAGAACCTTGAGAAACTGCAGGATGTTGCCTACGGAAACATCGTGGCATTTACAAGGAGAAGAGCCCAGTCCTGCACCAGAAGAACAATAACCCCACACATCAGGGCAGGCTGGGACCCTGCTGAGTGAGCAGTGCCCAGGAGGATGAGGGCCTGGGCACCACGAGGGATGCCATACGAGCAGTGGTGCTGCTCCCCAGGAACCAGGCCAGCTTCCTACAGAGCTGCCTTACGAGGACCATGGCCACCAAGGATATCTGAGTTATCAGACTCAGCTCAGATCCTCTGAGATACCACATGGACAAGGGTCTGCAGCCAGCAAGAAAACAGGTACAGGTCTAGAAGTCCCTAGGACAGCCTAGTGTGGAGAGCAACAAGGGCTGTGACAAGGCTGAGAGTCCCAACAGGACCCAGGTCTTTGTGTCCATGGCTCTGGCTGTTGTCTCTGCCACTGAGGCCTAGGAGGAGACAGCTTATCGGTAAAGCACCAGGGCCTCATTGCCTCCTCGCCCCCACCCATGAACCAGGCAGGGCTCGTACCCTTCTCCTGCACTTGGCCATGCACATCCCCATCTCCTCCTGCCCCACGAAGAGCCCTGAGCAAGGTGTGACAGGAACAGGTCTCTCTTCCAGGGTTCCAGGGGTCAAGGCCTGACCCTTCTGCTTGGTGAAACTCATCCAGTTTTCCTAAACATCAGGGTCACCTTCACACTGCCTTTGTCTCCTTGTCCTCACTGCCTCCAATGCTCTGCTCTAACGAGCTCCAAGGGAGGCTGTGTCAGTGCTGGCCCTCAGGGGGACACTGCAGGAAACTTGCCTCTGACTTGGACTTGTTGAGAGATGTCTTCAATTGTCTCTCAGTTCCTGAGGTTCGTGGGCTCGTCAGCAAAGCCCCCCAAGGGGGGATTCCAATGCCTTGGGCTGGGCGTGTGGTGCTGAGCTGGGCCGGGCTCCTGGGACAGAGGGAGCTCGTGGCAAGAGGGCCCTGGTGCAGAGAGACAGCTGTGCCCAGGAGCAGCTCCTGTGCACAGCGCAGCAGGGCTGGGGGCTCTGACCGCAGGTGGCACGGGGACAGGAGAGAAGGAGAGAGGGCTTGGAGGCAGTGAGGAGCGCAGCAACAGAGGGCAGCGTGTGGCAGGACAGATCTGCAGGCTCTTGGCACCGTGAGTCTGTGGCAGCAGGGTCGTGCAGGTGGGGTTGCCAGAGGGGTCTTCTACAGCTGGAACATCCGATGGTTGATAGCATCTGTTGGGATGGGTCTCACTGTTTCTCCAGCGAGGAGTAGAAAATGCTTTAGTGAATGGCATTTATGATTGCATTTTTCAAGAGAAAGATCAAGGCAGGGGCTAGCAGAAAGGCAAGGCTTTTTTGCACTCTGTGCCTGAAGAATCCTGCGGTGGAGGGGAGGCAGGTTCCATGGTAATGGTTTGTCAGGATTGTACAGGAGACTGAGACTCCTAGAGCATTGCAGTGAGGGACCAATATGCCATCAATGAACTTTATCATAAAGTCCCTTCCCACACCTCAGCCCACAGACTGCACCAACATCATCATTGTGGTCCTCTCAGGCTTTATCCTAGCTGATCTTTAGGAGCTGCAAACCCTCCGATGCCCAGTGCCCTGCCTTTGGGTGGTGTCTGGGGGCTTGAGGGGAGCAGAGATAGTTTGCAATGAGCAGGAGCTGCCTCCTCTGCAGGCAGAGCTGCAGCACAGGAGGGTGTGCTGAGTGTTCGTCTGTCCCTCCCTGGCCTTGCCTCCCCTGGCAGCAGCACGCTGCCATTCCTCCTGGCTTCTCCACCTGGCCGTGCTGCTGCTGCTCTTGTTCCCAGGCTGCCTGGGGATGGGGGTTTCACGTGCCCATGGAGTGAGCCCTCGGGGTGCCTGGGGGAAGGGGAGTACGGGGACAGGGTGAGGGGTCTGGAGATGGGCACTTGGAGCCTGGATTCTTTTGCTCCCCGAAGTGTCCAGGTTTTTTAGGCACAGGAGCAAACACCGCAGGGAAGTGGTCACAGCACTGAGGCTATCACAATTTAAGAAATATTTGGACAACACCCTCAGGCATATGGACCAATTTTTGGGTGCTTATATACAGATTCAGGGGTGGGATTTGACGATCCTTGTGGAACCCTTCCAAGTCAGGATATTCTATGAGTCTATGACTCTATGAACCTCTGAGTGCAATTGTCCTGCATCTCAGGTGGATGCCAGTACAGGGCAGCTGTGACCAGCTGTAATGGACAGACTGGCTGGCCTCTCTAAAGAACACTCTGTATTGAAGGGACGGTCCCTTTGCCTCTGATGATCCACAGGTTTTCTCTTGGATTGCAGCAGAAACGCCCAGGATTTCTGCCTTAGAAAAAGTCCTCAGGATTGGGGTGGGCAGCTAGACAAAAAAAAAATACAAAAATAAATCCCCACAGCCACGCTCTGCAAATGGATGAATTGTGAGCAAGAATATGAAAAAGCTCTTTATTAGCAGGTGACTTGAATGTGAAGTGAGCCAATGTTCCTCTTAACCTCTTGTTGTTGGGCAGGACTGCCTCGTGTTGCTCACAGCAGAATCCCCTATTCAGTGGGATATCCTCAGGCAGAGTCAGTAAGACCTCCTGAAAGGCACCTGCCAACTGTAATCCTGAAAGAGGACAGTCATTACATTGGATTAATTGAGAAAGAGAAAAAGATTTTCTCATAAAAGTTTTTGGATTTATTAATGCTTTTTATCCCCCTGGGACAGAAACGCATGCCAAGAACCAGCAAATGCCCAACAGCAGCTCTGTGAGCGAGTTCCTCCTGCTGGCATTCGCAGACACGCGGGAGCTGCAGCTCCTGCACTTCGGGCTCTTCCTGGGCATCTACCTGGCTGCCCTCCTGGGCAACGGCCTCATCCTCACCGCCGTAGCCTGCGACCACCGCCTCCACACCCCCATGTACTTCTTCCTCCTCAACCTTGCCCTCCTCGACCTGGGCTGCATCTCCACCACTCTGCCCAAAGCCATGGCCAACGCCCTCTGGGACTCCAGGGCCATCTCCTATCAAGGGTGTGCTGCACAGGTCTTTTTCTTTCTCTTCTTTATAACAGCAGAATATTATACTCTCACTGTCATGTCTTATGACCGCTACGTTGCCATCTGCAAGCCCCTGCACTACGGGAGCCTCGTGGGCAGCAGAGCTTGTGCCCAGATGGCAGCAGCTGCCTGGGGCAGTGGCTTTCTCAATGCTGTCCTGCACACGGCCACTACATTTTCCCTGCCCTTCTGCCAAGGCAATGCTGTGGACCAGTTCTTCTGTGAAATCCCCCAGATCCTCAAGCTCTCCTGCTCAGATGCCTACCTCAGGGAGGTTGTGCTTAACGCAGTGGGCTTCTGTGTAGGTATTGGTTGCTTTGTTTTCATTGTGGTGTCCTATGTGCAGATCTTCAGGGCAGTGTTGAGGATGCCCTCTGAGCAGGGCCTGCACAAAGCCTTTTCCACGTGCCTCCCCCACATGGCCGTGGTCTCCCTGTTTGTCAGCACTGTCCTGTTTGTCTACCTGAAGCCCCCCTCCATCTCCTCCCCATCCCTGGACCCGGTGTTGTCATTTCTGTACTCGGTGGTGCCTCCAGCAGTGAACCCCCTCATCTACAGCATGAGGAACCAGGAGCTCAAGCATGCACTGAAGAAACTGTTTCAGTTGTCTTCCTGAAGGAATTAGCTGCTGCTCTGCTGCTGCAATGGGAAAAACTCACGAAAAAACATGGTGTGAGACACAGCCTTGCAGTGCCAGGTACCAGGTCCACCAATGCTGGCCCCAAACTGTGAGAAACAAAGTAAAAATGTTACGTACAGAAGGAGAGAAGGTGGATCCTGATGATACAGGACTGCAGGCACCTGTGGGCAGTACGGACACTGACCTGTGGTCTCAAGGCTCCCTGGGTGGGGAATAGAAGAAAGAGGCCAGTGCCTGTCCTGTGCCACCTCCCCGCCAGCCCTGCCCTCCCACAGGTGGAGTATTTCTCCCTTACTCGCACACCAGCAGCGCTTTGCCTCCTCCTCCTCCACGGGGAGATGAGCCACAAACCTGGCTGTGTGTGAGGCTGTGTGCAGACCTGAGCAGAAAAAAAGCCAGTTTCATGGCATTGGGGCACCTGAAGGGTCCAGCCCCTGTGGCTGGGTCTGTTCTCTGCAGCAAAGGGCTGTCACCAAGCCCCAGCTCTGTGGTTGCTCCTGCAGCTCTGAGGACCACTCCAAGGGCATCACAGTATCAATGCTCAGGACCTAGGAGGGTCAGCCCCCCCATGGATCGCAGCAGGAGGTTGGTAGGATTCCATAGTACACAGGGACACGGACACCTCGTTGCTCTGTCTTCATGAACGTCTTTATTACAAATTGCTACAAATCCCTACCTGTAAAGCAACTACATGTTGCAAGAAACTTCTAAGTTACCACTAGGAAAGCAAATATGGGCTTGTGATGCTTTCCCTAAATCTGCACCAATAAATACTTTTTGAGGTGCTACTGGTACGACACTCATGAATCCACTTGGTGGAGGGCACAAGGCAGGGCACCTTCCCCTTCTTTCTTTGGGGCCAGTCATGATAGCTCGTGAGTAACGTGAACGTCATTGGGTAACCCTAACGACATGCCTCCGGACTGTGTTTCTGGCTTTTTCCAAGGGTAAACAACTAAGCAAAAGGGCACCAGAGGGCTGTTGGCATAACTGCCTTGAATAGAGAGAACGTCAAATAGTTGTCTACCTTGCGTGGTCTCGCACAGGACCCTGCTGTTGTGGGGTTGCTGAGAGCCGAAGCACAGCAGGTGCCGATGGCTGCCACAACGGTGCACCGGCAGCAATAGCGCACTGACCTCCAAGTCCTCCAAGCTCAAGAGCTGTGTATTCCTGTGAGCAAAAGGTCAGGCAAAGGGGGCAGGAGACCTGCTTGGAAGATCAAGGAGATCCTGGGGTGACTGAAATGGAAGAAGGAAGCATACATAATGTGGAAAAGGGGACAAGCCACTTGGGAAGAATATAGGGACCTTGTCCGAGGATGCAGGGAAGCGACAGGGAAGTCCAAGGCCCATTTGGAGTTAAATCTTGCAAGGGGTGTCAAGGACAACAAAAAGGGCTGTTTCCAACACATCAGTTGCAGAAGGAAGACAAAGGAAAATGTGGGCCCACTGCTTAATGAGGTGGGTGCCCTGGTGACAAAGGACAAAGGGAAGGCAGAATTACTGAATGCCTCCTTTGCTTCAGCCTTCACTGCTAAGACCAGCCCTCTGGAATCTCTGACCTTAGGGACAAGGGAGGAACTCTAGAGAAATGAGGACTTTCCCTTGGTTGAAGAGGATCAGCTCAGAGATCTCTTAGGCAAATGTGACACCCACAAGTCCTTGGACCCCGATGGGATACATCCATGAGTGCTGAGGGAGCTGGCGGATGTTACTGCTGGCCCACTCTCCATCACCTTTGAAAGGTCATGGAGAACAGGAGAGGTGCCTGAAGACTGGAAGAAAGCTCATGTCATGCTGGTCTTCAAAAAGGGCAAGAAGGAGGCCCCAGGCAACTACAGGCTGGTCTGCCTCACCTCCATCCCTGGAAAGGCGATGGAACAGCTCATCCTGGAGGTCATCTCCAGCATGTGGAGGAGAAGAAGGTGATCAGGAGCAGTCAGCATGGGTTCACCAAGGGAAACCGTGCTTCACCAACTTGATAGCCTTCTATGATGGAGTGACTAGGTGAGTGGGTGAGGGAGAGCAGTGGATGTTGTGTACCTTGACTTCAGCAAGGCTTTCAGCACTGTCTCCCATAACATCCTCACAGGCCAGCTCAGGAAGTGTGGGATGGATGAGTGGTCAGTGAGGTGGATTGTGAGCTGGCTGGATGGCAGAGTTCAGAGGGTTGTGCTTAGTGGAGCAGAGTCTAGTTGGAGGCCTGTAGCCAGCAGTGTCCCCCAGGGATCTACACTGAGTCCAGTCCTGGTCAACTCATTTGTCAATGACCTGGATGATGGAATAGAGTGAGTGCACCCTCAGCAGGTGTAAAGATGTGCTGTGTTTTGGGTCAAAGTGGTCTCCCTGCGTAGCATCACTGCCATGGCTGCCTGCCTGAAGCCTCCCTCCATCACCTCCCCATCCCTGGACCTGGCGGTTTCATTTCTGTACTCAGCATTGCCTCCAGCAGTGAAACCCTCATCTACAGCACGAGGAACAAGGAGCTACAGGAGGCACTGAGGATGTTATTCTAATATACAGCATTTCCCCATCAATGAGGTACCTGCACATCTTCCTCACATATACCCGGGCAAGGCAGAAGTGCCTTTATTCATGTAGTTCAAAACTGCCTTTCATTCTTCGCAATATTATTCCAATTAATGTATTTTTCTTCATCTCACTTCTATCTCACTTCTTCTACCTTTTATTTATTTATTTTTAACCCAGAGACCTGATGTACAGGTGCTGATATGCTCTTGGTAATTAACGAAATAAAGGAACCAGCAGGTAGTCATTTTCTGTGACTCTTCCTTCTCATGATTTCTCTTCAGGTACAGCAGAGGTTGTGGGATTGAAGAGCCCAGCTGCACTGTGGAGGAAAAGCAGAGATGTGGCTGAGGGACTCGAAGTTTTCTCTGCAGTAGTCTGTACCAAAAAGTTCTCCTAAGCCTCTGAATTCAGTTAAAAAGATCAAGCATGAGAAGAGCACGTACTGAGAGGAAGGCCATGAAAAGCCACCAGGACAAGGGCCAGTTTCTGCCCCTGCAGGGGACTGAGCCTGGGCAAGGCCCAGCTTGGGAAGCAGCCCTGTCGGACGTTCTTGGTGGGCAGTGAGCTGGGCAGGAGGCAGCCGTGTGCCCTGGCAGCACAGGGGGGAAGGCTGAGGGGCACCTCACCGCTGCCTGCCAGGAGCTGTAGGGACGTCAGGAAGAGCCCAGGGCCAGGCTCTGCCCCGTGGTGCACAGGGAGCCCTCCTCCTGCCACGCCGCATGCGGTGGCTGCAGCAGAGGGGACCCCCAGCCAGCCCCTGCATGGGGCTCTGCCACCCGCCTCACCCCGGCCCTCTCCAGCGCCCTCCTTGCCGCTCTCTGATGCACACCAGCACCTCCCCGTGCGTGCCGGCCAGCACGTCTGCTGAGGGCCAGTGCGGCTGCTGCAGGGGCAGGGAGCTCAGCATGGCCCTTGCAGCCCCCTGCCCTGGGCCTGCCCCTCCCCTTGCCCTCGGCCCCGGCCTTGTCTCTGCTGGCACAGCGCTCTTGGCATGCGCTTCCTGGCCTCCCCTCGCCTGTGCACAGTTGCTGCCCACTCAGGCTGCTGGCACAAACGTGTCCTCACAAGCAGCACCACCCCTTGGGCTGCTTCTCCTGGCCTCCCCCAGCTTCTGCCTTGGCTCTTGTCTCTGCTGGGTCCCACCTTCCACACCCAAAAGCGTCCCTTGGCTGTCAGCTCCCTCTCTGCTGCCCTGTGGGGTGACAGAGCCAGAGTGGGGCTTGTTACCTTTAATTGATACAGTTTTGTGTATTTGCATTGGTGATGGCAGAAAAAGACAGCTCCTTCACCAGTGATGTACATCCTTCGTCATGTTAGGACACCACTCAGCATCCTTCACTCTGCTTTATCTCATGGATGAACTGGATTAGGTATCCTTGATTACTCTGAGGCACAATGCAGTGCTTTTTGCCTTCTGACACTCCAGCACAATGCCTATGACATTCCCTTACTCTGTGCGTTGACCTGACGGGTCATTTCACATTTTTCACTTTCAAAACCTCAGTTGTACAGGGACCATTATTAAAGTGGGGCAAGCTGATGGGTTCTGCCTCAGCCATTTGAAGCACGCTATACTTGAGTTTTGAAGCCTGAGTTTGCTAAAGATGACCCAGGAAGCTAAACGGATGTTCATGTGTCTCGTAGGAATACGGGAAAGTATCATGGGTTCCCAAAGGCCATTTCAAATCTAGGTCAATCCCAGGAACCCACTGAACTAGGGTGTTGTCTTTGAAGGGGTTTCCTGTTCTGGGATGGGCTGCAGTTACAGGGACAAAGACCACTGCTGGCAGTGGAGGTGCCGTGGGAACTCCACCTGGCTCCACCGGATTTTCCCAAAGGGCTCCGGTCTCCTGCAGGACTTTTCTGACATCTGCCGGTCCAGGGAAGTGCCTCAAACACAACGGGACCACAGGAGGTTTTCCCTGGTTATGCTTATGGTCAGACAGCAAAATTCTGCCTCAATACCCAGTAATTTTTTTTTTAGTATTTAACTAATAAAGCAACTACTCATCAGCTCAAATGATTCAACCCCTTCCATAAAAAGTCTCACGTGAAGTGTAATTTCTATCATGAAGAAATGCTAATTTCCATGATCTATATTAATTGCAGGAGAAGAAATCCTGGTGTTCACCTGTACTTGCATTGTCATCACTTTGTCTATCATGGTGTGCTCCCTCATCTTCCAGGCTCAAAAGCCGTCTTCATTACAAAGACCCTGCTGAATGCCACCTTTCCAGCTGCCTGTCTGGACCTATGCACTTCCCATGGTTCTCCTGGTTTGCCCTCCCCTTACTCTTGGATCATTCAGACCGCTCTCACCAACCCAGTTGCTGCTTTGAGTTTCAGTGAGTTCCAGCTCGCCCATCTCTCACCAGTCTGTCTAATGGTTTCCTTAGCAAGAAACTCATCGTTTCTCATTGAGTTAGTATGATGTGGATTAATATTACCACTATTATTTAAAATTTAGTGTAAATCATTGTAAAATACATCATGTACAGTCATCCTTTTGGAAGGTAAACTTCACTGGAGGCAAAAATCTATATCAATAACTATCAATATCTATAGGAAAATGATGCTCCAAACTGAAATGCAACAAAATTCAGCCTTTAAAATGAGGAAAGATTTCTATTAGATGCTCTTTGAAATCTTCCTCCTTAACTACACCATGAAAGCTCTCCAATTAGCTGCACAAGTCTTGAAGACATGAAGAGAACTGTGAGAGAGATATGGCTGCTTAGGACTTTCTATGTTTTAATGAGTTCCATGGTGTATTTTGGTGCTAACTCTACTAAGCTTGGGTACTGAGAGGAGAATGATGCAACTGCTTGAGAAAGTAAAGTCAGAAGGAAAAGTTGAAGTGACTTGGAGTATTCATGGCCCCACTGAGGGCTGTTCCTAACAAAGCCTCCCCAGGGACTTGTTAGGGCACATAATTGGAGGCCATGATTCCAGACAGGCAAAGCGCTGTGCTGAGAAAAGTCTTGGTTGGTTTTGGTGAAGCAGAAGGGCCAAGGCCTGACCCCAGCCCCTGGGAGGGGAGATCCTGCACCCCCCCGTCTGGCTCAGGGCTCTTCTTGGGGTCTGTATGATGTGGTGGGCAGTGTGATGCCACGAGAAGAACTTCATTAGGACACCTCCCCACCCCTGCACAGGGTATCAAGGAAGCAGTGAGGGCCCATTGCAATGACTCTATCTCGTCTCCTCAGAAGCTCTAGCCAAGGGGACAAAAAGGTCAGGGCTGTTGGGGCCTTCCCTTCTTGCCAGCACCCTCTGCCTTCTGCTCTGTAGGCTTTCCTCTGCTGTCCCACACTTTGCCCTATTTCCTTGAAGTCTGCAGACACCCATCGCTGTCCACCACCTTGCTCTCATCCAGGACTTTCCATCATCTCAGCCATGTCTCGTCAACCCTCATCAGCTGTTACTTGATGAACACAAAGCCATGGTGTGATCACAAACACTCTTTGAGTGACCTCTGGCACCACAGCACTACCATTTGAGGGACATTTCTTCCTCCTTGTGGCCAGTGCCACACTTCCAAGGTGCACCCTATGGCAGTTTTTCTCTCCTGCTCTTTCCTACTACCAAAGAAAGCTCCATCAGGGTGGAAACCACTCCTGAAGCAGGCATCCCGACCCATCAGGCTCCTTGCGGCCTGTCAGCCAAGCAGACAGAAGTTACCTCACCAGCATTTTCCAAGGCCTGTGCCTGCTGCTGGCCTTGCAGCTTCTTGGCTAGACACAGCCAAGCCTTGGGCCTGCTGCTGTCCAGTCCTGGCCTACAGCAGAAGGGACAGGACAAGCCCTCTGCGGGCCTTCTTTGTGTCTGGGTCCTCCTGGGGATGGAGGCAGAGGGGATCTCTGAGGGGATCTTCTCTCCCCTGAGAAGAGGAGGCTCAGGGGCGACCTTATCGCTCTCTACAGTTACCTTAAAGGAGGCTGTAAAGAGGTGGGGGTTGGTCTGTTCTCCCACGTGCCTGGTGACAGGACAAGGGAGAATGGGCGAAAGTTGCGACAGGGGAGTTTTAGGTTGGATGTTAGGAAGTACTTCTTTACCGAAAGGGTTATTAAGCATTGGAACGGGCTGCCCAGGGAGGTGGTGGAGTCACCATCCCTGGAGGTCTTTAAAAGACGTTTAGATGTAGAGCTTAGCAATATGGTTTAGTGGAGTACTTAGTGTTAGGTCGGAGGTTGGACTCGATGACCTTGAGGTCTCTTCCAACCTAGAAAGCTGTGATACTGTGATACTGTGATACTGTGATCCCACAGGCAGCATGCCAAGGAGGGGCCTTCTGCTGGCCTAGCAGGGCCACTGGCAGATGTCAGCCCCAACGTGCCGATCCCAGGGAGAAGCCAAGGCTGACTTGCCACCTCCAGACACAAGGGACCTCACAGTCCCTTTCCGTGACACGTTCCTGCTGCTGCCCTATCAGCTGCAGAGACAGAAGTGACCTCCCAGTCACTGCCCCAGTCATGTTCCTCCTGCTGGGGCAGGAGATCCTGAGGCAGAGCTGACCACTTTCTCGTCCCCACGGGAATAGGGCTCACCTTTGTGGGTCAGAGAGTAAACAAAGCTTTAATGGGAAGGTTTGGTCTTCTTCTGTGGTTAGCGTATGGGAAAGCTCTTTGGTTTAGGGTCTTTTTAGGTCTGCCAAGAACTTGTCTAGGCCTCAATATAGCATTTTAATGCTAGTGTCAAGGGAAGGGATTAGGGTGAGCAAGAGAGTAATAGGAAGGGAAAGGGGCTATGGGTGAGTTTTGCTTCAAGGAATAATTTGAGTTCAAGCATTCGAGTAGGGGATTCCTGTCAGAGTGTTGGAGTAGCATTTAATTTTAGGGATTAAAGGTACTGGTTAAAATAAGGTAAGGGCCACACATGGCTGTTTTAAGTCAGTGTTACCACAGCTTTAACATTACATGAATTATCTTATTTCAGGTGGCCATGCTCCTCTTCCCACCCCAAAGTATCACATCTCTCATATCCAGAATGCTCCTGACCTCCCCATATCTTATTGGGATCAGCTTTCTGATGACATTCCTGTCCTCAGAGTATCTGTCTCACCTCTGTCGGCTACTCCATTCCTGAGAAGGAAGTGGTGTTGTAGTCAGGAGGGAAAAGGACACAAAGGTCTTTAGAAGCATCATGCAGAATGTGCCCATCAGCTCTGCACCTCCACAGAATCACACTTCCTACCTATAACTTTTGTTTCCCAAATGGCTTCTATGGATCCAGGGTTCCTTTTCCCAGGCCCTCATGCATGTTTCAGTTTTACATGTGCAGAGATGGAATAAGGAAAGCCAAGGCACGGATGGAACTGTGCTTATCAAGTGAAGCAAGGAATAACAGGAAGGGATTCTATAGATGCTTTGCTCAGAAAAGAAAGGCCAAGGAGAGTGTTCCCCCTCCGATGGATGAGAAGGGTGAACTGGTAATGACAGAGATGGAGAATGCTGAGGGACTCAGCAACGTCTTCTCCTCAGTCTTCCCTCAGTCTTCCTTCTCCTCAGTCTTCCCTGCCAGTCAGGCTTCCCAAGTCTTTCATTTCCCTGAACCCAGAGATGGAGGCCTGGGGTCAAAGTCCCACCTGCTGTAAGTGAAGAGCAAGTTTGGGAACACCAGATGAAACTCAACAAGTACAAGTCTATGGGGCCTGATGACTTGCACCCCAGGTCCTGAGGGAACTGGCTGATGTAGTTGCCAAGCCTCTCTCCATCATATTTGAAGAGTCCTGGCAGTCGGGTGAAGTCCCTGGTGACCGGAAAAAGGGAAACATCGCTCCCATTTCTAAAAAGGGTAGAAAGGATGACCCAAGGAACTCCAGAACGGTGAACCTCACCTCTGTGCCTGGCAAGATCATGGAAAAGATCCTCCTGGAATCAATGTCAAGGCACATGCAAGAGAAAGAGGTGATCTGAGACAGCCAGCATGGCTTCACCAAAGGGTAGGTTGTGCCGGACCAGCTTGGTGGCATTCTACAATGGAGTGACAAAATCAGATGACAAGGGAAGACCGACCGATGTCATCTACTTGGACTTCTGTAAGACCTTTGACACGGTCCCACCCAACATCCTGGTCTCCAAATTGGAGGGATACGCATTAGATGTTTGGACCATTGAGGGAATAAGGATTTGGCTTGAAGGTCACACCCAGAGAGTGATGGTCAGTGGCTCTATATCCAAGTGGAGGCTGGTGATGAGTGGTGTCCCTCAGGGTCTATCCTGAGACCGGTACTGTTTAATATCTTTATCAATGACAGGGACAGTGGGGTAGAGTGCACCCTCAGCAAGTGTGCAGATGACACCAAGCTGAGGGGTGTAGTTGATGCAACAGAGGAAGGGATGCCATCCAAAGGGTCCTGGACAAGCTTGAAATTTGGGTCCATGTTAACCTAAGGAGGGTCAACAAGTCCTAGTGCATGGTGCTGCACCTGGGCCGGGGAAAACCCAGGCATGGGGATAGGCTGGGAGAAGAGCTCATTGAGAGCAGCCCTGCAGAGAAGGACTGGGGGGTTCTGCTGCATGAAATGCTCAACATGAGCCAGCAGTGCGTGACTGTAGCCCAGAAGGCCAACTGTATCCTAGGCTGCATCAAGAGAAGGGCGGCAAGCAGATAGAGGCTGGTGATTGTCCCTCTCTGCTCTGCCCTTGTGAGGCCTCACCTGGAGTACTGTGTCCAGGTTTGGGGCCACCAGCACAAGAAGGATGTGGACCTCCTACAGCAAATCTAGAGGAGGGCTACAAAGATGATCAAGGGGCTGGAGCACCTCACCTGTGAAGACAGGCTGAAGGAGTTAGGTTTGTTCAGCCTGGAGAAGAGAAGGCTCCAGGGAGACCTCCTTGCAGCTTTTCAATCCTTAAAGGGGTCTTTTAAAAACAATGGAGAAGGACTCTTTACTCGGGTAGGTAATGACAGGAGGATGTGGGATTTGTCTTAAACTAAAAGAGGGGAGACCTACACTACACATCAGGAGGAAAATCTTCTCTGTAAGGGTAGTGGGGTACTGGAACAGGTTGCCCAGAGAAGTTGTGGATGCCCCATCCCTGGAGGTGTTCAAGGCCAGGCTGGATGAGGCCTTGGCCAACCTGATCTAGTGGGTGGAATCTGGGGGGAGTTCACTTAGATGATCTTTAAGGTCCTTCCAACCCAAGCCATTCTATGATTCTATGATACTAGGATGAAAATTAACTGAATCCTATCCAAAACGAGGACACAAATAGCCTAAGGGCAAGATATCTCTGTGCGTATATCAAAAGAGAGGAAAAGTGGTGATAGTTATTTAGAAAGTGTCAGACCTGAGTATGACATAGGAGCAATGGTATGGAGTCAGGGGTGGATATAGTCCGAGTTTTAGCTGGGATAGACTGAATTTTTCTTCCTAGGAGCTGGTGTGGTGCTGTGTTTTGGATGTACAGAATTAGCAAATCACAGAGTAGTTTGGGTAGGAAAGGACCTTAAAGATCCTAAAATTCCAACCCCTCTGCCGTGGGCAGAGACACCTTCCACTAGACCAGGTTGCTGAAGGCCCCATCGAAGCTGGCCTTCAAAACTTCCAGTGAGGGGGGATCCACAACATCTCTGGGCAGCCTGTTCCAGTGCCTCACCACCCTCTGAGGAAAGAACTTCTTTCGAATATCTAATCTAAACCTACCCTCTTTCAATGTAAAACCATTTCCCCTAGTCCTATCACTACGCTAGTTGATGAAGAGTCCCTCCCCAGCTTTCCTACAGCCCCCTTTAGGTAGTAGAAGGCCGCCATAAGGTCTCGCCAGAGCCTTCTTTTCTCTAGGCTGAACAACACCAAATCCCACAGCCTGTCTTCGGAGGAGAGGTGCTCCAGCCCCTTGATCATCCTCGTGGCCCTCCTCTGGATTCATTCAAATAGATCCGTGTCCTTCTTATGCTGGGGGCCCCACAGCTAAACACAATACCTGACGTGTGGCCTCACCAGGGCTGAGTAGAGAGGCACAATCACTTCCCTACTCCTGCTGACCACAGCATTCCTGGTACAAGCCCAGATGCTGTTGGCCTGCTTGGCCACCTGAGCACCCTGCTGGCTCCTATTCAGCCGACTCTCCACCAAAACCCCAAGTCCCTTTCCGATGGGCAGCATTCCACCCGCCATTCCCCAGAATTACATGGGGTTGTCGTGCCCCAAGTGCAGGACCTAGCACTTGGCCTTGTTGAACTTCATAGATTTGACCTTGGCCCATGAGTCCAGCCTATCTAGGATCCTCTGCAGAGCCCACCTACCGTCGAGCACACCAACACTCGTTTCTAACCTGGTGTTGTCTGCAAACACTGAGGGTTCACTTAAGCCCCTTGTCCAGATTATTGATGAAAATATTCCAGGAAACTGGCCCCAGAACTGAACCCTGGGGGTCACCACTAGAGAACGGCCTCCAACTCCATTTAGCTCCATGTCCCACAACTCTTTGGGCCCAGCCACCCATACAGTTTTTAATCCAAGGAAGCATATACCCGTCCAAGCCTCGAGCAGCCATTTTCTCTGGGAGAACGCTGTAGGAAACAGTTTCAGAATCTTTACTGAGGTCTAGATAAACCACATCCACAGCCACTACGTCATCCACTGAGTGCATCACTTTGACATAGAAGGAGTTTAGATTTGTCAAGTAGGACCTGACTTTGATAAAGCCCTCCTGACTGCGCCTGATCACCTGGTTGTCTTCTGAGAGTTGCATGATGGTACTCAAGATAATGTGCTCCATGAACTTCCCCGTCACTGGTCAGACTGACAGGCCTGTAGTTCCCCAGATCCTCCTTCCAGCCATTTTGTAGGTGGGCATCATATTTCCTTGTCACCAGTTGACTGGGAACACCCCTGATGGCCAGGACTGCTGATAAATGATGGAAAGCGGCTTGGTGAGCACTTCTGCCAGCTCCCTCAGTACCAAGAGGGGGATCCCATCTAGCTCCATAGAGTCATGACCATCCCGCATGAGGGATGCCATACGAGCAGTGGTGCTGCTCACCAGGAACCAGGCCAGCTTCCTACAGAGCTGCCTTACGAGGAGCATGGCCACCAAGAAGATCTGAGTTATCAGACTCAGCTCAGATCCTGTGAGATACCACACGGACAAGGGTCTAGAGCCAGCAGGAAAAGAGGTGAAGTTCTGGGACTCCCTAGGACAGCCTGGTGTGGAGAGGAGCAATGGCTGTAGCAAGGCTGAGAGTCCCAACAGAACCCAGGTCTTTGTGTCCATGGCTCTGGCTGTTGTCTCTGCCACTGAGGCCTAGGAGGAGACAGCTTATCGTGAAAGCACCAGGGCCTCATTGCCTCCTCGCCCCCAGCCATGAACTAGGCAGGGCTCGTACCATTCTCCTGCACTTGGCCATGCACATCCCCATCTCCTCCTGTCCCAGGAAGAGCCCTGAGCAGTGTGTGAAGGGAAAGGATCTCCCTTCCCAGGGGCTGGGGGTCAAGGCCTGGCCCTTCTTCTATATGGTGAAACACATCCAATTTTCCTACACATCAGTGTCATCTTCATATTGCCTTTGTCTGCTTGTCCTCCCTGCCTCCAATGTTCTGCTCTAACAAGCTCCGAGGGAGGCTGTGTCAGGGCTGGCCCTCAGGGGGACACTGCAGGAAACTTGCCTCTGACTTGGACTTGTTGAGAGATGTCTTCAATTGTCTCTCAGTGCCTGAGGTTCTTGGGGGGTCCTCTCCAAAGCCCCCCGAGGGGGGATTCCAATGCCTTGGGCTGGGCGTGTGGTGCTGAGCTGGGCCGGGCTCGTGGGAGAGAGAGAGCTCGTGGCAAGAGGGCCCTGGTGCAGAGAGACAGCTGTGCCCAGGAGCAGCTCCTGTGCACAGCGCAGCAGGGCTGGGGGCTCTGACCGCAGCTGGCACGGGGCAGGAGAGAAGGAGAGAGGGCTTGGAGGCAGTGAGGAGCGCAGCAACAGAGGGCGGCGTGTGGCAGGACAGATCTGCAGGCTCTTGGCACCGTGAGTCTCTGGCAGCAGGGCCATGCAGCTGCAGTTGCCAGAGGGGTCTTCTACAGCTGGCACATCCGATTCCTGATAGCATCTGACAGGATAGATCTCTCTCTTTCTTCAACATGAAGTAGAGTCTGCCATTCCTCCTGGCTTCTCCACCTGGCCATGCTGCTGCTGGTCTTGTTCCCAGGCTGCCTGGGGATGGGGGTTTCACATGCCCATAGAGCATAGAGTGAGCCCTCGGTGTGCTTTGGGGAACGGGAGTACGGGGACAGGGTGAGGGGTCTGGAGATGGGCACGTTGAGCCCTGATTCAGCAGTGTCCTAGTTCTTTTCAGGTGAACATGTAGTTATCCCGCCGCTCATAGACATGCCAGCAGAAGAGACCAGCCTTTCTTGACAGACTGGCTGTCCACTCGGAAGGGCAGTCTGCACTAAAGGGACAGTCCCTTTTTATGTGAGGATCGACAAGGTTTCACTTGGAGTACAGAAGGAACGAAAATATAAAAGAAAAAAGAAACAGAAATTCTAACAGCCCTGCTATGCAGTTGGGTGAATTTGGAACAGCAATGTGGATAATCACTTGATATCAGGAGTGAATTTAATCAGGGATTACCACATGTTCCCCTTTCCTTATTGTTATAAGTGAGGACTGATTACTACATTGACCACAGCAAAGTCCCCTTATTCCAGGGACACCCTCAGTCAGTGTCAGTTAAAACTCATGAAAGGGACCTGACCAATGTCTGCTTGAGAGGACAAAATGGAATTAGTTATTATCAGGTAATTCTGTACTATCTTACTGTGCTTTTGCTCCATGGGCAGGACCCCATCCCAGAAGCAGCAAATGGCCAACAGCAGCTCTGTGAGCGAGTTCCTCCTGCTGGCATTCGCAGACACGTGCGAGCTGCAGCTCCTGCACTTCGGGCTCTTCCTGGGCATCTACCTGGCTGCCCTCCTGGGCAACGGCCTCATCCTCACCGCCGTAGCCTGCCACCACCGCCTCCACACCCCCATGGACTTCTTCCTCCTCAACCTCGCCCTCCTCGACCTGGGATCCATCTCCACCACTCTCCCCAAAGCCATGGCCAATGCCCTCTGGGACACCAGGGTCATCTCCTATCAAGGGTGTGCCGCACAGGTTTTTTTCTGTCTATTTGGTTGTAGCAGAGTTTTCCCTTCTCACCCTGATGTCCTATGACCGCTAAGTGTTCATTTGCAAGCCCCTGCACTACGGGAGCCTCGTGAGCAGCAGAGCTTGTGCCCAGATGGCAGCAGCTGCCTGGGGCAGTGGCTTTCTCAATGCTGTCCTGCACACGGCCACTACATTTCCCTGCCCCTCTGCCAAGGCAATGCTGTGGACCAGTTCTTCTGTGAAATCCCCCAGATCCTCAAGCTCTCCTGCTCAGACGCCAACCTCAGGGAAGTTGTGGCACTTGTGTTTAGCGTTTGTTTAGTCTTTGCTTGTTTTGTCTTCATTGTGCTGTCCTATGTGCAGATCTTCAGAGCGGTGCTGAGGATGCCCTCTGAGCAGGGCCGGCACAAAGCCTTCTCCACGTGCCTCCCTCACCTGGCTGTGGTCTCCCTGTTTGTCAGCACTGCCATGGTTGCCTACCTGAAGCCCCCCTCTGTCTCCTCACCATCCCTGGACCTGGTGGTGGCAGTTTTATATGTGGTGGTACCTCCTGCAGTGAACCCGCTCATCTACAGCATGAGGAACCAGGACCTGAAAGCCACACTGAAGAAACTGATTCTAGTGGTAATATTTACTTAGCAATGATTTGGCTATCTCACTTTTCTAGTTTTATTCAAGTTAATTTCAGGCAATCTTTGACCTTGTGTCCTGGTTCCAGTTAGGACAGAGTTAAGTAGCTCATAGTAGCTGGTAGGGTGCTATGTTTTGGATTAGGATGAGAAGAGCGCTGATAACATGCTGATGTTTTAATTGTTGCAGAGCAGTGTTTACACCAGGCCAAGGACTTTTCGGCTTCTCGCTCTGTCCTGCCAGCAAACAGGCTGGGGGTGCAGCAGGAGCTGGGAGGGGACAGACCCAGGACAGCTGACCCAAACTGGCCAAAGGGGTATTCCATACCCTCTGACGTCATGCCAAACAATATATAGGGGTGGCTGGCCGGGGTGGGGGGCCGGCTGCTCGGGGATAGGCTGGGCATCGGTCAGCGGGTGGTGAGCAATTGCATTGTGCATCACTTGTTTTCTTACACATTATTATTGTTAATACTATTATCATTATCACTATTATTATTATTGTTATTATTATATTCCTTATATTCCTTATATTATTATATTCCTGTCTTAATAAACTGTCTTTATCTCAACTCACCGGCTTCACTTTCCCGTTTCTCTCCCCCATCCCAGAGAGGGAGGGGGGAGGGCGAGCGAACGGCTGTGTGGTGTTTAGCTGCCAGCCGGGTTAAACCACAACAGTCCTTTTGGCGCCCAACGTGGGGCCCGAAGGGTTGAGATATCGACCAATTTGTCCAGAGTGTTTTAAACTAGAATTGGTATAAGTATTGGACCTGCTTAATAGTTGCTAGTCACGATGTTGATTGCCTTAATCTCCGGTCTGCTGTACCTGTTTTCCAAATTGAGTTTTATGGTGCGTTACTTTCTGTATGTGCTCCCTGTCATGCTGTTTATCCTTTCCGGGCCCTGGTTTAAGATTGTTATGGTACTGTGCGGTGTAACAATGGCTTATGAAATGATGAAATATCTGGTCACGACTTTAACCTGGTATTTGTACTCAGCACTGACGTCGACTCTATACTTTGGAACCCATATCTCGGAAACTATTAGCAATTACACCTATTGCCTGTTTTCGTTAGGGAGCCAATCTGTGAAGGGGACAGGGGAAGACATTTCCCTACCTGTTCACTCTCCCTTTCTCCTTCACCACCACCCTCTTATCCCCCGAGCTAGTTACGGTGGTTCTCCGAGATGTTGAATATCCTTGGGATACTCAGACCAGCCTGCTCTTGTTGTTATGTCTCCTGAATGCGCTTCAGGTTTTGTTGAGGTTTAAACAACTACTTAGGAATCTCATCCGGAGATCTGTCTTGAGGCGGGATAGTTGCGAGTGGCAGGGAGTGTGGGAGGATATGGGCAGGTTTCTAGAGCAGTGGGCACCTCCAGTGTTTTGGACATTCACCCCTGAACAACTGCAAAATCCTAAAAAGCTGGCAGAATGCTTGAAAAAAAGGTGTCATGACTCTGGCAGTTCCAAAGTGACACAAATCACTGTAGCGTGCTGGGGTCTGGCTTGTTCCTATCGAGCTGCAATTGATGCTACTAGCAACCTAGCTCCAGCTCCTGCAGCCGCTCCAGTTCCAGCTCCTGCAGCCGCTCCAGCTCCTGCAGCCACTCCAGCTCCAGCTCCTGCAGCCGCCCCAGCTCCTGCAGCCGCTCCTGCTCCTGCAGCCGCTCCAGCTCCTGCAGCCGCTCCAGCTCCTGCAGCCGCTCCAGCTCCAGCTCCTGCAGCCGCTCCGGCTCCAGCCCCTGCAGCAGCTCCGGCTCCTGCAGCTGCTCCCACTCCTGTGTCTGGGTCAGAGAAACGAGCTGTAGCAGTGCAAGTTGACCCCGCAGAGGGTATTCCAACCCCTGTGGCAGACCCTGTGTCTGGGTCAGAGAAACGAGCTGTAGCAGTGCAAGTTGCCCCTGTAGACAAGGTGAAAAAATGGTATAGAAGCTCAGGTCGTTTAGAACGCAGACAGTCTTCTGCTAAGTCTGGGCATAGTGAAGACGAGGCTGGGCCATCAAAGGTGCAGGAGGATGAAGATGAGGATGAGGATGTCGAAAAATCAACATTAACTACCCGGACTCTATACCAGCGTGAGCTACGAGATGTGCGAAAAGATTTTGGTCGCTGTATAGGTGAGCAGCTTGTCACCTGGCTGCTCCGGTGCTGGGACACCGGAGCCAATTGTGTGGAATTAGAGGGCAAGGAAGCCAGGCGGCTGGGATCCCTTGCTAGGGACGCAGGCATTGACAAAGCAATTGGAGATGGAGCACGATCTCGCAGTCTCTGGAGGCGTCTCCTGTCAGCTGTGCAGGAAAAGTATCCCTTCAAGGAAGAACATGTATGTCTACCAGGCAAATGGACCACCATGGAGAAGGGAATTCAGTACCTGAGGGAATTGGCCGTACGGGAAGTAATTTATAAGGACCTAGATGACGCACAAACATCCGCAGATCCAGATGAAGTCCGGTGTACAACACCCATGTGGCGGAAGTTTGTACGGAGTGCACCATCATCATATGACAGCTCATTGACAATACTAACCTGGAAAGAGGAGGAGAATCCCCCAGTGAATGAAGTGGCTAAAATACTCCGGCAGTACGAAGGAAATCTCTCCTCTTCCCTACAGGCCTGTGGAGAAACTCTCTGAAGAGGTCCACCAACTTAAAGAGAATTTATCTTCCCCTCCACCTGAATGAACCAGTGTCCACCAGCTAAAAGAGAATACTTTGGAGAAACTTTCTGAAAAGGTCCACCAACTTGAAGAGAGTTTATTTTCCTCCCCACCTGTACAAACCAGTGTCTCAGCTATTAGGGGTAAACGTTCATCTATGCAAGGAAGACAATATGGTGGGCACACACACCGCGCCACCCTGTGGTTTTACCTACGTGACCATGGAGAGGACATGAGAAAATGGGATGGAAAATCTACTGCGACCCTAGAGGCACGGGTACGTGAATTGCAAACGAAAACAATTGGGAAAAAGGGGTTCTCTGAAAAGTTTGCTGCTCCAACTTCCAGCAGGCAGTCCTTTAAACACAGAAATGAAGATTCTGACCAGGACTAGAGGGGCCCTGCCTCCGGCCAGGGGGAGGAAAGGGACAATCGAGTTTATTGGACTGTTTGGATTCGATGGCCTGGCACGTCAGACGCACAGAAGTATAAGGCTTTGGTAGACACCGGTGCACAATGTACTCTAATGCCATCAAGCTATAAAGGGCCAGAGCCCATCTGCATTTATGGTGTGACGGGGGGAATCCCAGCAGCTAACGGTATTGGAGGCTGAAGTGAGTCTAACCGGCAATGAGTGGCAAAAGCACCGTATTGTGACTGGCCCAGATGCTCTGTGCATCCTTGGCATAGACTATCTTAGAAGAGGATATTTCAAGGACCCAAAAGGGTTCCGCTGGGCTTTTGGCATAGCTGCCTTAGAGACAGAGGACATTAAACAGTTGTCTACCTCTCCCGGTCTCTCAGAGGACCCTTCTGTTGTGGGGTTGCTGAGGGTTGAAGAACAGCAAGTGCCGATTGCTACCACAACTCTGCACCGGCGGCAATATCGCACCAACCGGGACTCCCTGAGTCCCATCCATAAGCTAATTCATCAACTGGAGAGCCAAGGAGTGATCAGCAAGGCTCATTCACCTTTTAATAGTCCCATATGGCCAGTGCGAAAGTCTAATGGTGAGTGGAGACTAACAGTGGACTATCGTGGCCTGAACGAAGTCACGCCACCACTGAGTGCTGCAGTGCCGGACATGCTAGAACTCCAGTATGAACTGGAATCAAAGGCAGCCAAGTGGTATGTCACAATTGATATCGCTAATGCATTTTTCTCCATCCCTCTAGCAGCACAGTGCAGGCCACAGTTTGCTTTCACTTGGAGGGGAGTCCAATATACTAGGAATCGGCTGCCTCAGGGGTGGAAACACAGCCCTACCATTTGCCATGGACTGATCCAGTCTGCGCTGGAGCAGGGGGAAGCTCCTGAACACCTGCAGTACATCGATGACATCATTGTGTGGGGTGACACTGCAGAGGAAGTTTTCGAGAAAGGGAAGAAAATAGTCCAAATCCTTCTGAAGGCCAGTTTTGCCATAAAACCGAATAAAGTTAAAGGACCTGCACGAGAGATCCAGTTTTTAGGAATAAAATGGCAAGATGGACGTCGTCAAATCCCAATGGATGTGATCAACAAAATAACAGCTATGTCTCCACCAACTAGCAAAAAAGAAACACAAACTTTCCTAGGTGTCGTGGGGTTTTGGAGAATGCATATTCCAAATTACAGTCTGATTGTAAACCCGCTCTACCAAGTAACCCGTAAGAAGAATGCTTTTGAATGGGGCCCTGAGCAACGACAAGCCTTTGAACAAATTAAGCAGGAAATAGTTCATGCAGTAGCCCTCGGGCCAGTCCGAACAGGACCAGATGTAAAGAATGTGCTCTACACCGCAGCCGGGGAGAATGGTCCCACCTGGAGCCTCTGGCAGAAAGAACCTGGGGAAACTCGAGGTCGACCCCTGGGGTTTTGGAGTCGGGGATACAGAGCATCTGAGGCCTGCTATACTCCAACTGAAAAGGAGATATTGGCAGCATATGAAGGAGTTCGATCTGCTTCGGAAGTGGTCGGTACTGAAGCGCAGCTCCTCCTGGCACCCCGACTGCCGGTACTAGGCTGGATGTTCAAAGGAACGGTCCCCTCTACACATCATGCAACTGATGCTACATGGAGCAAGTGGGTTGCACTGATTACTCAGCGGGCTTGAATAGGAAACCCCAGTCGCCCAGGAATCTTGGAGGTGATTATGGACTGGCCAGAAGGCAAATGTTTTCGGATATCATCAGAGGAGGAGGTGGTCCGTGCTGAAGAAGCCCCACTGTACAACAAGCTACCGGAAAAAGAGAAGAAATATGCCTTGTTCACTGATGGGTCCTGTCGTATTGTGGGAAAGCATCGGAGATGGAAAGCTGCTGTATGGAGTCCTACACGACGAGTTGCAGAAGCTGCTGAGGGAGAAGGTGAATCGAGTCAGTTTGCAGAAGTGAAAGCCATTCAGCTGGCTTTAGATATTGCAGAACGAGAAAAGTGGCCAGTTCTCTATCTCTATACTGATTCATGGATGGTAGCAAATGCCCTGTGGGGGTGGTTACAGCAATGGAAGCAGAACAACTGGCAGCGCAGGGGCAAGCCCATCTGGGCTGCGGCATTGTGGCAAGATATTGCTGCCCGGGTAGAGAACCTGGTTGTAAAGGTACGCCATGTAGATGCTCATGTGCCCAAGAATCGGGCTACTGAAGAACATCAAAACAACCAGCAGGTGGATCAGGCTTCTAAGATTGAAGTGGCTCAGGTGGACCTGGACTGGCAACATAAAGGTGGATTATTTATAGCCCGATGGGCCCATGACACCTCAGGCCATCAAGGTAGAGATGCAACCTACAGATGGGCTCGTGATCGAGGGGTGGACCTGACCATGGACACTATAGCACAGGTTATTCATGACTGTGAAACATGTGCTGCAATCAAGCAAGCCAAACGGTCAAAACCTCTTTGGTATGGAGGACGATGGCTGAAATATAAATATGGAGAGGCCTGGCAGATTGATTACATCACACTCCCTCAAACCCGCAACGGCAAGCGCCACGTACTTACAATGGTGGAAGCAACCACCGGATGGCTGGAAACATATCCTGTGCCCCATGCCACCGCCCGGAACACTCTCCTGGGCCTTGAAAAGCAAGTCCTATGGCGACATGGCACCCCAGAGAGAATTGAGTCAGACAACGGGACTCATTTCCGAAACAACCTTATAGACACTTGGGCCAAAGAACATGGTATTGAGTGGGTGTATCACATCCCCTATCATAGAATCATAGAATCATAGAATATCCTGAGTTGGAAGGGACCCTTAAGGATCATCAAGTCCAACTCTTGATACTGCACAGGTCTACCCAAAAGTTCAGACCATGTGACTAAGTGCACAGTCCAATCTCTTCTTAAATTCAGACAGGCTCGGTGCAGTGACCACTTCCCTGGGGAGCCTGTTCCAGTGTGCAACCACCCTCTCTGTGAAGAACCCTCTCCTGATGTTGAGCCTAAATTTCCCCTGCCTCAGCTTAACCCCGTTCCCGCGGGTCCTGTCACTGGTGTTAATGGAGAAAAGGTCTCCTGCCTCTCGACACCCCCTTACGAGGAAGTTGTAGACTGTGATGAGGTCTCCCCTCAGCCTCCTCTTCTCCAGGCTGAACAGGCCCAGTGACCTCAGCCGTTCCTCATATGTCTTCCCCTCCAGGCCTTTCACCATCTTCGTAGCCCTCCTCTGTACACTCTCCAACAGTTTAATGTCCTTTTTGTACTGTGGTGCCCAGAACTGCACACAGTACTCGAGGTGAGGCCGCACCAGCGCAGAGTAGAGCGGGACAATCACCTCCCTTGACCTACTAGCGATGCCGTGCTTGATGCACCCCAGGACACGGTTGGCCCTCCTGGCCGCCAGGGCACACTGCTGGCTCATATTCAACTTGCTGTCCACCACGACCCCCAGATCTAGGCTGCTCTCCAGCGTCTCATCGCCCAGTCTGTATGTGCAGCCAGGGTTTCCCCGTCCCAGGTGCAGGACCCGGCACTTGCTCTTATTGAACTTCATGCGGTTGGTGATCGCCCAGCTCTCCAACCTATCCAGATCCCTCTGCAAGGCCTTTCCACCCTCATTCGAGTCCACAACTCCTCCAAGTTTGGTGTCATCAGCAAACTTGCTCAAAATACCTTCTATTCCTACATCCAGATCGTTTATAAAAATATTGAAAAGTACCGGCCCTAAAATGGAGCCTTGAGGGACCCCACTGGTGACCGCCTGCCAGCCTGACGCAGCCCCATTTACCATAACCCTTTGGGCCCTGCCCGTTAGCCAATTGCTCACCCATCGTATGATGTTTTTATTTAGCTGTATGGTGGACATTTTGTCCAGTAGGATCCTATGGGAAACCGTGTCAAAAGCCTTGCTGAAGTCCAAAAAAATCACATCAGCTGGTTTCCCTTGGTCCATCATACGGGTGATCTTATCATAAAAGGAAATCAGGTTAGTTAGGCAGGACCTGCCCTTCACAAACCCATGCTGGCTGGGACCAATGACTGCTTTGTCCCCCAGGTGAGCCTCAATAAGTTCGAGAACCATCTTCTCCATGATTTTACCAGGCACTGACGTGAGACTGACAGGCCTGTAATTGCTAGGGTCTTCTTTCTGACCCTTCTTGTAAATCGGCACAACGTTTGCCAGCTTCCAGTCTACCGGGACCTCTCCAAATTCCCAGGATCGTTGAAAAATAATTGAGAGAGGTTCCGCGATGACGTCCGCCAGCTCTTTCAGCACCCGGGGATGAATCCCGTCCGGACCCATGGACTTGTAGGGATCCAGGTGGAGTAGCAAATCCCGCACACGTTCAGGGTCGGTTGGGAGTTTGTCATCCCCACCGTCCCGGTCCTCTAGCTCAGGGCACCCTGGGTCCCGAAGCCCATCATCGGCATTGAAGACAGAGGCGAAGAAGGCGTTAAGCGTCTCTGCTTTGCCTATGTCATTGTCTGTGAGGAGACCTTCCCTATCAAGGAGCGGCCCTATGTATTCTTTAGTTCTCCTTTTTCCATTCACATATCTGAAAAAGCCCTTTTTATTTTCTCTCACAGACACAGCCAGCTTCAACTCTAGGTGTGCTTTGGCCACACGAATTTTCTGCCTACAAACACGAACAGCATCCCTGCATTCTTTCCATGACACCTGGCCCTCCTTCCAGTAGCGAAACACTCTCTTTTTCCGCCTAATCTCCATTAGAATGTTCCTGGTCAGCCACGCCGGCCTCCTGCCCCGCCTGCCTGACTTGCGATATTTAGGAATTGCTTGATCTTGTGCTTCTAGGAGGCATCGTTTAAAGAATGACCAGCACTGGTGGACATCGAGGCCTTCAAGAGCAGTTTCCCAGGGGACCTTGCTGACTAGTTCCCTGAGCAGCCTGAAGTCCGCTTTCCCCATATCTAGGGATGAGGTTTTGGTGGCACTTTTCCTTCTGTCACCGTAAATTTTGAACTCAACCACTTCATGGTCGCTTTGACCAAGGCGGCCACCAATCACCACATCTCCCACCAGACCCTCTCTGTTTTCTAGCAACAGGTCGAGGAGGGCACCTTTCCTAGTTGGCTCCGTTAGCACCTGCACCAAGAAGTTATCATCTAGGTGCTTCATGAACCTCCTGGACTTGCTCGTGTCAGCCGTGTGGCACTCCCAGTTAACGTCTGGCAAGTTGAAGTCCCCCATAAGGACAAGGGGAGTTAATCTCGAGGCCTCTCTTAGTTCTGTAAAGAATAATTTATCGGCACTATCGTCCTGGCCAGGCGGTCTGTAATAGACTCCCACAACGACATCCCCTTTATTCGTTCGTCCCTTGATCCTTACCCAGAGGCTCTCAACTTTGCCATCGCCGACCTGAAGTTCCACACAGTCCAGCCCCTGCTTCACATATATCGCCACCCCACCACCTCGCCTACCCTGCCTGTCCCTCCTGAAGAGCCTGTAACCATCTATCGCAACACCCCAGTCACAGGACTCATCCCACCAGGTTTCGCTTATGCCGATGATATCGTAGTTGCAGGACTGGGCCAGGACTTCTAGCTCATCCATTTTATTCCTCATACTGCGTGCGTTCGTGTAGAAGCACTTCAGGTGCGTCTCCTTACACTCAGCACCTTGTGGATCTGCCCGAAGGACCTCACTGGCACCCAGCCCCTCTGATTCTAGCGTACCTTCCCTTAGGTCTTCACCGGCGTGCCTGGTTTTAGCCCCTTCCCCCTTCGACTCTAGTTTAAAGCCCTATCTATCAGCCCTGCCAACTCCTGACCAAAGATCCTTACCCCTCTCCAAGAGAGGCACATCCCATCAGGTGCCATCAGGCCCTGTGTAGCATAGACCTTCCCGTGATCAAAGAACCCAAAGTTCTGCCGGTCACACCAGTCTCGAAGCCACGAGTTTATGTGAACAGCACGCCTTTCAGCTTCGATCCCCCCTATCGGAAGGACAGAGGCAAACACAACCTGCGCCCCTGATCCTCTAAGTAGTCGCCCCAAATCCCTAAAGTCTCTTTTGATCGCCTTCGGACTTCTCATTGCTACTTCATCGCTACCAGCCTGAAAGACCAGTAGCGGGTAGTAGTCAGTGGGCCGTACCAGGCGCTGGACTTTCTTGGCGAAGTCTCTCACCCGAGCCCCAGGGAGGCAAAAGACTTCTCTGCGGGTTGGGTCTGGTCGGCATATCGGTCCCTCTGTCCCTTTCAGAAGGGAGCCCCCCATAACAATAGCCCTTCTTTCTTTTTTGAAGGATGATGTGGCAATGCGATGTGTAGGTCGCCTTGTCTTAGGCGCCCCCTCCAGCTGGGACGGGTTTTTATCTATTTTGTCATTCAGATTGTCTTGTTCTAGTCCTTCATATCGATTATTTAAGGGTAGATGAGAAGGTGAGGTGGGCAGAGAGAGGGCTCGCCTACCACCCCAATAGGCACCTGCCTCCATTCCTCCCCTTGATCTAGGTCTCCTCCCGCTGCCTGGCAGGAGGAGGGAACCTCCGTTTTCTGCATAACAGGAGACGCCTGTGCTGTGGCAGGCTCATGAGCCTGCCTCAGAGAGGGTAGAGTGCACCTCCACCAGTCAATTTCCATCTCCGATTCCCTGATGCTTCTGAGCCTGTTCACCTCCTCCCGGAGCACCGCTACCTGGCTGAGCAGTTCTTCAACCTGGGCACACCTCCCACAGGCATACCCACCACTGCTGTCGGAGACCAACAGAAGGCTGGGGCACACTCTGCAGCCCAGGACCTGGACGGCTGCGTGTTTCCCGGATCCCTCCGTCTGAGTAGCCACCGTGGTGACCGTGGCTGGAGATGCCGCACGAGATGCGGAGACCACGGTTTTCTGCCTGGTTGATACCATGGTCAGGTTCTACGCAAGCAGGTTACAAGCACGGAGGGGAGAGGTAGCTGCAACAGAGCGACGATGGATCCCCGCCCTTCCTGCCCGCCCTTCCTGCCTGCGCTAACTGCCTCGCTAACTGCCGCGTCTCTCCCCCGCGTCACTCCCTGTTTGCCGGCCCTGTTCGCCGCGCTCCTGGTCGCTCGCGCTCCCTAAGGGCTGCCTTTGAACGGCCGGGGGGAGGAGCTGTCGCTGACGCTGCTGGCTCCACCTGCGCCTCGTCAGCCTCCCTCACGAGGGCTGCCGGTGCCTGGCGGCTCCCTCACGTAGGCTCGATGCCCGAAAAATAGCCCTGCCTGTCCCGATCCCGCGCTCCGCTGCAGCACGCGTCTGCCCCGGAGCCGGTCGCCTCGGCAAGATGCACCAGCCTCTGGAAAAGTTGAACGACACAATGGACTGTTGAAGACTACACTGAAAGCAATGGGTGCTGGGACATTCAAAAATTGGGATACACATTTGGCAAAGGCCACCTGGTTAGTCAATACTAGGGGAGCTGCCAACCGAGCTGGCCCTGCCCAATCAAACCTGTTACGCACTGTAGAAGGGGATAAAGTTCCTGTAGTGCACGTAAGAAACATGCTGGGTAAAACAGTCTGGGCTACTCCTGCCTCAGGAAAAGGCAAACCCATTCGTGGAATTGCTTTTGCTCAGGGACCTGGATGCACATGGTGGGTAATGCAAAAGAATGGGGAGGTCCGGTGTGTACCTCAAGGGGATTTGATACTGGGTGAGAATAGCCCATGAGTTGAATTGTAGTATGTTAATTATTATATAATACTGTATGTCATCACTACCATGATTGCTATATATCATAGATGAAAATGGTGATTAATTAGAATGTATTGGAAAGAGTGTAACCTGAGCATGACATAAATGGTATGGAATAAGGGGTGGATATCTGTCCTGGTTCCAGTTAGGACAGAGTTAATTTTCCCTCCTAGTAGCTGGTAGGGTGCTATGTTTTGGATTAGGATGAGAAGAGCACTGATAACATGCTGATGTTTTAATTGTTGCAGAGCAGTGCTTACACCAGGCCAAGGACTTTACGGCTTCTCGCTCTGTCCTGCCAGCGAGCAGGCTGGGGGTGCAGCAGGAGCTGGGAGGGGACAGACCCAGGACAGCTGACCCAAACTGGCCACAGGGGTATTCCATACCATCTGACGTCATGCTAAACAATATATAGGGGTGGCTGGCCGGGGTGGGGGGCCGGCTGCTCGGGGATAGGCTGGGCATCGGTCAGCGGGTGGTGAGCAATTGCGTTGTGCATCACTTGTTTTCTTACACATTATTATTATTAATACTATTATCATTATCACTATTATTATTATTATTATTGTTATTATTATATTCCTGTCTTAATAAACTGTCTTTATCTCAACTCACCGGCTTCACTTTCCCGTTTCTCTCCCCCATCCCAGAGAGGGAGGGGGGAGGGTGAGCGAACGGCTGTGTGGTGTTTAGCTGCCAGCCGGGTTAAGCCACAACAAGAGGTGAGACAGATACTCTGGGATCAAGAATGTCATCAGAAAGCTGATCCCGATAAGATATGGGGAGGCCAGGAGCAGCCTGGACAAGAGAGATGTGAGATTTCAGGGTGGGAAGAAGAGCTTGCCCAGCAGAAACTTATGATTTCATAGAGGTAAGAGGGTTCATGTAAAGTAGATGCTGTGGTAACACTGACTTAAAACAGTCACGTATGGCCCTTACCTTACTTGAACCAGGAATTTTAATCCCTCAACCTAAGTGCTACTCCAACACTCTGAAAGGAATCCATTTTCTCTCTTTTTCACCCTGATCCCTTTTCTTAATACTAGCATTAAAATGCTCTACTTAACCCTAGACTCCTTGGTAGACCTAAAATACCCTAAACCATAGAGCTTGTCCATACCTTAGCCACAGACCTGACACAAACAACAGAACACCAAACACTCCCACTAAAGCTTTGTTTAATCTCTAACCCAGAAAGTGAAAAACAAGTACCGAGGGGACTAGAGAGAGGTCAGCTCTGCCTCAGGATCTCCTGCCCCAGCAGGAGGAATGGGACTGCGGCAGTGACTGGGAGGTCACTTCAGTCTCTGCAGCTGATAGGGCAGCAGCAGGAACGTGTCACGCAAAGGGACTGTAAGGTCCCTTGTGTCTGGAGGTGGCAGGTCACCCTTGGCTTCTCCCTGGGATGTGCACTTTGGGGCTGACTTCTGCCAGGGGCCCTGCTAGGCCAGCAGAAGGCCCCTGCTTGGCATGCTGCCTGTGGGATCCCCTCTGCCTCCATCCCCAGGACGACCCAGACACAAAGAAGGCCCGCACAGGGGTTGTCCTGTCCCTTCTGCTTGAGGCCAGGACTGCACAGCAGGAGGCACAAGGCTTGGCTGTGTCTTGCCAAGAAGCTGCAAGGCCAGCAGCAGGCCCAGGCCTTGGAAGATGCTGGAGAGGTGACTTCTGTCTGCTTGGCTGACAGGCCACAAGGAGCCTGATGGGTTGGGATGCCTACTTCAGGAGTGGTTTCCACCCTGATGGAGCTTTCTTTGGTGGTAGGAAAGAGCAGGAGAGAAAAACTGCCACAAAGTGCACCTTGGAAGGGTGGCATTGGCCACAAGGAGGAAGAGATGTCCCTCAAAGAGTCGTGCTGTGGTGACAGAGGTCACTCAAAGTTTAGACCCTAGCTTTGTTTTTCAGGGAACAGCTGGTGAGGGTTGATGAAACATGGGTGAAATGATGGAAATGCTGGGATGAGAGAAAGGTTGTGGACAGAGATGGGTGTCTGCAGACTTCAAGGAAATAGGGCAAAGTGTGGAACAGCATAGGAAAGCCTGCAGAGGAGAAGGCAGAGGGTGCTGGTAAGAAGGGAAGGCCCCAACAGCTCTGACGTTTTTGTCCCTTTGGCTAGAGCTTCTGAGGAGACAAGATACAGTCATTGCAATGGGGCCTCTTTGCTTCCTTGATACCCTGTTCAGGGGTGGGGAGGTGTCCTAATGAAGTTCTTCTCGTGGCATCACACTGCCCACCACATCACACAGACCCCAAGAAGAGCCCTGAGCCAGACGGGGGGGTGCAGGATCTCCCCTCCCAGTGGCTGGGGTCAGGCCTTGGCCCTTCTGCTTCACCAAAACCAACCAAGACTTTTCTCAGCACAGCGCTTTGCCTGTCTGCAATCATGGCCTCCAATTATGTGCCCTAACAGGTCCCTGGGGAGGCTTTGTTAGTAAGAGCCCTCAGTGGGGCCCATTAATACTCTAAGTAACTTCAGCTTTTCCTTCTGACTTTACCTTCTCAAGCGGTTACATCATTCTCCTCTCAGTACCTGAGCTTCATAGACTGAGCACCAAAATACACCATGGAACTCATTAAAATGCAAAATGTCCTAAGCAGCCATATCTCTCCCATAATTTTCTTCAAGACTTGTTCAGCTAATTGGAGAGCTTTCATGGTGTAGTTAAGGAGGAAGATTTCAAGAAGCACCTGAAAAAAATCTTTTCTCATCTTAAAGGATGCGTTTAGTTGAATTTCAGTTTGGAGCATTATTCTCTAACTGATATTGATCCAGGGTGTCTCCTTTGGAGACCTGCGTAGGGAGGAAAAGCAGACTCTTGGGGTCTGACACTGCATGGAGAACCTTGCTCCTCAGCACCCCAGCCCTGACATTTCTCTCTTTGGTGCTTGCATCACTTCTCCTTCCACCAGACTTCGGCCCAGAAGTCTGCAGCTGGGTGTTACAACTCCTTTGCACCAGCTCCCTCCTGCTTGCCTTAGAGACCTGGATGCACACAGGCGCAGAAGGGTTTCTCCTGATTTCAAACCAAACAACAGGAAAACATGCAGAAATCTTCCAAAAGCAAAGCAAGCTCCTCATCCTGTGTGCCTCCTGTGAGGTTTATGTTCCCAAAAGGATGACTGGACAAGAAGTCTTCTATACTGATAGACCTGAAATTATTAGTTAAGATTAGAACTAATCCATATGATATTAATTCAATGATAAATGATGATGAGCTTTCTAAGGACACAGTTAGGCAGACTGCAGATAGCTGGGCAAGCTTCAACTCCCTGAAGCTCAAAGCAGCACCTGGGTTGGTGAGGGCGGTCTGAGTGATCCAGGAGGAAGGGGAGGGCAAGCCAGGAGAACCATGGGAAGTGCATAGGTCCAGACAGGCAGCTGGAAAGGGGACATTCAACACGGACTGTTTAATCAAGACAGGTGGATGTACCTGGAAGATGAGGGAGCACACCATGATAGACAAAGCGATGACAATGCAAGTACAGGTGAACACCAGTTTTTCTTTTTCTGTGATGAAAATATATCCGGAAAATGCCTATTTCTTCATGAGAGAAACTACACTCTGTGACATTTTACGGAAGGGATTTAGTCAATGGAGGGAATAAGTCGTTGCTTTATGACTTAGGTACTGAAGAAAATACTGGGTACTGAAGCAGAGCTTTGCTGTCTGACCATAAGCAACCAGTGCGAAAGTCTTCAGAGTAGTTTACTGACATTTGAAATATTTCCTTGAAATCCCATTTCCTGGTTCTGCTTTCAATGAAATCATTAGGCCTCCAGAGGCTCTGGTGCATTTAGAGTAATTCCCTGGAATGGAAGCTGTCTGAAAGGACCTGCAGGAGGCCATAGCCCGTTGGTGGATAAGGTGGAGACAGGTGATGTTTCCCGGGGCACCTCCACTGCCCGCTGTGGTCATTGTCCCTGTAACTGCAGCCCAGTGCAGCACAGGAAACCCCTTCACGGCAAATTCCTTCTTCAGCCGTTTCTTGGGATAGACCTAAATTTGAAATGGCCTTTGGGATCCCAAGTCACTCTCCCTCCTTCCGAGGAGACACCTAAACATCCATTTACCATCCTAGGTCATCTGTGGCAAACTGAGGCTGAAAGACTCAAGAGCAGGACACTTCAAATGGCTGAGAAGGAACCCATCAGCTTGCCCCACTTTGGGGAATCATCCCCTTCCAACTAGGGATATGAAAGTGAAAAATGTGAAATGACCCATCAGATCAATACGAGTAAGGGAAAGTCACACATATTGTGCTGGAGTGTCAGAAGGCAAAAAGCACTGCACTGTGCCTCAGAGTAACCAAGGAGACCTAATCCAGTTCATCTGCGAGATAAAGTAGAGTGAAGGACGTTGTGTCCCAACATGAAGAAGGATGTACATCACTGGTGAAGGAACTGTCTTTTTGTGCCATCACCAATGCAAAGTACACAAGAACTACATCAAATAAAGGTAAGCTGTCCCACCCTGGCCCTGTCACACCACAGGGCAGCGGAGGGACCTTTTTCAGTTTCAGCCTCTTCTTCAGAGAGGCTTTGCCTTCTCCCTGCGCACCACGGGGCAGAGCCTGGCCCTGGACACTCCGTGAGCGCCGTGCAGGTCGTGGCAGGCTGCGGTGAGGGGACGAATGCCCTGGGCCCCCTTCCTGCTCTGCCCAGGCCAGCAAGGGCCCCGAGCGGCCTCGTGTCCCCTGCAGCTCTGGGCTCCCTTCCCCAGCCCTGGCTCTGCAGCACCAAGCCCTGCTGGGAGCCCTCCCCTGCATGCTGCCACCGCTCCCTGACGCTGCTGGTGCCCTCTGCCGGGCACTGCCCAGCCCAGCCCAGCCCCTGCCCACCTCTCCCCAGCTCCCGGACCTCTCCCCAGCCCAGCAGCGCAGGCTGGGCTGGCCCCAGGCCAGTGCCCACCGCAGGCTGCTGCAGGGCTCTGGGCACGGCCAGCACAGCCCCAGCCCCTCGCAAGGCACCGCAGCTGCTGGCACAAAGGCGGCTCTGGGCCTCCCCAGCAGCCCCCACGCTGGGGCCAGCCACGGCTCAGGAGGTGGAGGGCCGTGAAGCTGCAGGAGCCCTGCTCTCCTGCCTGGGACATCCCCAGCACAGAGTGCCTGTGCCCCGCAGGGCCAGTCCCGCTCCCCAGGCCAGCACATGAGGCCTGGCCCAATCACAGAGCAGCTCCAGATTCCTCTCCAGGATGCCATTTGCCATCAGACCCAGTACCACTGGGACAGTCCCAGGCAGATAATTCAAAGGCCAGTTGTTGTTTGCTGGGCCATAGGCAAGCAAGAAGGCAGCTCCCGGTCCAGCCCTTGGTCCTTCACCGATCACGCTGGGGTTCTGATCCATTGTGAGGCCCAGAAAAGCAAGAGGTCTGTTCAGGAAGCAGCTCCTTGGGTGTATTCCTGAAACCAGGTTTGCAAGAGGCGTGCAGAGACATTGAAGAGATGCCAATGTAGGGATAACAGGACTGTCACCAACATACATGAGATCTCAGGGCTTATCCAAATACAAGAAGCACAATGTGGAAGCCAGAAGAGAGCAGCGGTGAAGAGGCCACGTCCTGCTGCTGGCCATGACCATGGCTCCAGGGAAGCAGCAGCCCCGACCCAAAGGCAGCAGAGAGGCAGAGCCCAGCGGGCAGTGAGGGGCAGCCGCGAGGGCCAGCGGGGGTGCTCCTCCCTGTGGCAGCTGGGCTCTTGGCCCTGAGCCCCTCCTGCATGCTGGGGCTGCTCCCCCACCTCCAGAAAAGATGGGAAGGGATGGAAGCTGGGACCAATGAATTTCTGCTCGACTCTTTTTTGTCTATATCTAAACGGGAAGCCCACTTACAGAAGTACATGTGATAGTTGGTTCAAAACTAAAATAGAATGATAAACACATAGGATACTAAGTAGATCATTTCTCAATGAAAATCACAAGGCTCAGAAAATAGTATAAAAGTAAAGTAAGACTGTTCTAACACTTATTCAGAAAAAAAAGATAAACAAAAGTGCCCTGTTAGGACTTTATTAAGTGCATGTATCCAAAGAGTTTCCTCAATGCATCCTTGAGCTCCTTGTTTCTCATGCTGTAGATGAGGGGGTTCATGGCAGCAGGAACCAAAGAGTACAGAACTGCCACAACCAGGTCCAGGGATGGGGAGGAGATGGAGGGGGGCTTCAGGTAGGCAAACATGCCAGTACTGATAAATAGGGAGACCATGGCCAGGTGAGGGAGGCACGTGGAAAAGGCTTTGTGCCGGCCCTGCTCAGAGGGGACCTTCAGCACTGCCCTGAAGATCTGTACGTAGGACACCGCAATGAAAACAAAACAAGCAAATACTAAACAAACACCAACTACAATAAGCCCAACCTCCCTGAGGAATGAGTCTGAGCAGGAGAGCTTGAGGATCTGAGGAAGCTCACAGAAGAACTGATCAAGCTCATTACCTTGGCAGAGGGGCAGGGAGAACGTAGTGGCCGTGTGCAGGACAGCAGTGAGAAAGCCACTGCCCCAGGCAGCTGCTGCCATCTGGACACAAGCTCTGCTGCCCACGAGGCTCCTGTAGTGCAGGGGCTTGCAGATGGCAGCGTAGCGGTCATAGGACATGAGAGTAAGAACAGAATATTCTGCTGCTATAAAGAAGAGAAAGAAAAAGACCTATGCAGCACACCCTTGAAGGAGATGGCCCTGGTGTCCCAGAGGGCATTGGCCATGGCTTTGGGCAGAGTGGTGGAGATGCAGCCCAGGTCGAGGAGGGCGAGGTTGAGGAGGAAGAAGTACATGGGGGTGTGGAGGCGGTGGTCGCAGGCGACGGCGGTGAGGATGAGGCCGTTGCCCAGGAGGGCAGCCAGGTAGATGCCCAGGAAGAGCCCGAAGTGCAGGAGCTGCAGCTCCCGCGTGTCTGCGAATGCCAGCAGGAGGAACTCGCTCACAGAGCTGCTGTTGGCCATTTCCTGCCCTTCATCAGGGAGACTGAAAAGAAGAAAAAATATAGACTGTAGGGGAAATTTCTTTGAGCAATACTCATATCAGTCCTCATAAAAGCCTCCATATTACCTTTCTTTCCACGTGACCTTTGTCTCTTTCCCAGGCTGAAGCCCTGCTGTGTGCTTGCTGAGTGTCCTGTACACAGCAGCCACCTCTGCCCTTCAGCTCCCCATGGGCCACCTCTTCTCCACTGCAGTGCTACCTGTTGTTGAGTTTGCAAGACTCAGCCAGAGGTCACATCCAGGAGGGCTGCTCTGTCCATCCCCTGGTGCCCAGCTGCTGGCTGCTTGCAGCACTCAGCTGGGGGATGGCTCTCAGAGGTTGTGCTGAAAAATCACCTGGGCTGTGCTGGGAGTAGAGGGCACCAGCTCCAAGTGCAGGTGGAAATGCCTCCCTTTCAGCCCAGCTGTGCAAAATTCAAGGACAAGTACATGGCAAGGATGCTGATTCACAGGGAGAGATCAAGGGACCCTGCGTATAACAAAGACTCTAACGTATGCTCTGCAGCAGCTCCCTCTCACTGCCTGCCCATGTCCCTGCTGCCTGCAGCTGTCCCTGCCAGCAGCTCTTTCTCTGTCCCCACGTCTCCTCCCGTCCATGCTCACAGACCCCGTCCCACCTGCTGTGTGCCCAGCTCTGCCTTGCAGACACCTCCCGAGGATGGGGACAGCTTTGGGGACATCTCCCTATCTGCAGGTCCTAAAGACCAGCTCAGAAAAGCCCTGGTGCAGTCTGTAAGCAGGGAGAAGGGAAGGGATATTCTCAGGTTCCTCACTAACCCGTTTTTGTCTCTGTTCAATGCAAGAGGAAGTTCCATCACCTGTGCAATCCCTACAACTCTGTTAACACAGAGCCTGCCCCAGAATTAGAGCAGGAAAAGGCAGGCAGAGACTGCAGAAAGTGCCTTCTCTTTGCAGGCAGCCCCTGCCCTCCCCTTCCTCTGCACAAGGCTGCCCTGCAGCACCTTCTCCTCCACACCGCACAAGCCATGAGAGACATCCTGGCAGCTCCTGGCCAGGCAGAGACGTCCCGGACCCAGGAGCCCCTTCCAGGAACCTCCCCTGCACTGTCCTGCAGCCAGAGACTTACCGTGTGCAGGGCTGTGAAGGTTTCTCCTGCACTCAGCTCTCCTCTGCCCGCACCCTGCAGGCTGCCTGGAATCCCTTTCTGCCTGGGTGCCTGCGGTCAGAGCCCCCAGCCCTGCTGCGCTGTGCACAGGAGCTGCTCCTGGGCACAGCTGTCTCTCTGCACCAGGGCCCTCTTGCCACGAGCTCTCTCTGTCCCACGAGCCCGGCCCAGCTCAGCACCACACGCCCAGCCCAAGGCATTGGAATCCCCCCTCGGGGGGCTTTGGGGAGGAGCCCACGAACCTCAGGCACTGAGAGACAATTGAAGACATCTCCCAAGAAGTCTAAGTCAGAGGCAAGTTTCCTGCAGTGTCCCCCTGAGGGCCAGCACTGACACAGCCTCCCTCGGAGCTCATTAGAGCAGAGCATTGGAGGCAGTGAGGACAAGAAGACAAAGGCAATGTGAATGTGACACTGATGTGTAGACAAAGTGTATTTGTTTCACTAAGCACAAAGGCCCAGACAATAATGAATGATTTAAAATTTGAAAAGACAGAAAAGGAAGATAAAGTAGTAATAATAACAACAATAACAACAACAATAATAGTATTAATATGTACAAAGCAAGTGATGCACCGTGCACTTGCTGAGAAGCCCCTCACCGATGCTCAACCTGTCCCTGAGCATTGGTCCCCCTGACCCTGGCCAGCCTGCAGCAGGATCTCTTGTGCACGTCCCTTGACCTTCATTTCTTTCAGTGCAAAATCAGCTTTCAGAGGAATTTGGAGTATTTTCTTCCCTTTCTCAAACACTTCCTCTGCTGTGTCACCCCACGCAATGATGCCATCGATGTACTGCAGGTGTTCAGGAGCTTCCTCCTCTTCCAGGGCACTCTGGATCAGTCCACGGCAAATGGTAGGGCTGAGTTTCCTGCCCTGGGGCAGTCGATGCCAGGTTGAAAGCAAGCTGTGGCCTTCAATCTGCTGGCAAATGGATGGAGAAAAATGCCTTAGCGACATCAGTTGTGGCAAAACGCTTGGGTGCCTTTGATCCCAGTTTGCATGGAAGCTCTACCGTGTCCGGCATGGCAGCACTCAGCACTGCATGACTTCCTTCAGGCCACGACAATCCTCTGTCAGCGGACTCGGTTGGTGCTCTACTGACTCACGTGCACCGCTGTGGCAGTGATTGGCACCAGAAGGCAGACAACAGCATCATGTCCTCCGTCTCCAAGGCAGCTGTGCCAAAAGCCCACCCATACCCTTTTGGGTCCTTGAAATATCTCTCCTCTCCTGAAGCAGTCTCTTCCAAGGATGCACAGAGTCCGGGGCCAGTCCCAGTGGGGTGCTTTTGCCACTCCTTCCCACTTAGACTCACTTCAGCCTCCAGTACAGGTCAGTGTTGGCATCCCCCTGTCACTCCAGACACACAAATGGGTTCACCCCTCCACAGCTTGATGGCACTAGGGTACGCTGTGCAGTGGTGTCCACTGGAGCCTGAGACTTCTGGGGGCCTGATGTGCAAGGCCATCGAATCCACACAGTCCAATACAGCCG
This sequence comes from Anser cygnoides, assembly GCF_040182565.1. Taxonomy (NCBI): domain Eukaryota; kingdom Metazoa; phylum Chordata; class Aves; order Anseriformes; family Anatidae; genus Anser; species Anser cygnoides. Next base: position 2,222,022 of record NC_089902.1, on the reverse strand, counting down.
ATGGTCCCCTTCCTCCCCCTGGCTGGAGGCAGGGCCCCTCTAGTCCTGCTCATAGTATTCCTTACTGTGTCTGCAGGACTGCCCGCTGGAAAGTGGAGCAGCAGTTCTCTAAGAACCCCTTTTAGGGATTGTTGTTCCTTGCCACTCACATACCCGTGCCTCTAGGGTTGAGGCAGATTTTCCATCCCACTTTCTCATGTCCTCTCCATGGTCACACAGGTGAAACCACAGGGTGACACATCGTGTGTACCCACCATCTCTCCTTTCCTGCCCTCTAACTCCAGGGAGGGGCCCCGTTTCTCCCAGCACCAGAGCAGCATAGGTATAGGAATCAAGTGATTACTGATGCTCTTAGGACCTCTTCCTCTTGGTCCTCCTAATCACATGATGGCCCAGCTTTTCTGAAGCCTGCCTCATCTTCTTTCTCCTCCTTTCTTGGCTAGGTAGGATTTTATTTTCTCTCTAAAAAAACTGACTTTCATATCCATTGTTTTTTCTTGCATATAAGAGCAACTGATATAGACACAGGTTGCTTCTTTGGCCCAGACAGAGGGCCCATAAAAGGAGCTGGAGTTGCTGCAGGGCATTTTGCAGATGCTGTAGTGGCTGCAGGGTCTGTCAGAGGGGTTGGAGTGGCTGCAGGGCTTGTCACAGAGGTTGGAGTGGCATTGATTGTGGCTCTGTAAGCATAGGCCGAGACCCAGCGCACTGCAGTGGTATGTGTCTCTTTGGAAATGCCAGGGTGATAACACCACTTTTCCAAGCATTTAACCAGTTTTTTAGGATTCTGCACTTGCTCTGGGGTGAATTTCCAAAGCTTTGGAGGTGCCCCCTGCTCTAGGTGCATGCCCAGATCCTCCCACACTCCCTGCCACTCCTCACTCTCCTGCCTCTGGACACATCTCTGGATGGCATGTTTAAGTAGTTGCTTAAACATAAACAAAAGATGGAACACATGCAGGAAATGTAACAATAGGAACATGCTGGTTTGACCATCCCAAGGATATTCAAAGCTTTGGAGAGCTATTGTAATTAGCCTGTAGGAGAAGGGGGAGGTGAAGGAGAAAGGGAGAGTGAACCAGTGGGGAAAGGCCTCCCCCACTGTCCATACCAGTTCCACCCCCCCACCTCCTGCCCCACACCGCATAGATTTACCCCTTGAGGAGAAAAGGGAAAAAGTGTAAAAGAGTGTAATTATTAAGAGTTTCTAAGAGATGAAGAGATGGTTCCGGAGGTACAGAGCGGGCAATAATTTTATCCTATCAGAAGTCAGTGTTATCCAATACAGCAAAAGATTAACCTTAAACCTGTCCCCAGAATTGATGAACAGCATGACATGGAAGACAGACAGTTAGCAATGTGCTATACAACACAATTCTGAAAACAAACACAACAGACCCCAGATCAAAAAGATCGACATTGTGATCAGCAACTGTTAAACTGATCTAATGCTTAGAACAACTTACTTTTAAAACGCTCTGGTCAGATCTGTCATCTCAACCTTTGTGCTCCACACAAGGAACCAAGAAGACTTGCTGTGGTTTGACCCGGCAGGCAGCTCAGCACTACAAATCTACTCATCCACTGGGATGGAGGAGAGAACTGGGAGGAAAAAAAAAAAATCGTCATAAGACCTATCTCAAAGACCTTGGAGAGGATGGATTGATCAAAGACATTTCCCGGGACTTGGAAAAGGCAGATATTAAACCCATTTTCTATTAGAAGAGCAAGCAGAAGGATGATAAAGTCTAACCAGCTTAATCCCAGCCTTAACCCTAGCCCTCAACCAAGAACTAAACTATAAGACTCAAAGCTTGCCCCTATCCTAAACCTTGAGCAGGATCCTTGAGCAGGACACCAATCCCTCCCTTAAAGCCCTTGCCATTCCCTTAACCCCGGAGGGTGGCCTTTAATCCCTAATCTTTGTCCTGAACACCTAACCCCCAAAGCCCTCCACCATGCACACAGCACATCTCATATTCAACCCCACTCCTACCCCTAACTTCAGCTCTTTGTCCCCTTGGGGCAGGGCAGGGTGTTGTGGTTTAACCCGGCTGGCAGCTAAACACCACACAGCCGTTCGCTCACCCTCCCCCCTCCCTCTTTGGGATGGGGGAGAGAAACGGGAAAGTGAAGCCTGTGACTTGAGATAAAGACAGTTTATTAAGACAGGAATATAATAATAACAATAATAATAATAATAGTGATAATGATAATAGTATTAATCATAATAATGTGTAAGAAACAAGTGATGCACAATGCAATTGCTCACCACCCGCTGACCGATGCCCAGCCTATCCCCGAGCAGCCGGCCCCCCACCCCGGCCAGCCACCCCTATATATTGTTTAGCATGACGCCAGATGGTATGGAATACCCTTGTGGCCAGTTGGGGTCAGCTGTCCTGGGTCTGTCCCCTCCCAGCTCCTGCTGCACCCCCAGCCTGCTCGCTGGCAGGACAGAGCGAGAAGCCGAAAAGTCCTTGGCCTGGTGTAAACACTGCTCTGCAACAATTAAAACATCAGCATGTTATCAGCGCTCTTCTCATCCTAATCCAAAACATAGCACCCTACCAGCTACTATGAGGAAAAATTAACTCTGTCCTATCTGGAACCAGAACACAGGGGCTGTGAGGTCCTGCAGCAGTCACATGGCATTGGAAGAGGCATGTGAGGTGACAGGTATGTGATCAGAGCAGAGGCCACGAGGAAGAGCTGGCTGGGAATGCTGTGATGGGATCAGGTGTGCCTCAGGATCTGCTAGGCCTGCAGGAAGCACGTGGCTGGGAAGGAGGCTGGGAGGTCACTTCTGTCTCTGGAGCTGACGGACCAGCAGCAGGAATGTGGCCCAGACAGGGACTGTAAAGGGCAGAGGCATGCACATGGCACTGAAGATGATGGCGAGGCACCTTCTGTTCTGATCAGGTGAGAGACCACAGGAAGGCTGATGGGATGGGAGTCATGCTTGAGATATAGTTTGTGAGACCATTGAATCACAGAATGGCCCATGCTGGAAGGGACATTAAAGATCGTATAGATAATCTGAAGTCCAAGTAGATGACATCAGTCGATCTTCCCTTGCTGTGTGATGTGGTCACTCCATTGTAGAAAGCCATCAGATTGGGCCAGCACAATTTACCCTTTGGTGAAGCCATGCTGTTTGTCTCGGATCACCTCTTTCTCTTGCATGTGCCTGACACTGATTCCAGGAGGATCTTTTCCATGGTCTTGCCAGGCACTGAGGTGAGGTTCACCGTTCTATGGTTCCCTGGGTCCTCCTTTCTACCCTTAATCAAAAGGGGAGTGACGTTTCCCTTTTCCCAGTCACCAGGGACTTCACCCAACTGCCAGGACTCTTCAAATATGATGGAGAGAGGCTTGGCAACTACATCAGCCAGTTCCCTCAGGACCTGGGGTGCAAGTCATCATGCCCCATAGACTTGTGCGTGTTTAGGTTCATCAGGTGGTCCCAAACCTGCTCTTCACTTACAGAGGGTGGGACTTTGACCCCCAGCCTCCATCTGTGGGTTCAGGGAAATGAAAGACTTGGGAAGCCTGACTGGCGGTGAAGACTGAGGAGAAGACGTTGCTGAGTCCCTCAGCCTTCTCCATGTCTGTCATTACCAGTTCACCCTTCTCATCCATCAGAGGGGGTATACTCTCCTTGCCCTTTCTTTTCTGAGCAATGTATCTGTAGAATCTCTTCCATTATTATTTTCATCCCCTCTGAAGCTCAGTTCCATCCGTGTCTTGGATTTCCTTATTCCATCCCTGCACATCTGAAACAAAACCATGCGTGAGGGCCTGGGAAAAGGAACCCTGGACCATAGAAGCCAATCTGGAAACAAAACTTGTAGGTAGGAAGCACAGATTTGTGGAGGTGCAGAGCTGATGGGCACATTGTGCAGGATGCTCCTAGAGATCTTTGTGCCCTTTTCCTTCCTGACAACAATGCCACTTCTGTCTCAAGACTAGAGTAGCCAACAGAGGCGAGACAGATATTCTGGGATCAAAAATGTAATCAGAGAGCTGATCCCAATAAGATATGGGGAGGTCAGGATCAGCCTGGACCAGAGAGATGTGAGATTTCAGGGTGGGAAGAAGAGCTTGGCCAGCAGAAATTAATGATTTCATAGAGCTAAGACGGTTCATGTAATGTAGATGCTGCGGTAACACTGACTTAAAACAGTCACGTATGGCCCTTACATTGCTTGAACCAGGAATTTCAATCCCTAAACCTAAATGCTACTGCAACACTCTTAACGGAGTCCATTTTCTCTCTTGCTAACCCTAATCCCTTCCCTTAACACTAAAATTAAAATGCTCTATTCAACCCTAGACTTCTTGGCAGACCTAAAAAATCCTAAACCACAGAGCTTGTCCATACCTTTACCACAGACCTGACACCACAAGCAGAACAGCAAACACTCCCACTATATCTTTGCTTAATCTCTAAGCCAGAAAGTGAAAAACAGGTACCGAGGGGGCTAGAGAGAGGTCAGCTCTGCCTCAGGATCTCCTGCCCCAGCAGGAGGAATGTGACTGGGGCAGTGACTGGGAGGTCACTTCTGTCTGAAGTGAAATGACCTGGAAAGGCCAAGATCTGATCTGAGTCTGATAACTCAGATCTTCTTGGTGGCCATGCTCCTCATAAAGCAGCTCTGTAGGAAGCTGGCCTGGTTCCTAGTGAGCAGCACCACTGCTCGTATGGCATCCCTCATGGTGCCCAGGCCCTACTAGGGCTAGCACTGAGATAACCTTTGTTGGAGCTCGTTAGAGCAGAACACTGGAGGCAGTGAAGACAAGGAGACAAAGGAAATGTGAATGTGACAGTCATGTGTAGGAAAACCGGATGTGTTTCACCAAGCAGAAGGGCCCAGAGAAGGAAAACCAGGTAAGGGGCAGTGGTGACAGCACCCGAGAAGCGCAGCAGTGATGGAACCAGAGCTGGCCTCAGCATACAACAATGCAACACCACACACCACCTCTGTTGCTGTGAAGGACTGTGATGACAGATGGAGCCCAAATTCATGGACTGACTGAACTCAACAGACATTTTAGAGGGATGGCTTTTCCACTATTTGAGCAGACCCAACATTGAGCATGATATTGTCCTTCTAATCTTCTGGGAGGGTCAGACAGAGAGGCCTCTTCAACATTAGTCACCTCCTCCTCTGGCGACATTTCCAAGTCCCTGTCCTCTGGACAGTCCATGATCACTTCCAAGACTCCAAGACTGGGGTTTCCTGTCGGAGCCTGCTGTGTAATCAGTGCAACCCGCTCACTCTGTGGAGCATAAGGTGCATGATGTGTAGAAGGGACTCTCCCTTGGAACTTCCAACCCAGTGCCAGCCGTCAGGGTGCCAAGAGGAGCTGTGCTTCAGTATGAACCAATTCCATAGCAGCCCCAACCCCTTCATATGTTGCCAACATCACTTTTCAGGCAAAGTATAGTGAGCCTTGGATCCTCACTGTCCCTGACTCCACAACCCTAGGGGTCGACCTCGCATCTCCCCTGGTACTTTCTGCCAGAGGCTCCAGGCAGGGCGATTCTCCTGAGGTGCCGTGTAGAGCACAAGTTTTACATCCTGTCCTGCTCCGACTGGCCCCAGAGCTACGGCAGGAACTATCTTCCATTGAATTTGTTCAAAGGATTGTCATTGTTCTGGGCCTGTAGTGGGTTTACGTGGCAAGGTTTTGGTAGCGGGGGAGCCATAGGCGTGGCTTCTACGAGAAGAATCCAGAAGCTGCCCCATGTCAGATAAGGGCCCCGACGCTGGCCAGACCTGAGCCAATAAGTGATGTTGTTTGCGCCTCTGTGAGAGCATATTTAAGAAAGGGGAAAAAGTGCTGGGGAATAGCATCTGGGAGAGAGAGAGGAGTGAGAAACAGCCTTGCAGACACCAAGGCCAGTGAAGAAGGAGGGGGAGAGGTGCTCCAGGAGCCAGAGCAGAAGTTCCCTGCGGCCTGTGGAGAGGTCCATGATGAAGCAGGCCGACAGCCTATGGTGTACCACAGTGGAGCGGGTATGCTGTGCACCGGTGTCCACTAGAGCCTTATATCTTCTGTGGGTCTTATGTGCCAGGCCATGGAATCCTCAAAGTCCAATAAGCCCGATTGTCCCTACCCTCCCTGTGGCTGGAGGCCAGGTGCCTCTAGTCCTGCTCATAGTATTCATTCATTAGGTTAGATGAGGCCCTGAGCAACCGGATCTAGTGGGTGGTGACCCTGCCTATGACAGGGGGTTTGAAACTTGAAGATCTTTGAGGTCCCTTCCAACACAAACCATTCTATGATTTTATGACTACTCTGTCTGGTGGACTGCCTGATAGAAACTGGAGCAGCAATTTTCTCAGAAGAACCCCTTTTTGTGATTGCATTTCCTTGCAATTCATGGATCCGTGCCTCTAGGATGGAGGTAGATTTTCCATCCCATTTTCTCATGTCTTCTCCATGGCAGAACCACATGTTGGCACATGGTGTGTACCCACTCATTTCTCTTTCTTGAGCAACTTTCTTTTACGTACACCTGGCAGCTTACATATTGGTTTCTACAGGTAGGGAGAAAGATGAATTCTCTTGTTCTTCCTGGACCTCTTGAAAAAGTTTATCCACAGCTAAAATGCAGGCCCATAAGGAAGAAGAGAGACTTCCTTCATACTGCCAGAGTTGGCTAGCTGATTCATCCACTCTGGGTTTCTCTTCGCCTTTCCAGGTCATTTCTGCCAATGAGTTGGCATATGAGGATGGTGCACTCTATACAAACTTCCACCACATGAGTCATGTACACTTTACTTCATCAGGATCTTTGGATAGTTGTTCATTGGCTAGGTTTTTATATATCACCTCCAGCATGACTAATTCCATCGGGCACCAGATACCCAACTCCATTGTCATCCGCTTGCCTGGTTGACATACAAGATCTTCCTTCAGGGGTTACCTTTCCTTCACACCTGACAGGAGTATGTTCCTTCTGCCCATTTTCCAATTGTTTGTCAGTCACCCCTTCCCTACAGGGGGATCCCAGCTGCTTTGTATCCCTGCCCTCTAATTCCAGGCTATTGGCCCCTTTCTCCCAGCAGCCAGGTGGCAATGTGCTCACTTAGATGGTGGCTGAAATCTTTCCACAAATCTCCTAGCTCACCCTGGAATAGAGATGGTGTGGTTACTGATGTTGTTATGATCTCTTCCTCTTTGCCCTCCTGCTTCCACGATGGCCCAACTTTACTGTAACATTCCACGTCTTCTTCCTCCTTTCTTGTCTGGGTAGGAGTTTCTTTCCTTTTTAAAAACCCTGACTTTCACATTCATTGTTTTCTCTTGCATATAGGAGCAATCAATAGTGGCACAGGTTGGTTCTCTGGCCCAGCCCTGAAGCCCATCACAGCCGTTGGAGTGGCTGCAGGGCCTGTTGCAGGAGTTGCTGGGGCTGCAGGGCCCATCACAGAACTTGTTCAGGCTGCATGGCCTGTTGCAGGGGTTTGGAGTGGTTGCACGGCCCATTGTAGGAGTTGCTGTGGCTGCAAGGCCATTAAGAGGAGTTGCAGCGGCTGTGGGGCCTCTCACAAGGGTTGGAGTGGCGCTGACTGCAGCTCAGTAAGCACAGGCCAAGTTGCACATTGCAGTGATTTGTGTCTCTTTGGAATTGCCAGGCTGATGACAACCCTTTTTCAAGCATTTCACCATTTTTTCTAGAATTCTGCACTTGTTCAGGAGTGAAGTTCCAAAGCACTGGAGGTGCCCACTGATCAAGGTGCCTGCTCATATCCTCCCACAATCCCTGCCACTCCTAGCTCTCCTGCCTTGGGGCAGATCTCTGGAGGGCATTATTAATAAGTTGGTTAATGTTAAACAAAGCCTGAAACACATTCAGGAGACATCACAATGGGAACATGCTGGTTTGACCACCACAGAGGTATTCAAAGCTTTGAAGAGTTAGTGTAAGTATCCTGGAGGAGAAGGAGGAGATGAAGGAGAAAGGGAGAGTGAAGAAGTGGGCAAAAGTGTCCCCCCATTGCCCTCTCGGTGTCCTTATCTACCAGCTCTGGGGGCTGAGTACCAGGGGAACAAATGGTCCAGCTGATAAAGACTGAGGCAAAGAAGTCGTTAAGTAACTCAGCCTTTTCCTCATCACTTCTCACTAGGCTTCCTCCCACATCCAATAGAGGTTGAAGACACTTCTTAATCTTCCTTTTCAATTTCTTATTTATTAATAAAAGCTTTTTTATTGTCTTAGAAACTAATAGCCAGACTGAGCTAGAGTAGAGCTATAGCCCTTCTAACTTTGCCTTGCACAGCCTCACAACATTTACGACACCGCTCCAGGCAAAATGAGAGCATGCATGAGAAGGAAGCACAGAAGAGGTGGAACCTGGCAGCCTTCCGTCCCCTACCCTTCTGTGACTCTGTGCTGCAGTTCCATTCAGGTGGTTACTCCTGTATTATCCAAACTTCCCTGCAGCTCCTCATGCCGCTGTCTTGTCAGAGATAACACAATTACGGTGAGTCATCTGCATACAGACATTAACAGCTGACAGAATGGAGCATCTGTCTAGGGGCAAATTGAGAAACTGCATGAATTTGCCTAGAGAAACCTCTTGAGAGTCGCAGGAAGAATGAGGTTGTGCAATGGAGGAAGAGGAACCCCACATATCAGGGCAGACTGGGACCCTGCTGAGTGAGCAGTGCCCAGGAGGAGGAGGGCCTGGGCACCACGAGGGATGCCATACGAGCAGTGGTGCTGCTCCCCAGGAACCTGGCCAGCTTCCTACAGAGCTGCCTTACGAGGAGCATGGCCACCAAGAAGATCTGAGTTATCAGACTCAGCTCAGATCTGGTGCGACACCAGACGGACAAATGCCTACATCCATCAGGGAAAGATGTGCAGCTTTGAGAGTGCCTAGGACAGCCTGTTGTGGAGAGCAGCAAGGGCTGTGACAAGGCTGAGAGTCCCAACAGAACCCGGGTCTTTGTGTCCATGGCTCTGGCTGTTGTCTCTGCCACTGAGGCCTAGGAGGAGACAGCTTCTCGGTAAAGCACCAGGGCCTCATTGCCTCCTCGCCCCCACCCATGAACCAGGCAGGGCTCGTACCATTCTCCTGCACTTGCCCATGCACATCCCCATCTCCTCCTGCCCCAGGAAGAGCCCTGAGCAGTGTGTGAAGGGAAAGGATCTCCCTTCCCAGGGGCTGGGGGTCAAGGCCTGGCCCTTGTGCTTGGTGACACACATCCAGATTTCCTACACATCAGTGTCACCTTCACATTGCCTTTGTCTCCTTGTCCTCACTTCCTCCAATGCTCTGCTCTAACGAGCTCCAAGGGAGGCTGTGTCAGTGCTGGCCCTCAGGGGGACACTGCAGGAAACTTGCCTCTGACTTGGACTTGTTGAGAGATGTCTTCAATTGTCTCTCAGTGCCTGAGGTTCGTGGGCTCCTCCCCAAAGCCCCCCGAGGGGGGATTCCAATGCCTTGGGCTGGGCGTCTGGTGCTGAGCTGGGCCGGGCTCGTGGGACAGAGAGAGCTCGTGGCAAGAGGGCCCTGGTGCAGAGAGACAGCTGTGCCCAGGAGCAGCTCCTCTGCACAGCGCAGCAGGGCTGGGGGCTCTGACCGCAGGTGGCACGGGGAGAGGAGAGAAGGAGAGAGGGCTTGGAGGCAGTTGGCAGTGGGAGGATGCTGAGAGCTGCCTGCGGGAGAAATCTGCACAGCCCTTGACAAGGTACGTCTCTGGCTGCAGGGCCATGTAGCTGCACGTCCTGGAAGGGTCTCCTGCTGGGTCTTGTTTCTGGGAGGGCAGTGGGCAATGCAGTAGGCTTTGAGAGTCCTGCTGGATAGCACTGCGAGCCGAGGCAGTCTGGCAGAAGACCCTTGGAGTGTCATAAACCAGCTGCCCCTGGTCAGCCAAGATTGGAGTGGCCAATCCTCCTCCAGACACTGCAGGGGATGCAGATGGGATAGTGGAACAGCCCGGCTTGCAGATATTCATGTCTGTCTGTGGGGCATTCTTCTGGGCTGGAGGCTGCTCTCCAGTACGATGCAGCTCTCTTGTGCCATCCTTGTGTTATCCAGGTGCCCCAAGGACAAGACACCTCCGTGCTAAGGCCATGTCCATGCTGCTGGATGGCTGTCTGTGGGCCTCTGCAGTGAGGACCAGAGGCCTCTGCAGTGAAGCCTCTGCAGCCCTGGTGAAGAGGGAAAAGCTGAGATCCTGCTCATGCAAGACAAGGTGAGGATCCTGTCCAGATGCACTTGGTCTGGGGCTTCTCTGCTCTCAGCTGTCGGTAGTTTCTTCTCCTGGGAACACCGAATAGATGGTTCTTCCTAAACATTACAGGCGTAGCTACCAGAAAATGAAGCAAATAAATGTTCCTTGTTCTACACAGTCGTTGGATACTTTCCTTGAAGCAACACTGCAAATCTCCTGGTATGACCAGTGGACTGAACTTGAGTTTCCCCCATGTTCCTGCCTCCCTCCTGCTGCACAGCAGGAAGGACTCCTCTGGAGCCCACAGCAGCCCCTGCTCCCAGTGCCACTCTCAGCCAGCACCAGCCGCAGCTCAAGGAGGAGAGCTGCAGAAAGGTTCTCCTGCAAGGAGAGAGGCTCAGGCTGGGGGATCCTCTAAGAGACAGAATAGGTTTTCCTCAGAGAAATCTGTTTCAACTTTCTTCTGTCTTTTCCTCTTTAACAGAAAAGCATGTGTAAAGACAGAAAATGCCCAACAGCAGCTCTGTGAGCGAGTTCCTCGTGCTGGCATTTGCAGACACGCGGGAGCTGCAGCTCCTGCACTTCGGGCTCTTCCTGGGCATCTACCTGGCTGCCCTCCTGGGCAACGGCCTCATCCTCACCGCCGTAGCCTGCGACCACCGCCTCCACACCCCCATGGACTTCTTCCTCCTCAACCTCGCCCTCCTCGACCTGGGCTGCATCTCCACCACTCTGCCCAAAGCCATGGCCAATGCCCTCTGGGACACCAGGGTCATCTCCTATCAAGAGTGTGCTGCACAGGTCTTTTTCTTTCTCTTCTTCATATCAGCAGAATATTATACTCTTACTGTCATGTCCTACGACCACTACGCTGCCATCTGCAAGCCCCTGCACTACGGGAGCCTCGTGGGCAGCAGAGCTTGTGCCCAGATGGCAGCAGCTGCCTGGGGCAGTGGCTTTCTCCATGCTGTCCTGCACACGGCCACTACCTTTTCCCTGCCCCTCTGCCAAGGCAATGCTGTGGACCAGTTCTTCTGTGAAATTTCCCAGATCCTCAAGCTCTCCTGCTCAGATACCTATCTCAGGGAAGTTGGGACACATGTGTTTAGCGTTTCTTTAGTCTTTGGTTGTTTTCTTTTCATTGTGCTGTCCTATGTGCAGATCTTGAGGGCCGTGCTGAGGATGCCCTCTGAGCAGGGCCGGCACAAAGCCTTTTCCACGTGCCTCCCTCACCTGGCCATGGTCTCACTCTATCTCAGCGCTGCCGTGTTTGCCTACCTGAAGCACCCCTCCATCTCCTCTCCATCCCTGGACCTGGTGGTTTCATTTCTGTACTCGGTGGTGCCTCCAGCAGTGAACCCCCTCATCTACAGCATGAGGAACCAGGAGCTCAAGGATGCCTTGGTGAAACTTATGACTAGATGTGTTTAAGAATCAATAAATTGCCCCTCTCCTTTTGCATGTAACACATAATATCAACTGTAACAGAAACAAGAAATCTGTAAATTTTTGTTGGTGTTGATGTTAGTTAATATTCCAGGATTTTCTTAATTAACCCATGTTGACCGGTGATATATCTTTATTTGTCCCTTTTCTATTTCTGTCTGTTTGTGTTGTGTTTGCAGCTCAGAGATTCTGTATACAAGGAGCCCGTCTCTCTGTGAACATATACAAAATATAGGAGGCTGCACTGCCTTCCTTGTCTGATGTCCCACCTGTGAGACCTGGTCTGGCTCTGCAGGTCCCTCCTAAGGGGGGATCTCCTCCGGGCAATGCCTGAAGTCTGAGGCCTTCCTGCAAAGCTGCTGTCAAGATCGAGTCCCAGGAAGAGGCTCCAAAGGGGCACGATGCTTTGCTTCTTTCCACGGGGTCTCGGTGTGGTGAGAGCACAGACCCAACATGGACTTTCAGGGATTTGGGGCTGGTTCAGAGGTTCCCTGTTAGTTGCCAGTGCCCTTGAGTTGACGAATGTTCCCAATTCCTAGACACTGGGGGTCTACGGCACACGATGGGGCTGATGGCTGACAGCACCTCCCAGGACTGCAAGTAACTGGCTCCTGTGTCTCTGAGAGGCTGGGAGTCCAGCAGCAGTGCCATGGGCTTGAACGATCACAACTTGCTCACATCTCCCTGGGCAGGTCCCGGGCCAAAAAGGGTGTGTTTTGTAGGTGTGGTATTAGGAGCTCAGAGGTGCCTCAAAAAATTCCTAATCTAGTCCCATGTGAGTATCTGTAAAGCGGATTGTGAGTTGAGCTCTTTCTGAAGCAGCCGACAGGTGATCCCTTGACTTCTGGCTGGGATCAGTGCCTTTAGGCTCACATCTGCCAGGGTCCATGATAGGCCAGCAGAAGGCACCTGCTTTGCACACAGTTTGTGAGATCCTCTCTTCCTAAGTCTTGGGTAGGCCCCGTAGAGGAAGAGGTCTTGGACAGGGATCGTCACGTCAGAGGTGTTGGCTTTTGCCTAAAGTCATCCTTCAGGACTGCTTTCAGGTCTCTACAAAGAAGTGGCCACTGCCTCCAAGATGCCAGGGGCAAACTGAAGCATGCATGAGGGCCTGGGAGAAGTTACCCTGGGTCCATAGGAGCCATTCTAGATCCAAAAGCTGGAGGCAGGAAGCACAATTTTCGGGTGGTGCAGAGCTGCTGGGCACATTGTGCAGGGTGCTCCTACAGCCTTTGTGTCCTTCTCCGTGCTGGCTTGGGAGCTGCTTCTTTCTCAGGAGCAGAGTAGCCAGCCGACGTGAGACAGATACTCTGAGTTCATGAAAGCCATCAGAAAGCTGCCCCTAAGAAGATGACTGATATGGGGAAGTCAGGAGAAGCCTGGCCAGGAGAGATGTGAGATTTGGGGGAGGGAAGAGGAGCTTGGCCAGCAGAAATTATTGATTTCTGTGAGGTTAGAAGGTTCAGGAAATGTTGATTCTGCTGCAACACTGACTTAAAAGAGTCATGTGAAGCCCTTGCCCTATTTTTACCAGTGACATTAATCCTTGAACCTAAATGCTACTCCACACCAAGACAGGAATCCACTACTCTTATGCCTGACCTCAAAGCACCCTTTGAATCCAAAACTCAGCCCATAGCCCCTTCCCTTTGCTCTTACTCTCTTAATCACTCTGATCCCGGCCCTTAACACTAGCATTAAAAGGCTCTATTTAACCCTACACAACTGCTTGACAGACCTAAACAAAACTCTAAACCACAAAGCTTGTCCATTCCCTAACCACAGCCATGATACCCACAGAGGAATACCAAAACCTTCCCATTAAGCCTTTGCTTAATCTCAAACCCAGAAAGGTTCGCCATAGTCCCTAATGCCACATATGAACAACTAACATCCAAACCCTGTCCTCTTGTGCATTAACCTCCTCACCTTCAGCCCCTCTCCTAAAACTTAAAGTTAGGTTCTTGTTCCCTTGGGGCAAGTCAGGAATTGTGAGACGTCTCTGCAGTCACTGCCGCAGTCACATTCCTCCTGCTGGGGCAGGAGATCTTGAGGCACAGCTGAGCTCAGCAGAGCATTCCCACCCATCTCCTCCTTGTGGCCCACAAGCTGATCAGATCCATGGCCCCTCACATCCATCTCTGAATGCCGTGTGACTGCACCACCACCTCACGGTTCCTGCCCTGCCCCCAAAGGGCCAAGAACCTAACATTAAGGGTTAGGAGAGGGGCTGAAGTTGAGGAGGTTAATGCACAAGAGGACAGGGTTTGGATGTTAGTTGTTCATGTATGGCATTAGGGAATATGGCGAATATTTCTGGGTGAGAACTTAAGCAACTATTGAGTGGGAGGGTTTGGTGTTGTGCTTGGGGTGTCAGGTCTGTGGTTAGGGTATGGGCAAGCTCTTTGGTTTAGCCTTTTGTTTAGGTCTGCAAGAAGAGTTGGGTTAAATAGAGAATGTTAATGCTAAAGTTAAGGGCAGGGATCAGGGTGAGCAATAGAGTAAAGGTAATGGAAATGGTGTTATGGACTAATTTTGGCCTCAAGGGATATTGTGGTCAAAAATTAGAGCAGTGGATTCCTGCCAGGGTGTGGAGTGGCATTTAGATTTCGGTATTAATGTTACAGGTTAAAATAGGGCAAGGGCCTCACACGACTGCTTTAAGTCTGCGTTATGGTGGGATCGACATTACCTGAGCATTCTTACCTCTCCAAAATCATTAGCTTCTGCTGTCCAAGCTCTTCTTCCCTCCCCCAAATCTCACATCTCTCCTGGTCAGGCTTCTCCTGACTTCCCCATATCAGTCATCTTCTTAGGGGCAGCTTTCTGATGGCTTTCATGAACTCAGAGTATCTGTCTCACCTCGGTTGGCTACTCTGCTCCTGAGAAAGAAGCAGCTCCCAAGCCAGCACGGAGAAGGACACAAAGGCTGTAGGAGCACCCTGCACAATGTGCCCAGCAGCTCTGCACCACCACAAAAGCAGCCCTGAAGGATGATTTCAGGCAAAAGCTGAAACCTTTGACATGACAACCTCTATTCAAGACCCCTTCCTCTATGGGGTCTACCAGCTACTTAGGAAGAGAGGATCTCACAAACTGTGTGCAGAGCAGATGCATCTGGTGGCCTGTCATGGAGACCAGCAGATGTGAGCCTAAAGGCACAGATCCCAGCCAGGAGTCAAGGGATGACCTGTCAGCTGCTTCAGAAAGAAGTCACCTCACAGGCCACTTAACAGCCATTAGCTTCCTCCTGGACTTGGAGCTTCTGAGGCACCACTGAGCTCATAATAGCACACCTACAAAACACCCCCTTTTTGGCCCAGAATCTGCCCAGGTAGAAGAGATCTGGTTGTGATCCTTCCAGCCCATGGCACAGCTCCTGGGCTCCCAGCCTCTCTGACACACAGGAGCCAGTGCTGTGCCAGTTCTGGGAGGTGCTAGGGCAGGAGGGACCTTGCAGTCAAATCACTCGCCAGACTCCTTGGCTGGGGCTGCTGCGTGCCCTGGGGCTGCAGAGCTCTCCTCTGCCTGCTCACAGCAGATTGAGCCCTTGAGCTGTGGTGAGTCCACCTTGGAGGAGATCCCCCCTTAGGAGGGAAGTGCTGCAGCGCAGGCCGGCTGTGCCACTGCCGTGCCTACTGCCTGTCCCTGCCTGCAGTCCCAGCACAGCCCCACAGCAGCACTGGCACCAAGCTACAGGAGCAGCCGGGCCTGACCCCACCAGCAGGGCTCAGCACCAGAGGGGGGCAGTGGCAAGAGAGCAGCTCGGCATGCCCCAAGCGCTGGTGCTCCCTGGCCGTGCTGCTGGGATGGGACTCTTTTCCTCTGCAGCCCTGCACATGGCACTGCCCCTGCAGAGCCAGAGCAGCTCTCACATGAAGGACGTCACACAAGGAAGGCAGTGCAGGCTCCTTTCTTTTATTTCAATTCACAGAGGGCCTGGCTCCTCATATCCAGAACCTCTGAGCTATACTCGAAAGGTACATACTGTAGAAGAACTGAGATGAATCGTATCATTTTAATGGGCAATTTTAGCCGCATTAAAACTAAGAAAGTCCAGTAATGAAAACACTCCTAAATACACAAACACACAGAAAAATAATTATATATATAATATTAGTTGTTCTTGTAGTCATTGACATTATTAGTCATCTCCAGAGGTAGAATGGAAATTCATTGCTTCCGAAACACATCTAGTCATCAATTTCCACAACGCATGCTTGAGCTCCCGGTTCCTCATGCTGTAGATGAGGGGGTTCAAGGCTGGAGGCACCACTGAGTACAGAACTGCCACCACCAGGTCCAGGGACGGAGAGGAGATGGAGGGGGGCTTCAGGTAGGCAAACATGGCAGTGCTGAGAAAGAGGGAGACCACAGCCAAGTGAGGGAGGCACATGGAAAAGGCTTTGTGCTGGCCCTGCTCAGAGGGCATCCTCAGCACAGCCATGAAGATCTGAATATAGGAGAAAACAATGAAAACAAAACAGCCAAAAGCTAAAGAAACACTACACACAAGTGCCCCATGTTCCCTGAGGTAGGCATCTGAGCAGGAGAGCTTGAGGATCTGGGGGATTTCACAGAAGAACTGGTCCACAACATTGCCTTGGCAGAGGGGCAGGGAAAATGTAGTGGCCGTGTGCAGGACAGCATGGAGAAAGCCACTGCCCCAGGCAGCTGCTGCCATCTGGGCACAAGCTCTGCTGCCCACGAGGCTCCTGTAGTGCAGGGGCTTGCAGATGGCAACGTAGCGGTCGTAGGACATGACAGTGAGAAGGGAATACTCTGCTCCAAGCAAGAAAGCAATGAAAAAGATTTGGGCAGCACATCCTTCATAGGAGATGACCCTGGTGTCCCAGAGGGCATTGGCCATGGCTTTGGGCAGAGTGGTGGAGATGCAGCCCAGGTCGAGGAGGGCGAGGTTGAGGAGGAAGAAGTCCATGGGGGTGTGGAGGCGGTGGTCGCAGGCTACGGCGGTGAGGATGAGGCCGTTGCCCAGGAGGGCAGCCAGGTAGATGCCCAGGAAGAGCCCGAAGTGCAGGAGCTGCAGCTCGCGCGTGTCTGTGAATGCCAGCAGGAGGAACTCGCTCACAGAGCTGCTGTTGGCCATTTGCTGTCTTTTGAGACAGTTCTCTGTTGAAGAAAGAAGGCAGAACAATGTTAGAAGAGGCTTCTCTGAAGAAAAACTATTGCAAGCCTTAGAGCACCTCCAGCCCAATCCTGTCTCTTTGCAGGAGAACCTTTCTGCAGCTCTCCTGTTTGAGCTGCGGCTGGTGCTCTCTGAGAGTGGCACTGGGAGCAGGGGCTGCTGTGTGCTCCAGAGGAGTCCTTCCTGCAGTGCAGCAGGAGGGAAGCAGGAACATGGGGGAAACTCAAGTTCAGTCCACTGGTCAGACCACGAGCTTTGCAGTGTTGCTTCAAAGAATGTATCCAACCACTGTGTAGAACAAGAGGCATTTATTTGCTTTATTTTCTGGTAGCTACGCCTGTAATGTTTAGGAGGAACAATCTACTCGGTGTTTCCCTTAGAAGAAACTACAGACAGCTGAGAACAGAGCCTCAGACCAAGTGCATCTGGACAGAATCCTCACCTTGTCTCTTGGTGCCTGAGCAGGATCTCAGCTTTTCCCTCCTAGACAGGGCTGCAGAGGCCTCACTCCAGCTGCCCACAGGCAGCCATCCAGCAGCACGGACATGGCCTTAGCACAGAGGTGCCTCCTCCTTGGGGCACCTGGATAACAGAAGGATGCCACGAGAGAGCTGCATCCTGCTGGAGAGAAGCCTGAAGACCAGGAAGATGCCCCACAGACAGAGATAGATATTTGCAAGCTGGGGTGTACCAATATCCAGTTTCCATCCCCTGCAATTTCTGGAGGAGGCTTGGCCATCCCACTCTTGGTTCACCAGGAGCAGCTGGGTTATGACATTCCAAGGGGCTTCTGCCAGACTTCCTCACCTCGCCGTGCAACACAGCAGGACTCCCAAAGCCTACTGCACTGCCCACTGCCCTCCCACAAACAAGACCCAGCAGGAGACCCTTCCAGGACGTGCAGCTGCATGGCCCTGCAGCCAGAGACGTACCTTGTCAAGGGCTGTGCAGATTTCTCCTGCAGGCAGCTCTCAGCATCCTCCCACTGCCAACTGCCTCCAAGCCCTCTCTCCTTCTCTCCTCTCCCCATGCCACCTGCGGTCAGAGCCCCCAGCCCTGCTGTGCTGTGCACAGGAGCTGCTCCTGGGCAGAGCTATCTCTCTGCACCACGGCCCTCTTGCCACGAGCTCTCTCTGTCCCACGAGCCCGGCCCAGCTCAGCACCAGACGCCCAGCCCAAGGCATTGGAATCCCCCCTCGGGGGGCTTTGGGGAGGAGCCCACGAACCTCAGGCACTGAGAGACAATTGAAGACATCTCTCAACAAGTCCAAGTCAGAGGCAAGTTTCCTGCAGTGTCCCCCTGAGGGCCAGCCCTGACACAGCCTCCCTTGGAGCTCGTTAGAACAGAGCATTGGAGGCAGTGAGGACAACTACAGAAAGACAATGTGAAGGTGACGCTGATGTCACTTTTCCAAACTGGATGTGTTTCACCAAGCAGAAGGGCCAGGCCTTGACCCCCCGTCCCTGGAAAGGGAGATCCTTTCCCTTCACCTTGCTCAGGGCTCTTCGTGGGGCAGGAGGAGATGGGGATGTGCATGGGCAAGTGCAGGAGAATTGTACAAGCACTGCCTGGTTCATGGGTGGGGGCGAGGAGGCAATGAGGCCCTGGTGCTTTACCGATAAGCTGTCTCCTCGTAGGCCTCAGTGGCAGAGACAACAGCCAGAGCCATGGACACAAAGCCCTGGGTCCTGTTGGGACTTGCAGCCTTGGTAGAGGACTTGATCCTCTCCACAGCAGACTGTCCTAAGGACTCCCACACCTGTACCTCTTTTCCTGCTGGTTGTAGACCCTTGTCCGTGTGGTATCTCACCGGATCTGAGCTGAGTCTGATAACTCAGATTGTCTTGGTGGCCATGCTCCTTGTATGGCAGCTCTGTAGGAAGCTGGCCTGGTTCCTGGTGAGCAGGCACCACTGCTCATATGGCATCCCCCATGGTGTCCAGGCCCTCCTCCTCCTGGGCCAGCACTGACATAGCCTTTGTTGGAGCTCGTTAGAGCAGAACACTGGAGGCAGTGAGGACAAGGAGACAAAGGAAATGTGAGTGTGACAGTTATGTGTAGGAAAACCGGATGTGTTTCACCAAGCAGAAGGGCCCAGATAAGGAAAACCAGGTAAGTGGCAGTGGTGACAGCACCCGAGAAGCGCAGCAGTGATGGAACCAGAGCTGGCCTCAGCATACAACAATGCAACACCACACACCACCTCTGTTGCTGTGAAGGACTGTGATGACAGATGGAGCCCAAATTCATGGACTGACTGAACTCAACAGACATTTTAGAGGGATGGCTTTTCCACTATTTGAGCAGAGCCATCAGTGAGCAGGATATTGTCCTTCTCATCTTCTGGGAGTTTATCAGAGAGGCCTCTTCAACATTAGTCACCTCCTCCTCTGGCGACATTTCCAAGTCCCTGTCCTCTGGACAGTCCGTGATCACTTCCAAGACTCCAAGACTGGGGTTTCCTGTCGGAGCCTGCTGTGTAATCAGTGCAACCCGCTCACTCTGTGGAGCATAAGGTGCATGATGTGTAGAAGGGACCCTCCCTTGGAACTTCCAACCCAGTGCCAGCCGTCAAAAGGGTGCCAAGAGGAACTGTGGTGCCTAGAGGAGCTGTGCTTCAGTATGAACCAATTCCATAGCAGCCCCAACCCCTTCATATGCTGCCAACATCACTTTTCAGGCAAAGTATAGTGGGCCTTGCATCCTCACTATCCCTGACTCCACAACCCTAGGGGTCAACCTCGCATCTCCCCTGGTACTTTCTGCCAGAGGCTCCAGGCAGGGCGATTCTCCTGAGGTGCCGTGTAGAGCACAAGTTTTACATCCTGTCCTGCTCCGACTGGCCCCAGAGCTACGGCAGGAACTATCTTCCATTGAATTTGTTCAAAGGATTGTCATTGTTCTGGGCCTGTAGTGGGTTTACGTGGCAAGGTTTTGGTAGCGGGGGAGCCATAGGCGTGGCTTCTACGAGAAGAATCCAGAAGCTGCCCCATGTCAGATAAGGGCCCCGACGCTGGCCAGACCTGAGCCAATAAGTGATGTTGTTTGCGCCTCTGTGAGAGCATATTTAAGAAAGGGGAAAAACTGCTGTGGAATAGCATCTGGGAGAGAGAGAGGAGTGAGAAAGAGCCTTGCAGACACCAAGGTCAGTGAAGAAGGAGGGGGGAGAGGTGCTCCAGGAGCTGGAGCAGAAGTCCCCTGCAGCCCGTGGTGAGGTCCATGGTGAAGCAGGCCGACAGCCTATGGTGTACCACAGTGGAGCAGGTTTTTAGGGTATGCTGTGCACCGGTGTCCGCTGGAGCCTTATATCTTCTGTGGGTATCACAGTATCACAGTATCACAGATTTCTAGGTTGGAAGAGACCTCAAGATCATCGAGTCCAACCTTCGACCTAACACTAAGTACTCCACTAAACCATATCGCTAAGCTCTACATCTAAACGTCTTTTAAAGACCTCCAGGGATGGTGACTCCACCACCTCCCTGGGCAGCCCGTTCCAATGCTTAATAACCCTTTCGGTAAAGAAGTACTTCCTAACATCCAACCTAAAACTCCCCTGTCGCAACTTTCGCCCATTCCCCCTCGTCCTGTCACCAGGCACGTAGGAGAACAGACCAACCCCCACCTCTCTACAGCCTCCTTTAAGGTAACTTTAGAGAGCGATAAGGTCGCCCCTGAGCCTCCTCTTCTCCAGGCTGAACAAGCCCAGCTCCCTCAGCCGCTCCTCGTAAGACTTGTTCTCCAGACCCCTCACCAGCTTGGTCGCCCTTCTCTGGACTCGCTCGAGCACGTCCATGTCCTTCCTGTAGCGAGGGGCCCAAAACTGAACAGAGTACTCGAGGTGCGGCCTCACCAGAGCCGAGTACAGGGGCACAATCACTTCCCTAGACCTGCTGGCCACACTGCTTCTTATACAGCCCAGGATGCTGGGTCTCATGTGCCAGGCCATGGAATCCTCAAAGTCCAATAAACCCGATTGTCCCTACCCTCCCCGTGGCTGGAGGCCAGGTGCCTCTAGTCCTGCTCATAGTATTCATTCATCAGGTTAGATGAGGCCCTGAGCAACTGGATCCAGTGGGTGGTGACCCTGCCTATGACAGGGGGTTTGAAATTAGAAGATCTTTGAGGTCCCTTCCAACACAAACCATTCTATGGTTCTATGACTACTCTGTCTGGAGGACTGCCTGATAGAAACTGGAGCAGCAATTTTCTCAGAAGAACCCCTTTTTGTGATTGCATTTCCTTGCAATTCATGGATCCGTGCCTCTAGGATGGAGGTAGATTTTCCATCCCATTTTCTCATGTCCTCTCCATGGCAGAACCACATGTTGGCACATGGTGTGTACCCACTCATTTCTCTTTCTTGAGCAACTTTCTTTTACGTACACCTGGCAGCTTACATATTGGTTTCTACAGGTAGGGAGAAAGATGAATTCTCTTGTTCTTCCTGGACCTCTTGAAAAAGTTTATCCACAGCTAAAATGCAGGCCCATAAGGAAGAAGAGAGACTTCCTTCATACTGCCAGAGTTGGCTAGCTGATTCATCCACTCTGGGTTTCTCTTGGCCTTTCCAAGTCATTTCTGTCAATGAGTTGGCATATGAGGATGGTGCACTCTATACAAACTTCCACCACATGAGTCATGTACACTTTACTTCATCAGGATCTTTGGATAGTTGTTCGTTGGCTAGGTTTTTATATATCACCTCCAGCATGACTAATTCCATCGGGCACCAGATACCCAACTCCATTGTCATCCGCTTGCCTGGTTGACATACAAGATCTTCCTTCAGGGGTTACCTTTCCTTCACACCTGACAGGAGTATGTTCCTTCTGCCCATTTTCCAATTGTTTGTCAGTCACCCCTTCCCTACAGGGGGATCCCAGCTGCTTTGCATCCCTGCCCTCTAATTCCAGGCTATTGGCCCCTTTCTCCCAGCAGCCAGGTGGCAATGTGCTCACTTAGATGGTGGCTGAATCTTTCCATAAATCTCCTAGCTCACCCTGGAATAGAGATGGTGTGGTTAGTGATGTTGTTATGATCTCTTCCTCTTTGCCCTCCTGCTTCCACGATGGCCCAACTTTACTGTAACATTCCACGTCTTCTTCCTCCTTTCTTGTCTGGGTAGGAGTTTCTTTCCTTTTTAAAAACCCTGACTTTCACATACATTGTTTTCTCTCGCATATAGGAGCAATCAATAGTGGCACAGGTTGGTTCTCTGGCCCAGCCCTGAAGCCCATCACAGCCGTTGGAGTGGCTGCAGGGCCTGTTGCAGGAGTTGCTGGGGCTGCAGGGCCCATCACAGGACTTGTTCAGGCTGCATGGCCTGTTGCAGGGGTTTGGAGTGGTTGCACGGCCCATTGTAGGAGTTGCTGTGGCTGCAAGGCCATTAAGAGGAGTTGCAGCGGCTGTGGGGCCTCTCACAAGGGTTGGAGTGGCGCTGACTGCAGCTCAGTAAGCACAGGCCAAGTTGCACATTGCAGTGATTTGTGTCTCTTTGGAATTGCCAGGCTGATGACAACCCTTTTTCAAGCACTTCACCATTTTTTCTAGAATTCTGCACTTGTTCAGGAGTGAAGTTCCAAAGCACTGGAGTTGCCCACTGATCAAGGTGCCTGCTCATATCCTCCCACAATCCCTGCAACTCTTAGCTCTCCTGCCTAGGGTCAGATCTCTGGAGGGCATTATTAATAAGTTGGTTAATGTTAAACAAAGCCTGAAACACATTCAGGAGGCATCACAATAGGAACATGCTGGTTTGACCATCCCAAGGATGTTCAAAGCTTTGAAGAACTAGTGTAAGTATCCTGGAGGAGAAGGAGGAGATGAAGGAGAAAGGGAGAGTGAAGAAGTGGGCAAAAGTGTCCCCCCATTGCCCTCTCGGTGTCCTTATCTACCAGCTCTGGGGGCTGAGTACCAGGGGAACAAATGGTCCAGCTGATAAAGACTGAGGCAAAGAAGTCATTAAGTAACTCAGCCTTTTCCTCATCACTTCTCAGTAGGCTTCCTCCCACGTCCAATAAAGGTTGAAGACACTTCTTAATCTTCCTTTTCAATTTCTTATTTATTAATAAAAACTTTTTTACTGTCTTAGAAACTAGTAGCCAGACTGAGCTAGACTAGAGCTTTAGCCCTTCTGAGCTAGACTAGAGCTTTAGCCCTTCTAACTTTGCCTTGCACAGCCTCACAACATTTAGGACACCGCTCCAGGCAAAATGAGAGCACGCGCAAGAAGGAAGCACAGAAGAGGTGGAACCTGGCAGCCTTCCGTCCCCTACCCTTCTGTGACTCTGTGCTGCAGTTCCATTCAGGTGGTTACTCCTGTGTTATCCAAACTTTCCTGCAGCTCCTGATGCCGCTGTCTTGTCAGAGATAGCACAATTACGGTGAGTCATCTGCATACAGACATTAACAGCTGACAGAATGGAGCATCTGTCTAGGGGCAAATTGAGAAACTGCATGAATTTGCCTTCAAAAACCTCTTGACAGTCACAGGAAGAGTGAGGTCGTCCAATGGAGGAAGAGGAACCCCATATATCAGGGCAGACTGGGACCCTGCTGAGTGAGCAGTGCCCAGGAGGAGGAGGGCCTGGGCACCACGAGGGATGCCATACGAGCAGTGGTGCTGCTCCCCAGGAACCAGGCCAGCTTCCTACAGAGCTGCCTTATGAGGAGCATGGCCACCAAGAATATCTGAGTTACCAGACTCAGCTCAGATCCCGTGTGACACCACAGGGACAAGACTGTGTAGCCAGCAGAGAAAGATGTGCAGGCCTGGGAGTCCCTAGGACAGCCTGGTGTGGAGAGGAGCAAGGGCTGTGACAAGGCTGAGAGTCCCAACAGGACCCAGGGCTTTGTGTCCATGGCTTTGGCTGTTGTCTCTGTCACTGAGGCCTAGGAGGAGACAGCTTATCGGTAAAGCACCAGGGCCTCATTGCCTCCTCGCCCCCACCCATGAACCAGGCAGGGCTCGTACCATTCTCCTGCACTTGCCCATGCACATCCCCATCTCCTCCTGCCCCACGAAGAGCCCTGAGCAGTGTGTGAAGGGAAAGGATCTCCCTTCCTTGGTGCCAGGGGTCAAGGCCTGGCCCTTGGTCTTTGTGACACACATCCAGCTTTTCTACACATCAGTGTCACCTTCACAGTGCCTTTGTCTCCTTGTCCTCATTGCCTCCAATGCTCTGCTCTAACGAGCTCCAAGGGAGGCTGTGTCAGTGCTGGCCCTCAGGGGGACACTGCAGGAAACTTGCCTCTGACTTGGACTTGTTGAGAGATGTCTTCAATTGTCTCTCAGTGCCTGAGGTTCATGGGCTCCTCAGCAAAGCCCCCCAAGGGGGGATTCCAATGCCTTGGGCTGGGCGTCTGGTGCTGAGCTGGGCCGGGCTCCTGGGACAGAGAGAGCTCGTGGCAAGAGGGCCGTGGTGCAGAGAGACAGCTCTGCCCAGGAGCAGCTCCTGTGCACAGCGCAGCAGGGCTGGGGGCTCTGACCGCAGGCACCCAGGCAGAAAGGGATTCCAGGCAGCCTGCAGGGTGCGGGCAGAGGAGAGCTGAGTGCAGGAGAAACCTTCACAGCCCTGCACACGGTAAGTCTCTGGCTGCAGGACAGTGCAGGGGAGGTTCCTGGAAGGGGCTCCTGGGTCCGGGACATCTCTGCCTGGCCAGGAGCTGCCAGGATGTCTCTCGTGGCTTGTGCAGTGTGGAGGAGAAGGTGCTGCAGGGCAGCCTTTGGCAGAGGAAGGGGAGGGCAGGGGCTGCCTGCAAAGAGAAGGCACTTTCTGGAGTCTCTGCCTGCCTTTTCCTGCTCTAATTCTTGGGCAGGCTGTGTTAACAGAGTTGTAGGGATTGCACAGATGATGGAAATTCCTCTTGCACTGAACCGAGACAATTAAACTTACCCCCCAATTCCTACCATAGGACAAGGAGCACATTCCAAACGCTTCTTACACTCCAGAGCTCTTTTCCCTCTGCTGGCTGTGCCGGGCAGATGGCACAGGGCTGTGAGGACAGGCTCTACCTCACCGACACCGCAGCCTCGGCACCGCGTTGGGTGCGCCCTGCCTGCCCATGCCTGCTTCTCTCCCTTGCCCAGCGTGGCAGCTGCTGGTGCCTGATTCTGACAGGGAGTGCTGTGCACGGAGGGTGAGGCAGGAGGAGATGCTCCCTGCTCTCTCCGGCCAGGCACGCACGATCCACCTGCTGCTTTTGTCTCCTGGGTACTGGACAGGGAAGATGCACACGGAGTCACACAGCCAAACACCCCTCACTCAACCGAGGGAGCCCCTTCCCAGGAACCTGCCCTCTTGGGACCTCCAATGGAGCAGAGCAGGCTCATTGGGAGCAGCTGGGCAGAGGCAGCTGCAGTGTACAGGACACTCAGCAAGCACAGAGCAGGGCTCCACACACGGAGACAGACAGAGGTCCTCTTGGAAAAAGGGAACATGAGGCTTAAACTGGGAATTAACTGAACTTTTCTCAGAGACTTTACGCATAACACTCTCTCTATATATATTTTTTTTTCTTTCTCATTTGGCAGTGTCCATGACCAAAGCCAGTAAATGGCCAACAGCAGCTCTGTGAGCGAGTTCCTCCTGCTGGCATTCGCAGACACGCGGGAGCTGCAGCTCCTGCACTTCGGGCTCTTCCTGGGCATCTACCTGGCTGCCCTCCTGGGCAACGGCCTCTTCCTCACCGCCGTAGCCTGCGACCACCGCCTCCACACCCCCATGTACTTCTTCCTCCTCAACCTCGCCCTCCTCGACCTGGGCTGCATCTCCACCACTCTCCCCAAAGCCATGGCCAATGCCCTCTGGGACACCAGGGCCATCTCCTATCAAGGATGTGTCGCACAGGTCTTCTTTTTTGTCTTCTTCATTGGAACAGAGTATTCCCTTCTCACCGTCATGGCCTACGACCGCTACGTTGCCATCTGCAAGCCCCTGCACTACAGGAGCCTCGTGGGCAGCAGAGCTTGTGCCCAGATGGCAGCAGCTGCCTGGGGCAGTGGCTTTCTCAATGCTGTCCTGCACACAGCCACCACATTTTCCCTGACCCTCTGCCAAGGCAATGCTGTGGACCAGTTCTTCTGTGAAATCCCCCAGATCCTCAAGCTCTCCTGCTCAGACACCTACCTCAGGGAAGTTGGGGCACTTGTCTTTACTCTTTCTTTAGTATTTTTTTGTTTTCTTTTCATTGTGCTGTCCTATGTGCACATCTTCAGGGCTGTGCTAAGGATCCCCTCTGAGCAGGGCCGGCACAAAGCCTTTTCCACGTGCCTCCCTCACCTGGCCGTGGTCTCTATGGCTGTTAGCACTGGCTTGTTTGCCTACCTGAAGCCTCCCTCCATCACCTCCCAATCCCTGGACCTGGTGCTCTCTTTTCTGTACTCAGTGGTGCCACCAGCACTGAACCCCCTCATCTACAGCATGAGGAACCAGGAGATCAAAGATGCAGTGAGGAAAATATTTCTATACATGCTTCTTCATCATCAATAATGACTGCATTATTGTAATTATTATCATACCATTTTTGTCATTATACTTATTATCAAAATGTAATATTAGAAATAATCCTAACAGGACTACCTGGTTATTTGGGAAACTGAGAGAATGATTTCCTCAAGTATTTTTATTAATATTTTAACAACATTTTATATTGATAGAAATAATGTTATTCTTATCCTTCTGCGTAACAAGTTTTAAAAATATTTTTAACCAGTCATAGAGTCATGGAATCACAGAATGGCCTGGGCTGGAAAGGACCTCAAAGATCATCTAGTTCCAACTCCCCTACCAAAGGCAGTGACACCCCCCAGGAGATCATGGCTGCTCAGGACTTCATCTAACTTGCTCTTGAAGACCTGCAGGGATGGGGCATCCAATACCTCTGTGGAAAAACCTGTTCCAGTGCCTCACTATCCTCTGAGTGAAAAATTTCCTTCTAACCTCTAATCGCAATCTCCCTTCTTTTAATTTAAAACAACTTCCCCTTGTCCTGTAATTATCTACCTGAGTAAGGAGTCCTTCTCCGTCCCTTTTATAAGGCCCCTTTAAGTATTCAAAGTCTGCGATGACATCACCCCAGAGCCTTCTCTTCTCCAGGCTGAACAGCCCCAACATTCTCAGCCTTTCTTCATAGGAGAGGTGCTCCAGCCCCTTGATCATCTTTGTGGCCTCCCTCTGGACCCACTCTAACAGCCCAGATCCTTCTTGTGCTGGGGGCCCCAGACCTGGATGCAGGATTCCAAGTGGGGCCTCACAAGGGCAGAGCAGAGAGGGACAATCACCTGCCTCTAACTGCTGCCCACCCCTCTCTTGATGCAGCCCAGGATGCAGTTGGCCTTCTGGGCTACAAGCACACACTGCTGGTTCATGTCAAGCGTTTCATGCAGCAGAACCCCCAAGTCCTTCTCTGCAGGGCTGCTCTCAATGAGTTCTTCTCCCAGCCTATCCCCATGTCTGGGATTTCCCCGGCCCACGTGCAGCACCTTGCACTTGCACTTGTTGACCCTCCTTAAGTTAACATGGACCCAAATTTCAAGCTTGTCCAGGACCCTTTGGATGGCATCCCTTCCTCTGTTGCATCCACTACACCCCTCAGCTTGGTGTCATCTGCACACTTGCTGAGGGTGCACTCTACCCCACTGTCCCTGTCATTGATAAAGATATAAAACAGTACCGATCTCAGGATAGACCCTGAGGGACACCACTCACCACCAGCCTCCACTTGGACATAGAGCCGTTGACCATCGCTCTCTGGGTGTGACCTTCAAGCCCACTCCTTATCCACTCAATGGTCCACCCATCAAATGTGTATCTCTACAATTTGGTGACCAGATTATCATGGCTGACTGTGACAACACAATTCCAAGTAGATGACATCAGTCGGTCTTCCCTTGTTGTCTGATGTGGTCACTCCATTGTAGAAAGCCATCCAATTGGCCCAAAACAATTTACCCTTTGCTGAAGCCATGCTGGCTGTTTCGGATCACTTTTTTGTCTTCCATGTGCCTTGACATTGATTCCAGAGGATCTTTTCCATGATCTTGCCAGGCACAGAGGTGAGGCTCACCGTTCTGTAGTTCCCTGGGTCTTAATTTCTACCCTTCATCAAAAGTGGAGTAATGTTTCCCTTTTCCCAGTCACCAGGGACTTCACCTGACTACCAGGACTCTTCAAATATGATGGAGAGAGGCTTGGCGACTACATCAGCCAGTTCCCTCAGGACCTGTGGTGCAAGTCATCAGGTCCCATAGACCTGTGCATGTTTAGTTTCATCAGGTGGTCTGGAACCTGCTCTTCACTTCCAGCAGGTGGGACTTTGACCCCAGCCTCCTTCTCTGGGTTCAGGGAAATGAAAGACTTGGGAAGCCTGACTGGCAGGGAAGACTGAGGAGAAGACGTTGTTGGGTTCCTCAGCCTTTTCCATGTCTGTCATTACCAGTTCACCCTTCTCATCCATCAGAGGGGGTACACTCTCCTTGGCCTTCCTTTTCTGAGCAATGTATCTGTAGAATCTCTTCCTGTTATTCTTTGCTTCACTTGATAAGCTCAGTTCCATCCGTGCCTTGGCTTTCCTTACCCCTCCGTGCACATCCAAAACAAAACCATGTGTGAGGGCCTGGAAAAAGGAACCCTGCACCAGAGAAGCCATTCGAGAAACAAAACTTGTAGGTAGGAAGCGCAGTTTTGTGGAGGTGCAGAGCTGATGGGCACATTGTGAGGGATGCTCCTAAAGACCTTGTGCCCTTTTCCCTCCTGACTACAATGCCACTTCCTTCTCAAGACTAGAGTAGCCAGCAGAGGTGAGACAGATATTCTGGGATCATGAATGTCATCAGAAAGCTGATCCCAATAAGATATGGGGAGGTCAGGATCAGCCTGGACCAGAGAGATGTGAGATTTTGGGGTGGGAAGAAGACCTTGGCCAGCAGGAATTAATGATTTCGTAGAGGTAAGAGTGGTCATGTAATGTTGATGCTGCAGTAACGTTGACTTAAAGCAGTCACGTATGGCCCTTACCTTACTTGAACCAGGAATTTTAATCCCTAAACCTAAATGCTACTCCAACACTCTGAAAGGAATCCATTTTCTCTCTTGTTCGCCCTGATCCCTTTTCTTAACACTAGCATTAAAATGCTCTACTTAAAACTAGACTTCTTGGCAGACCTAAAACACCCCTAAACTACAGAGCTTGTCCATACCTTAACCACAGACCTGACACCACAAGCAGAACACCAAACACTCCCACTAAAACTTTGCTTAATCTTTAACACAGAAAGTGAAAAACAGGTACTGAGGGGGCTAGAGAGAGGTCAGCTCAGCCTCAGGATCTCCTGCCCAAGAAGGAGGAATGTGACTGTGTCTTTGGATACATGGTTATCCAATGTTGATAAAGGGACAATTACCTTAAGAGAACTCTCAAAAAATATTATGACAATCTTTTGTTTTTCTTCTGTATTATTACTTTCTTACAAGTATGAAAATATATTTATTTAAATATTTTATAGGTATCCTCTAATCTATTGATTATTACATTTACTTTGATCCAATACTATCACGTAGCTGTGTAACCGGGCATCATGGGTACTTAAATACAATAAAAGAATCCAAAAGAATTTCACTGTTTCCAAGTCCTATCTCTTTTCTTCTTCTGGAGGTGGGGGAGCAGCCCCAGCACGCAGGAAGGGCTCAAGGCCCAGAGCCCAGCTGCCACAGGGAGGAGCAGCCCCGCCGGCCCTCGCGGCTGCCCCTCACTGCCCGCTGGGCTCTGCCTCTCTGCTGCCTTCGGGTCGGGGCTGCTGCTTCCCTGGAGCCATGGCCATGGCCAGCAGCAGGACGTGGCCTTTCCACTGCTGCTCTCTTTTTGGTTCCTCATTGTTTTCTTGTGCTCTTGTATCTGTGTTAGTCTTGAGGTCTCATGTACCTTGGTGACAGTCCTGTTGTCTCTGCAGTGACATCCCTGTGGCTGCAGGCAGCAGCAGGCACTGTGCAGCCCTGGGTCACAACTGGCCTCCCTGCTAGCACCACAGTAACAAGAGGGGCTGCTCAGGGCAAACCCAGAAGCCTGGGCACCTCTTCCAACTGTGCTATCAGGAATAGAGCCAAGGGGTTGCTCCCTGCTCTTCTGTTTTCTGGGCTTCTTCATGGAGGGAAGGACACAGGCTGAAAGTCCCAGGGCGGTCTGTGAGGGACCAAGGGCAGGACTAAGAGCTCCCTTTGTGGCAGTACTTGCTTAAGGAGATGACAACTGATCCTAAACTCATCTGCATGGGACTGTGCCCCCTCAGTGGGGCTGATGGCAGATTCCAGCCTGGAGAGGAATCTGGAGCTGGCAGGAGATGTCAGGGGATCTCTGGGGACAAGGAGCTCAGTGGGTAGTGACTAGAACTTCATAAAATGACCGTGCAAGGTAGTGTCTGGTAACAAACAAGGTGAATCTGAGGAGTGCATGGGCTGCTCAGATTGGTCAGGCTGGGTCAGCTGTCACAGCAGGTTCCACTCCCGGCCTCTTGCCCACCTGCAGCCAACTCACCCCTGGGGCAGAGTGAGAAGCAGAGAAAGCCTTGATGCTGTGCAAGCACTGCTCAGGAACAGCGACCACAGCCATGGCTAACCAACACTGCTCTGGTCACCTATAGAAAACACAGCACCACAGGAGCTGCTCTGCAAAGAGTAACTCTGTCCCAGCCAGAGAAAATAGAGGGCCCCACACTGGACAAGAAGGCTCCTTCTGAGATTTGGAAGGAGCCAGGAAGTCCTCATAAACACCAGGACAATTGAGGAAGCCCTAAGGCCCTTCTGAAGGGTCACTGAGTGCCACCTGAGAGGCAGTGCTGGGCAGTGGTGAGGGCCAGGAGAACAACTTGTGTGAAGGCTGTGACAAACGAGGAAATTCAGGGCTTTAGCAGATCCTTAAAGTGCTGCCTGAGTCCCCAGATGGAAAGCAATGTATGTCTGTGGGTGGAGGAGGAGGAATTGGTGAGTCCTGGGACAGGGGCAGGGCTGAAAGGGCCCTGCGCGAAGCTGGGCTGATGGAGAAGTGTCCACCTTGCGAGTGTGCCTCAGACTGGGAGAAGGGGCCTGCCCGCGGTGCGGGATGGCTGGGCTGTGCTCAGCCATGCCCCAGGAGCTGACCTTGCTCTCTTCCTCCCCGCCACTCCCCACACGGAGCAGGCCCTCAGGAAACACCCCTGAGCCTGGAGATGCACCAACCTGCTGCGGCGAGGTGCCACTACTGCAGGGGAAGAGGGGAGGGTTGGAGAGACACGTGGGGCCTGTGGGCAAGAGTGGTGTGGCCTGGGGAAGTGAGGGCCTGGGAAAAGTTACCCTGGATCCATAGGAGCCATTCTGGAAAGAAAACTTGTAGGCAGGAACAGCACATTTCTGGAGGTGCAGAGCTGCTGGGCACATTGTACAGGGTGCTCTGATGGACTTTTGTGTCCTTTTCCATCGGGTCTTAAGTGCCACTTTTCTCAAAAATAGAGGAGCCAGCAGAGGTGTGATGGATACTCTGAGATCATGAAAGCCATCATTAACATGCCCCTAAGAAGATGACTGATATGGGGAGGTCAGGAGAAACCCAGGGCAGGAGAGATGTGAGATTTGGAGGAGGGAACAGGGGCTTGGCCAGCAGAAATTAAGGATTTTGTAGAGGTCAGAAGGTTCAGGTTATGCTGATGCTGCCATAACTGTGACTTAAAACAGTCACACGAAGCCCTTCACCGGCTTCAACCAGTAAACTTAATTCCTAAATTTAAATGATACTCCACACCCTGACAGGAATCCACTACTCTTATGCCTGACCTCAAAGTATGCACTGAAGCCAAAACTCAGCCCATAGCCTCTTTCCCTTACCCTTACTCTCTTGCTTACCTTGATCCCTACCCTTAAAACAAGATATAAATGCCCTATTTAAGCATAGACTTCTTGGAAGAACTAAACAAAACCCTAAATCACAAGGCTTGTCCATACCCTAACGACACACCTGACATACCAAGCAGAACACCAAACCCTCCCACTAAATCTTCGTTTAAACTCTAACCCAGAAATATGAGACCTAGTCCCTAATCGCATTCATGAAAATCTAACACATAAAGACCCTGTCCCTGTGCATTAACCTCCTTACCTTCAGCCCCTCTCCTAACCCTAAACTTAAGGTGCTTGGCCCCTTGGGGCAAGGCAGGAATTGTGAGACTTCTCTGCAGCCACATGGCATTCAGAGATGGATGTGAGGGGCCATGGATCTGATCAGCTTGTGGGCCACAAAGAGGAGATGGGTGGGAATGCTCTGATGAGCTCAGCTGTGCCTCAGGATCTCCTGCCCCAGCAGGAGGAATGGGACTGGGGCAGTGACTGGGAGGTCACTTCTGTCTCTGCAGCTGATAGGGCAGCAGCAGGAACGTGTCACGCAAAGGGACTGTGAGGTGCCTTGTGTCTGGAGGTGGCAGGTCACCCTTGGCTTCTCCCTGGGATGTGCACGTTGGGGCTGACATCTGCCAGTGGCCCTGCTAGGCCAGCAGAAGGCCCCTGCTTGGCATGCTGCCTGTGGGATCCCCTCTGCCTCCATCCCCAGGAGGACCCAGACAGAAAGAAGGCCCGCATAGGGGTTGTCCTGTCCCTTCTGCTTGAGTCCAGGACTGGACAGCAGGAGGCACAAGGCTTGGCTGTGTCTAGCCAAGAAGCTGCAAGGCCAGCAGCAGGCCCAGGCCTTGGGACATGCTGCTGAGGTGACTTCTGTGTGCTTGGCTGACAGGCCGCAAGGAGCCTGATGGGTTGGGATGCCTGCTTCAGGAGTGGTTTCCACCCTGATGGAGCTTTCTTTGGTAGAAGGAAAGAGCAGGAGAGGAAAACTGCCACAAGGTGCACCTTGGAAGGGTGGCACTGGCCACGAGGAGGAAGAAATGTCCCTCATAGGGTCGTGGCGTGGTGACAGTGGTCACCCAAAGAGAGTCTATGATCACACCAAGGCTTTGTGTTTCAACTAACAGCTGGTAAGAGTTGAATAGACATTGGTGAAATGATGTAAAGTCCTGAATGAGAGCAAGATGGTGAACAGAGATGGGTGTCTGCAGACTTCAGGGAAATAGGGCAAAGTGTGGGACAGCATAGGAAAGCCTGCAGAGGAGAAGGCAGAGGGTGCTGGCAAGAAGGGAAGGCCCCAACAGCCCTGACGTTTTTGTCCCTTTGGCTAGAGCTTCTGAGGAGACGAGATATAGTCATTGCAATGGGGCCTCACTGCTTCCTTGATACCCTGTGCAGGGGTGGGGAGGTGTCCTAATGAAGTTCTTCTCGTGGCATCACACTGCCCACCACATCATACAGACCCCAAGAAGAGCCCTGAGCCAGACGGGGGGGTGCAGGATCTCCCCTCCCAGTGGCTGGGCTCAGGCCTTGGTCCTTCTGCTTCACCAAAACCAACCAAGACTTTTCTCAGCACAGCGCTTTGCCTCTCTGCAATCATGGCCTCCAATTATCTGCCCTAACAAGTCCCTGGGGAGGCTTTGCTAGTAAGAGCCCTCAGTGGGGCCCATTAATACTCCAAGTCACTTCAACTTTTCCTCCTGACTTTACCTTCTGAAGCAGTTGCATCATTCTCCTCTCAGTACCCAAGTTTCATTGACTCAGCACCAAAATACACCATGGAGCTCATTAAAATGCAGAATGTCCTAAGCAGACATATCTCTCCCACAGTTTTCTTCAAGTCTTCAAGACTTGTGCAGCTAATTGGAGAGCTTTCATGGTGTAGTTAAGGAGGAAGATTTCAAAGAGCATCTAGTAGAAATCTTTCCTCATTTGAAAGGCTGAATTTTGTTGTATTTCAGTTCACAGCATCATTTTCCTATAGATATTGGTCTAGGGTTACTCCTTTGAAGCCTTGCTTAGGTAGGAAGAGCAGGGTTTTTCCTATTGAAAAACAAACATCAGGAAATCATGCTGCAATTTTCAAAAAAAAAAAAAAAAGTTCAAGTTCCTCATTTTGTTTCCTCCAGTGATGTTATCCTTCCCATAAGAATGACTGTACATGATGTATTTTACACTGATTAATAGGAAATTTAAAATCATAGTGTTAATATTAATCCATACCATACTAATTCAATGAGAAACAATGAGTTTCTTGCTAAGGAAACCAGACTGCTGAGAGATGGGTGAGCTGGAACTCACTGAAACTCAAAGCAGCAACTGGGTTGGTGAGAGCGGTCTGAATGATCCAAGAGTAAGGGGAGGGCAAAGCAGGAGAACCATGGGAAGTGCATAGCTGCAGACAGGCAACTGGAAAGGGGACATTCGGCAGGGTCTGTGTAATCAAGATGGGTTTCATGCCTGGAAGATGAGGGAGCGCTACATCATAGAGAAAGTGATGACAAAGCAAGTACAGTTGAACACCAGGATTTCTTCTCCTGTCCTGAATATACATCCTGAAAATTTCTTCATGATAGAAATTATCATTCACGTGAGACATTTAATGGAAGGGATTGAATCATTTGAGCTGATGAGTAATTGCTTTATTAATTGAGTACTAAAGAAATTATTGGGTATTCGGGCAGAATTTTTCTGTCCGACCACAAGCAATCAAGGAAAACCTCCTGTGGCCCCCATTCTGTTTGAGGCACTTCCCTGGACCGGCAGATATCAGAAAAGACCTGCAGGAGACTGGAGCCCTTTGGGAAAATCAGGTGGAGCCAGGTGGAGTTCCCAGGGCACCTCCACTGCCAGCAGTGGTCTTTGTCCCTGTAACTGCAGCCCAGCCCAGCACTGGAAGGGAAGCCCAGCACTAAAGGGAAACCCCTTCAAAGACAAACCCCTTTTTCTGTGGGTTCCTGGGATACAGCTAGATTTGAAATGGCCATTGGAAACCCATGATACACTTCCTTATTCCTACGAGACACTTGAACATCCGTTTCCCTTCCTGGGTCATCTTTAGCAAACTCAGGCTGAAAAACACCAGTATAGCATGTTTCAATTGGCTGAGCCAGAACCCATCAGCTTGCCCCACTCTGGGGAATCATCCCCTTCCAACTAGGGATATGAAAGTGAAAAATGTGAAATGACCCGTCAGGTCAATGCGCAGAGTAAGGGAAAGTCATAGGTATTGTGCTGGAGTGCCAGAAGGCAAAAAACATTGCATTGTGCCTCAGAGTAATCAAGGAGACCTAATCCAGTTCATCCGTGAGATAAAGCAGAGTGAAGGACGCTGAGTTGTGTCCTAACATGAAGAAGGATGTACATCACTGGTGAAGGAACTGTCTTTTTGTGCCATCACCAATGCAAATTACACAAGAACTATATCAAATAAAGGTAAGCTGTCCCACCCTGGCCCTGTCACCCCACGGGGCAGCGGAGGGACCTTTTTCACTTTCAGCCTCTTTTTCAGAGAGGCTTTGCCCTCTCCCTGCGCACCACGGGGCAGAGCCTGGCCCTGGACACTCCGTGAGCGCCGTGCAGGTCGTGGCAGGCTGCGGTGAGGGGACGAATGCCCTGGGCCCCCTTCCTGCTCTGCCCAGGCCAGCAAGGGCCCCGAGCGGCCTCGTGTCCCCTGCCCCTGCAGCTCTGGGCTCCCTTCCCCAGCCCTGGCTCTGCAGCACCAAGCCCTGCTGGGAGCCCTCCCCTGCATGCTGCCACCGCTCCCTGACGCTGCTGGTGCCCTCTGCCGGGCACTGCCCAGCCCAGCCCAGCCCCTGCCCACCTCTCCCCACCTCCCGGACCTCTCCCCAGCCCAGCAGCCCAGGCTGGGCTGGCCCCAGGCCAGTGCCCACCGCAGGCTGCTGCAGGGCTCTGGGCACGGCCAGCACAGCCCCAGCCCCTCGCAAGGCACCGCAGCTGCTGGCACAAAGGCGGCTCTGGGCCTCCCCAGCAGCCCCCGCGCTGGGGCCAGCCACGGCTCAGGAGATGGAGGGCCGTGAAGCTGCAGGAGCCCTGCTCTCCTGCCTGGGACATCCCCAGCACAGAGTGCCTGTGCCCCGCAGGGCCAGCCCCGCTCCCCAGGCCAGCACAAGAGGCCTGGCCCATGCACAGAGCAGCTCCAGATTCCTCTCCAGGATGCCATTTGCCATCAGATACAGCACCACTGGGACAGTACCAGGCCAATCAAGGC
Organism: Anser cygnoides; assembly: GCF_040182565.1. NCBI lineage: Eukaryota > Metazoa > Chordata > Aves > Anseriformes > Anatidae > Anser > Anser cygnoides. The sequence goes on along the minus strand of NC_089902.1, from coordinate 2,186,140 downwards.
CAATTTTTTCTGGGGCGTAGTCAAGGAGGAAGGCAGCTCCCGGTCCAGCCCTTGGTCCTTCACTGATCACGCTGGGGTTCTGATCCATTCTGAGGCCCAGAAAAGAAAGAGGTCTGTTCAGGAAGCAGCTCCTTGGGTTTATTCCTGAAACAGGTTTGCAAGAGGCGTGCAGAGACATTGAAGAGATGCCAATGTAGAGATAACAGGACTGTCAGCAACATACATGAGATCTCAGGGCTTATCCAAATACAAGAAGCACAATGTGGAAGCCAGAAGAGAACAGCAGTGGAAAGGCCACGTCCTGCTGCTGGCCATGGCCATGGCTCCAGGGAAGCAGCAGCCCCGACCCGAAGGCAGCAGAGAGGCAGAGCCCAGCGGGCAGTGAGGGGCAGCCGCGAGGGCCAGCGGGGCTGCTCCTCCCTGTGGCAGCTGGGCTCTGGGCCCTGAGCCCCTCCTGCGTGCTGGGGCTGCTCCCCCAGCTCCAGGCAAGGGGAGAAACGGAAGCTGAGACCTATGAAGTTCGCAAGGTTTCTTCAGTAGGTGTAGGTACACAGGAAGCCGGCTTCTATAGGTAAATAACTGACAAGGAGGAGACTAAGAATAACATTATTTAATCAAAAGCATATTAATTATATAAAATAATAATACAGGCATTTAGTAACAGAAGAAATCTTGAAAGTTTCTGAGAAAAGTTGAGATTTTTAATTGTAGGCATATTATTATAGGTGAATTTGCTGAAGATGTGTGCATTCAAGTAGTGTCCTCACTGAATCCCTTAGTTCCTGGTTCCTCAGGCTGTAGATGAGGGGGTTCACTGCTGGAGGTACCACCGAGTACAGGAAAGACACCAGCAGGTCCAGGGATGGGGAAGAGATGGAGGGGGGCTTCAGGTAGGCAGAAATGCCAGTGCTGACCATCAGGGAGACCACGGCCAGGTGAGGGAGGCACATGGAGAAGGCTTTGTGCTGGCCCTGCTCAGATGGCATCCTCAGCACCACCCTGAGGATCTGAATATAAGAAATAACAATGAAAATAGAACAACCAAATAATACAGAAATACTGATTACAAGTGCCCCAACTTCCCTGAGGTAGGCATCTGAGCAGGAGAGCTTGAGGATCTGGGGGATTTCACAGAAGAACTGGTCCACAGCATTGCCTTGGCAGAGGGGCAGGGAAAATGTAGTGGCCGTGTGCAGGACAGCATTGAGAAAGCCACTGCCCCAGGCAGCTGCTGCCATCTGGGCACAAGCTCTGCTGCCCACGAGGCTCCCGTAGTGCAGGGGATTGCAGATGGCAGCGTAGCGGTCATAGGACATGATGGTGAGAACATGAAATTCTGCTGATACAAAGAAGAGAGGGCATTGGCCATGGCTTTGGGGAGAGTGGTGGAGATGCAGCCCAGGTCGAGGAGGGTGAGGTTGAGGAGGAAGAAGTACATGGGGGTGTGGAGGCGGTGGTCACAGGCTACGGCGGTGAGGATGAGGCCGTTGCCCAGGAGGGCAGCCAGGTAGATGCCCAGGAAGAGCCCGAAGTGCAGGAGCTGCAGCTCCCGCGTGTCTGCGAATGCCAGCAGGAGGAACTCGCTCACAGAGCTGCTGTTGGGCATTTCCTGACTTTGGACACAGTTGTCTGTTGAAGAAAGAAGGCAGAACAATGTTAGAAGAGGCTTCTCTGAGGAAAAACTATTGCAAGTCTTAGAGCACCCCCAGTCCAAGCCTCTCTCTTTGCAGGAGAACCTTTCTGCAGCTCTCCTGCTTGAGCTGCGGCTGGTGCTGGCTGAGAGTGGCACTGGGAGCGGGGGCTGCTGTGGGCTCCAGAGGACTCCTTCCTGCTGTGCAGCAGGAGGGAGGCAGGAACATGGGGGAAACTCAAGTTCAGTCCATTTATCAGGTCAATGAAATTTGCAGTGCTGTTTCAAACAATGCACCCCAATGCAGAACAGAGCTGCAGATGCCACTGCTGAACACTCCTGTTCCCAGCTGCCCTGTGTCACCCCTCTGTGAGCTGCAGGACTATCCCGCTCAGGTGTTTCCCTGAGAAGAAACTGGAGACAGCTGAGAGCAGAGAAGCTCCAGTCCAAGTGCAGCTGGGCAGAATCATCACATGGTCTGTGGGTTGTAAGCAGGATCTCAGCTCTTCCCTCCTATCCAGGGCTGCAGAGGCCTCACACCAGCTGCCCACAAACAGAAATCCAGCAGCATGGACATGGCCTTAGCACGGAGGTGTCTCCTCCTTGGAGCACCTGGATAACACAAGGATGCCACGAGAGAGCTGCATCCTGCTGGACAGAAGCCTGCAGGCCAGGAGGCTGCAGCACAGACAGAGATGGATATCTACAAGCTGAAGTGTGCCAACATCCCATCTGAATCCCCTGTAGTGTCTGAAGGAGGCTTGGTCACCCACTCTCGGCTGACCAGGGGCAGCTGGCTTCGGGCACTCCGAGGGGCTTCTGCCAGACTGCCTCACCTCGCAGTGCCATCCAGCAGGACTCCCAAAGCCTACTGCATTGCCCACTGCCCTCCCAGGAACAAGATTGGGGGTATTGGTGGATAGTCGGCTGAATAGGAGCCAGCAAGGTGCTCAAGTGGCCAAGCAGGCCAACAGCATCCAGGCTTGTACCAGGAATGGTGTGGTCAGCAGGAGTAGGGAAGTGATTGTGCCTCTCTACTTGGCCCTGGTGAGGCCACACGTCAGGTATTGTGTTTAGCTGTGGGGCCCCCAGCATAAGAAGGACACGGATCTATTTGAATGAATCCAGAGGAGGGCCACGAGGATGATCAAGGGGCTGGAGCACCTCTCCTCTGAAGACAGGCTGTGGGATTTGGTGTTGTTCAGCCTAGAGAAAAGAAGGCTCTGGCGAGACTTTATGGCGGCCTTCTAATACCTAAAGGGGGCTGTAGGAAAGCTGGGGAGGGACTCTTCATCAACTAGCGTAGTGATAGGACTAGGGGAAATGGTTTTACATTGAAAGAGGGTAGGTTTAGATTAGATATTAGGCAGAAGTTCTTTTCTCAGAGGGTGGTGAGGCACTGGAACAGGCTGCCCAGAGATGTTGTGGATCCCCCCTCACTGGAAGTTTTGAAGGCCAGCTTGGATGGGGCTTTCAGCAACCTGGTCTAGTGGAAGGTGTCTCTGCCCACGGCAGAGGGCTTGGAATTTTAGGATCTTTAAGGTCCTTTCCTACCCAAACTACTCTGTGATTCGCTAATTCTGTAAATCCAAAACACAGCACCACACCAGCTCCTAGGAAGAAAAATTCAGTCTATCCCAGCTAAAACTCGGACTATATCCACCCCTGACTCCATACCATTGTTCCTATGTCATGCTCAGGTCTGACACTTTCTAAATAACTATCACCACTTTTCCTCTCTTTTGATATACGCACAGAGATATCTTGCCCTTAGTCTATTTGTGTCCTGGTTTTGGTTAGGATTAATTTCCATCCTAGTATCATAGAATTGTAGAATGGCTTGGGTTGGAAGGGACCTTGCAGATCATCTACGTGAACTCCCCCCAGATTCCACAAACAAGATCAGGTTGGCCAAGGCCTCATCCAGCCTGGCCTTGAACACCTCCAGGGATGGGGCATCCACAACTTCTCTGGGCAACCTGTTCCAGTACCTCACTACCCTTACAGAGAAGATTTTCCTCCTGATGTCTAGTCTAAATCTCCCCTCTTTTAGTTTAGACCACATCCTCCTGTCATTATCTACCCGAGTAAAGAGTCCTTCTCCAGTTTTTTTAAAAGACCCCTTTAAGGATTGAAAAGCTGCAAGGAGGTCTCCCTGGAGCCTTCTCTTCTCAAGGCTGAACAAACCTAACTCCTTCAGCCTGTCTTCACAGGCGAGGTGCTCCAGCCCTCTGATCTTCTTTGTAGCCCTTCACTAAATTTTGCTGTGAGACGTTCATATCTTTCTTGTGCTGGTGGCCCCAAACCTGGACACAGTACTCCAGGTGAGGCCTCACAAGGGCAGAGCAGAAGGGGACAATCACCTGCCTCCACCTGCTGGCCGCCCCTCTCTTGATGCAGCCCAGGATGCACTTGGCCTCCTGGGCTGTATGTGTTCACTGCTGGCTCATGTTGAGCTTTTCATCCAGCAGAACCCCCAAGTCCTTCTCTGCAGGGCTTCTCTCAATGAGTTCTTCTCTCAGCCTATCCCCATGTCTGCGATTTCCCCGGCCCAGGTGGAAATGAAAGATTTCAGGGATATGAAATACTTGGGATGCCTGACTGGCAGTGAAGGTTGAGGAGAAGACGTTGCTGAGTCCCTCAGCCTTCTCCATGGCTGTCATTACCAGTTCACCCTTCTCATCCATCAGAGGGTGTACAGTCTCCTTGGCTTTTCTTTTCTGATCAATGTATCTCTAGAATCTCTTCCTCTAATTCCTTGCTTCACTTGATAAGCTCAGTTCCATGAACTGAAAGCATGCATGAAACTGAAGCATGCGTGAGGGCTTGGGGAAGGTAACCCTGGATCCACAGAAGGCATTGGGGAAACAAAATTTATAGGTAGGAAGTGTAATTTTGTGGAGGTGCAGAGCTGATGGGCACATTTTGCAGGGTGCTCCTAAAGACCTTTGTGCCCTTTTCCCTCCTGACTACAACGCCACTTCTGTCTCAAGACTAGAGTAGCCAAGAGAGGTGAGACAGATACTCTGGGATCAAGAATGTCATCAGAAAGCTGACCCCAATAAAATATGGGGAGGCCAGGAGCAGCCTGGACAAGAGAGATGTGAGATTTTGGGGTGGGAAGAAGAGCTTGGCCAGCAGAAACGTATGATTTCATAGAGGTAAGAGGGTTCATGTAATGTAGATGCTGTGGTAACACTGACTTAAAACAGCCATGTATAACCCTTACCTTACTTGAACCAGGATTTTTAATCCCTCAACCTAAATGCTACTCCAACACTCTGACAGGAATCCACTTTCTCTCTTGCTAACCCTAATGCCTTCCCTTAACACTAGCATTAAAATGCTCTATTTAACCCTAGACTTCTTGGCAGACCTAAATAAAACCCTAAGCCGGAGAGCTAGTCCATACCTTAACCACAAACCTGACACCACAAGCAGAACACCAAACACTCCCACTAAAACTCTGCTTAATCTCTAACCCAGAAAGTGAAAAACAGGTACCGAGGGGGCTCTGGAGGTCAGCTACGTTTCCCCTAGCTCAGCTCTGCCTCAGGATGTCCTGCCCCAGCAGGAGGAATGGGACTGGGGCAGTGACTGGGAGGTCACTTCTGTCTCTGCAGCTGATAGGGCAGCAGCAGGAACGTGTCACGCAAAGGGACTGTGAGGTGCCTTGTGTCTGGAGGTGGCAGGTCACCCTTGGCTTCTCCCTGGGATGTGCACTTTGGGGCTGACATCTGCCAGTGGCCCTGCTAGGCCAGCAGAAGGCCCCTGCTTGGCATGCTGCCTGTGGGATCCCCTCTGCCTCCATCCCCAGGAGGACCCAGACAGAAAGAAGGCCCGCACAGGGGTTGTCCTGTCCTTTCTGCTTGAGTCCACGACTGGACAGCAGGAGGCACAAGGCTTGGCTGTGTCTAGCCAAGAAGCTGCAAGGCCAGCAGCAGGCCCAGGCCTTGGAAGATGCTGGGGAGGTGACTTCTGTCTGGTGGGCTGACAGGCCGCAAGGAGCCTGATGGGTTGGGATGCCTGCTTCAGGAGTGGTTTCCACCCTGATGGAGCTTTCTTTGGTAGCAGGAAAGAGCAGGAGAGCTCTTTCTCTGCCACAAAGTACACCTTGGAAGGTTGACACTCGCCACGAGGAGGAAGAAATGTCCAGGAGAACAACTGGTTTTGCTGCTAGAGCCTGAGGCAAAGAAGGCATTAAGTGCCTCTGCCTTTTCCTCATCTATTGTCACCAAGTTTCCACCCACATCCATTAAAAGATGATGATTCTCCTTAATCCTACCTTATTGAAATATTTATATAAACAATTTATATTTTTATTTTTTTTTGTCTTTGACAGAAATCTGTCCCTCAGATAGCCTGGTGTGGAGAGGACAGAGGCCTCTGACAAGGCTGAGAGTCCCAACAGGACCCAGGGCTTTGTGTCCATGGCTCTGGCTGTTGTCTCTGCCACTGAGGCCTACGAGGAGACAGCTTATCGGTAAAGCACCAGGGCCTCATTGCCTCCTCGCCCCCACCCATGAACCAGGCAGGGCTTGTACCATTCTCCTGCACTTGCCCATGCACATCCCCATCTCCTCCTGCCCCACGAAGAGCCCTGAGCAGTGTGTGAAGGGAAAGGATCTCCCTTCCCAGGGGCTGGGGGTCAAGGCCTGGCCCTTGTGCTTGGTGACACACATCCAGTTTTCCTACACACCAGTGCCACCTTCACAGTGCCTTTGTCTCCTTGTCCTCACTGCCTCCAATGCTCTGCTCTAACGAGCTCCAAGGGAGGCTGTGTCAGTGCTGGCGCTCAGGGGGACGCAGCAGGAAACTTGCCTCTGACTTGGACTTGTTGAGAAATGTCTTCAATTGTCTCTCAGTGCCTGAGGTTCGTGGGCTCCTCTCCAAAGCCCCCCGAGGGGGGATTCCAATGCCTTGGGCTGGGCGTCTGGTGCTGAGCTGGACCGGGCTCCTGGGACAGAGAGAGCTCATGGCAAGAGGGCCCTGGTGCAGAGAGACAGCTCTGCCCAGGAGCAGCTCCTGTGCACAGCACAGCAGGGCTGGGGGCTCTGACCGCAGCTGGCACGGGGAGAGGAGAGAAGGAGAGAGGGCTTGGAGGCAGTGAGGAGCGCAGCAACAGAGGGCAGTGTGTGGCAGGACAGATCTGCAGGCTCTTGGCACCGTGAGTCTCTGGCAGCAGGGCCATGCAGGTGGGGTTGGCAGAGGGCAACTTCTACAGTTCTACTGTAGAAGTTCTACTTTTAATTCTACTTCTTCTTCTACAGCTGGCACATCCGATGGCTGATAGCAGCTGTTGGCATGGGTCTCACTGTTTCACCAGTGAGGAGTAGAAGACGCTTTAGTGAATGGCATTTATGATTGCAATTTTCAAGAGAAAGACCAAGCCAGGCGCTACCAGAAAGGCAAGTCTTTTTCTGCACTCTTTGCCTGAAGACTCCTGCGGTGGAGGGGAGGCAGGTTCCATGGTAATGGTTTGTCAGGATTGTACAGGAGATTGAGACTCCTAGAGCATTGCGGAGAGGGACCAATATGCCATCAATGAACTTCATAAAGTCCCTTCCCGCACCTCAGCCCACAGACTGCACCAACATCATCATTGTGGTCCTCTCAGGCTTTATCCTAGCTGATATTTAGGAGCCGCAAACCCTCCGATGCCCAGTGCCCTGCCTTTGGGAGGTCTCTGCAGGCTTGAGGTGAGCACAGATCATTTGCAATGAGCAGGAGCTGCCTCCTTTGCAGGCAGAGGCAGCACAGGAGGGTGTGCTGAGTGTCCGTCTGTCCCTCCCTGGCCTTGCCTCCCCTGGCAGCAGCACGCTGCCATTCCTCCTGGCTTCTCCACCTGGCCGTGCTGCTGCTGCTCTTGTTCCCAGGCTGCCTGGGGATGGGGGTTTTACCTGCCCATGGAGTGAGCCCTCGGGGTGCTTGTGGGAAGGGGAGTACAGGGACAGGGTGAGGGATCTGGAGATGGGCACTGGGAGCCTGGATTCCTCTGCTCTCAGCAGTGTTCAAGCTCTTCTCAGGAGAACCTCCTTAGTGCAATTGTCCTGCAGTCGAAGAGATGCCAGCGCAGCTGAGACCAGCACTGATGGACAGACTGGCTGTCGTCTCTGTGGGACTCTCTGCACTAATGGGACAGTCTCTTTGCCTCTGAGGATCCACAAGGTCTTACTTGGAGTGCAGCAGAATACCCAGGATTTATGCCTTAGAATCACTCCTCAGGTGTGGTGGGGCAGCTAAAAACAAAAATACAAAACAAATAATTAAATAACTAAATCTCCACACCTCTTCTCTGCAGTTGGGTGAACTAGGAGCAAAACTGGGGAAATCTCTTTGATATCAGCAGTAAAGTGAATCGGAGAGTACCCCATGTTCCTTTCATGTTACTACCATGTTACTACCTCTGGCTGTAGTGCAGGACTGATTCTTCCATTGCCCACAGATGAGTCCCATGCTCTCAGAGACGTTCTCAGGCAGAATCATTGAAAGAGACCTTCAAAATATGTGCCTGGAAATGGGAAATTTTTGGTGATTTTAAGTGAGAAAATGGAAAGAGTTTTCCTCTGATATGCCTGTGGTACATTATCACTGCCTTTGTCCTCCTTGTACAGGACCTGATGACCAGAATTAGCAGATGTCCAACAGCAGCTCCATCAGTGAGTTCCTCCTGCTGGCATTCGCAGACACGCGCGAGCTGCAGCTCCTGCACTTCGGGCTCTTCCTGGGCATCTACCTGGCTGCCCTCCTGGGCAACGGCCTCATCCTCACCGCCGTAGCCTGCGACCACCGCCTCCACACCCCCATGGACTTCTTCCTCCTCAACCTTGCCATCCTTGACTTGGGATCCATCTCCACCACTCTGCCCAAAGCCATGGCCAATGCCCTCTGGGACACCAGGGCCATCTCCTATCAAGGATGTGCTGCACAGGTCTTTTTCTTTCTCTTCTTTATATCAGCAGAATATTTTACTCTTACTGTTATGTCCTACGACCGCTACATTGCCATCTGCAAGCCCCTGCACTACGGGAGCCTCGTGGGCAGCAGAGCTTGTGGCCAGATGGCAGCAGCTGCCTGGGGCAGTGGCTTTCTGAATGCTGTCCTGCACACGGCCACTACATTTTCCCTGCCCCTCTGCCAAGGCAATGCTGTGGACCAGTTCTTCTGTGAAATCCCCCAGATCCTCAAGCTCTCCTGCTCAGGTTCAGACTACCTAAAGGAAGTTAGACTTCTTGTGGTTAGTGCATGTTTAGCATTTGGCTGTTTTGTTTTCATTGTGGTGTCCTATGTGTTGATCTTCAGGGTGGTGCTGAAGATCCCCTCTGAGCAGGGCCAGCACAAAGCCTTTTCCATGTGCCTCCCTCACCTGGCCGTGGTCTCCCTGTTTGTCAGCACTGACGTGTTTGCCCACCTGAAGTCCCCGTCCATCTCCTCCCCATCCTTGGACTTTGTGGTGTCATTTCTGTACTCAGTGGTGCCTCCAGCATTGAACCCCCTCATCTACAGCGTGAGGAACCAGGACCTCAAGGAGGCAGTGAAGAAACTCTTTGGACACATGCTTTTGTGAACCATTAATATTCACTTGAGTTCCAGGTTTATTTCAGAAACAGGAAAATATTTTTTATTATTTGTCTTTTTTAATATTTTCTCCAAGTTGTGGTTTTCGTTGAAATAAAGTTATTCTTAACATTCTGCCCATTATATTGTCTAACTTACTTTAACCGAATTGTGTCCTGTACTTATAAAACTGGGCTTCACGTGTAGATAAATACAGTAAAGAAGCCAGGAGAAATTCATTGTTATCAGCTGCCGTCTCTTCCCATCTCCTGTGCAGCTGGGGGAGCAGCCCCAGCACGCAGGAGGGGCTCAGGGCCCAGAGCCCAGCTGCCACAGGGAGGAGCAGCCCCGCTGGCCCTCGCGGCTGCCCCTCACTGCCCGCTGGGCTCTGCCTCTCTGCTGCCTTCGGGTCGGGGCTGCTGCTTCCCTGGAGCCATGGTCATGGCCAGCAGCAGGACGTGGCCTTTTCACTGCTGCTCTCTTCTGGCTTCCACATTGTGCTTCTTGTATTTGGATAAGCCCTGAGATCTCATGTATGTTGGTGACAGTCCTGTTATCCCTACATTGGCATCTCTTCATTGTCTCTGCACACCTCTTGGAAACCTGGTTTCAGGAATACACCCAAGGAGCTGCTTCCTGAACAGACCTCTTTCTTTTCTGGGCCTCACAATGGATCAGAACCCCAGAGTGATCAGTGAAGGACCAAGGGCTGCACTGGGAGCTGCCTTCTTTGCTGTCCATGGCTCAGAAAACAGTAACTGGCCTTGACTGGCCTGGTACTGTCCCAGTGGTACTGGGTCTGATGGCAAATGGCATCCTGGAGAGGAATCTGGAGGTGCTCTGTGCCTGGGCCAGGCCTCTTGTGCTGGCCTGGGGAGCGGGGCTGGCCCTGCGGGGCACAGGCACTCTGTGCTGGGGATGTCCCAGGCAGGAGAGCAGGGCTCCTGCAGCTTCACAGCCCTCCATCTCCTGAGCCGTGGCTGGCCCCAGCGCGGGGGCTGCTGGGGAGGCCCAGAGCCGCCTTTGTGCCAGCAGCTGCGGTGCCTTGCGAGGGGCTGGGGCTGTGCTGGCCGTGCCCAGAGCCCTGCAGCAGCCTGCGGTGGGCACTGGCCTGGGGCCAGCCCAGCCTGGGCTGCTGGGCTGGGGAGAGGTCCGGGAGGTGGGGAGAGGTGGGCAGGGTCTGGGCTGGGCTGGGCAGTGCCCGGCAGAGGGCACCAGCAGCGTCAGGGAGCGGTGGCAGCATGCAGGGGAGGGCTCCCAGCAGGGCTTGGTGCTGCAGAGCCAGGGCTGGGGAAGGGAGCCCCGAGCTGCAGGGGCAGGGGACACGAGGCCGCTCGGGGCCCTTGCTGGCCTGGGCAGAGCAGGAAGGGGGCCCAGGGCATTCGTCCCCTCACCGCAGCCTGCCACGACCTGCACGGCGCTTACGGAGCATCCAGGGCCAGGCTCTGCCCCGTGGTGCGCAGGGAGAGGGCAAAGCCTCTCTGAAGAAGAGGCTGAAAGTGAAAAAGGTCCCTCCGCTGCCCCGTGGTGTGACAGGGCCTGGGTGGGACAGGTTACTTTTATAGGATGTAGTTCTTGTGTAATTTGCATTGGTGATGGCACAAAAAGACAGTTCCTTCACCAGTGATGTACATCCTTCTTCATGTTAGGACACAACTCAACATCCTTCACTCTGCTTTATCTCACAGATGAACTGGATTAGGTCTCCTTGATTATTCTGAGGCACAATGCAATGCTTTTTGCCTTCTGACACTCCAGCACAATATGTGTGACTTTCCCTTCCTCTGTGCATTGACCTGACGGGTCATTTCACATTTTTCACTTTCATATCCCTAGTTGGAAGGGGATGATTCCCCAGAGTGGGGCAAGCTGATGGGTTCCTTCTCAGGCATTTGAAGTGTCCTGCTCTTGAGTCTTTCAGCCCGAGTTTTCCACATGTAAGGAATGGTCCAGCAATTCGTGCCAGTAAGGGATTTGAACGGTTAACATTGAGGCCTGAGTTTAGGTGATAAGAGAAGAAAGGGATTTCTTCAGAGAAAAACTGCTGACTCTGCACGGACATTCAGTAACTTCTGACAACTGGCCAAGAGACCACTAGATATGGAGGAAGAATATGAGCCTCCCCGTCCGAGCAGCCCCCAAGAGACTAACAGAAACTGATAAGCAGGCACACCTGGGAGGACTTTGGATTCGGGAAACCAATTATAATAACCCTGCCTCTTCTAGAAGTAGTAATGAATATGTATTAGCCTAGGAGCATAAAAAACAGCCGCCTTACGTAACAGGTGTGTGTCCTGGTGGAGCAGAGACTCCCGGTGCACCCAGCGCTGTTTGCTTGCCTCTATTCCTTTAATAAATTGTAAACTTTGATTGTTATCCTATTTGGGACTCAGTCATTTATAACACACAGGTGACCTAGGACGGTAAATGAACGTTTAGGTGTCTACTAGGAAGGAGGGAGAGTGTCTTCGGATCCCAAAGGCCATTTCAAATTCAGGTCTATCCCAAGAAACGGCTGAAGAAGGAATTTGCCTTGAAGAGGTTTCCTGTGCTGGGCTGGGCTGCAGTTTCAAGGAGAAAGACCACTGCTGTCAGTGGAGGTGCCCCGGAAACATCACCTGTCTCCACTTTATCCACCAACGGGCTCTGGTCTCCTGCAGGTCCTTTCAGACAGCTTCCATTCCAGGGAATTACTCTAAATGCACCAGAGCCTCTGGAGGCCTAATGATTTCATTGGAAGCAGAACCAGGAAATGGGATTTCAAGGAAATATTTCAAATGTGAGTAAACTACTCTGAAGACCTTGGCACTGGTTGTTTATGGTCAGACAGCAAAGCTCTGCCTCAGTACCCAGTATTTTCTTCAGTACCTAAGTCATAAAGCAACTACTCATTACCTCAACTGATTCAATCCCTTCTGTAAAATGTCACACAGTGTAGTTTCTCTCATGAAGAAATAGGCATTTTCAGGATGTATATTCATCACATAAAAAGAAATACTGGTGTTCACCTGTACTTGCATTGTCATCGCTTTGTCTATCATGGTGTGTTCCCTCATCTCCCAGGTACATCCACCTGTCTTGATTAAGCAGTCCATGTTGAATGTCTCTTTTCCATCTGCCTCTCTGGACTTATGCACTTCCCATTCTTCTGGTTTGCCCTCCCCTTAGTCTTTGATCATGCAGACCGCTCTCACCGATCCAGTTGCTGCTTTGGGCTTCAGGTAGAAGCAGCCCAGCTTGCCCATCTATCAGCAGTATATAATTTTTTTCCTTAGCAAGAACGTCATCATTTATCATTGAATTCATATGGTATGGATGAATACTAAGACTATTGTTTATAGTTTCCTACCTATCAGTATAAAATACTTCTTGTACAGTCATTTTTAAAAATATTTATTTATTTATTTACTGAAAATTTCTACATTTTTTTCATGTTCTTTGTTTGGAAATAGGAAAATCCCTTCTGTACCTGTGTGCAGCCAAGTGTCTTTGGAAAGCAGGCAGGAGCTAGTGCAAAAGGGCTGTAACATCCAGCTGCAGCCTTGAGTGAAGTCTGGTGTAAGGAAATGAGAAGCAAGTGCCACATTGCCAAAGAGAGAAATGTCAGGGCTGGGATGGTGAGGAGCAAGGTTCTCCATGCAGTGTCAGAGCTCAAGAGTCTGCTTTTCCTCCCTATGCAGGTCTCCAAAGGAGACACCCTGGATCAATATCAGTTGGAGAATAATGCTCCAAAACGAAATTCAACTAAAGGCATCCTTAAAAAAGAGAAAAGATTTTTTTCAGGTGCTTCTTGAAATCTTCCTCCTTAACTACACCATGAAAGCTCTCCCATTAGCTGCACAAGACTTGAAGAAAATTATGGGAGAGGTATGTCTGCTTAGGACGTTCTGCATTTTAATGATTTCCATGGTGTATTTTGGTGCTCAGTCTATGAAGCTCAGGTACTGAGAGGAGAATGATGCAACTGCTTGAGAAAGTAAAGTCACGAGGAAAAGTTGCAGTGACTTGGAGTATTAATGGGCCCCACTGAGGGCTGTTCCTAACAAAGCCTCCCCAGGGACTTGTTAGGGCACATAATTGGAGGCCATGATTGCAGACAGGCAAAGCGCTGTGCTGAGAAAAGTCTTGGTTGGTTTTGGTGAAGCAGAAGGGCCAAGGCCTGACCCCAGCCCTTGGGAGGGGAGATCCTGCACCCCCACATCTGGCTCAGGGTTCTTCTTGGGGTCTGTATGATGTGGTGGGCAGTGTGATGCCATGAGAAGAACTTCATTGTTCTTCTTGCACACCCTGCACAGGGTATCAAGGAAGCAAAGAGGCTCCATTGCAATGACTCTGTCTCGTCTCGTCAGAAGCTCTAGCCAAAGGGACAAAAAGGTCAGGGCTGTTGGGGCCTTCCATTCCTGCCAGCACCCTCTGCCTTCTCCTCTGCAGGCTTTCCTGTGCTGTTCCACATTTTATCCTATTTCCTTGAAGTCTGCAGACACCCATCTCTGTTCACCACCTTGATCTCATCCCGGCATTTCCATCATTTCACCCATGTTTCATCAACCCTCACCAGCTGTTCCTTGAAACACAAAGCTAGGATCTGATCATAGATACTCACCAGCATCTCCCAAGCCCTGGGCCTGCTGCTGGCCTTGCAGCTTCTTGGCTAGACAAAGCCAAGCCTTGGGCCTCCTGCTGTCCAGTCCTGGACTCAAGCAGAAGGGACAGGACAACCCCTCTGCAGGCCTTCTTTCTGTCTGGGTCGTCCTGGGGATGGAGGCAGAGGGGATCCCACAGGCAGCATGCCAAGCAGGGGCCTTCTGCTGGCCTAGCAGGGCCACTGGCAGATGTCAGCCCCAAAGTGCAGATCCCAGGGGGAAGCCAAGGGTGACCTGCCACCTCCAGACACAAGGGACCTCACAGTCCCTTTGCGTGACACGTTCCTGCTGCTGCCCTATCAGCTGCAGAGACAGAAGTGACCTCCCAGTCACTGCCCCAGTCCCATTCCTCCTGCTGGGGCAGGAGATCCTGAGGCAGAGCTGAGCGCAGCAGAGCATTGCCACCCATCTCCTCCTTGTGGCCCACAAGCTGATCAGATCCACGGCCCCTCACATCCATCTCTGAATGCCATGGGACTGCACAGCAACCTCGAGGCTCCTGCCTTGCCCCAAGGGGCCAAGCACCTAAAGTTAAGGGCTAAAAAGTGTCTGAAGGTGGGGGGGTTAATGCACAGGAACAAGTGCTTTCTCTGTTCCGTGTTCAGGTTTTGATTAGGGACCTGGACTCACTTTTCTGGGTTACAATTTAATCAGTTATTTCATGGGCAGGTTTGGTGTTCTGCTTACGGTGTCAAGGTCTGTGGTTAGGGTGTGACCAAGCTTTGTGGTTTAGGATTTTGTTTAGGTCTGCCAAGAAGTCTAGGGTCAAATAAAGCATTTAAATCTAGTGTTAAGGGGAGGGATCAAGGTAAGGAAAAGTGTAAGTGTAAGGTAAAGAATTTTGGCTTCAAGAGTTTCTTTGAGGTCAAGCATTAGGGTAGTAGATTGCTGTCATTGTATGGAGTAATATTTAGCTTTAGGAATTAAGTTTAAATTTATTAAGTTTTGTTTCCAGAATGACTTCTATGGTCCAGGGTTCCTTTTTCCAGGCCCTCACGCATGGTTTTGTTAAGGATGTGCAGGGATGGGATAAGGAAAGCCAAGGCACGGATGGAACTGAGCTTGGGACGGGATGCAAAGAATAACAGGAAGAGATTCTACAGATACATGGCTCAGAATAGAAAGGCCAAGGTGTTCCCCCTCTGATGGATGAGAAGGGTGAACTGGTAATGACAGACATGGAGAAGGCTGAGGGACTCAACAACATCTTCTCCTCAGTCTTCACTGCCAGTCAGGCTTCCCAAGTCTTTCATTTCCCTGAACCCAGAGATGGAGGCTGGGGGTCAAAGTCCCGCCTGCTGGAAGTGAAGAGCAGGCTTGAGACCACCTGATGAAACTCAACACATACATGCCTATGGGGCCTGATGATTTGCACCCCAGGGTCCTGAGGGAACTGGCTGATGTAGTTGCCAAGCCACTCTTCATCATATTTGAAGAGTCCTGGATGTCGGGTGAAGTCCCTAGTGACTGGGAAAAGGGAAACGTCACTCCCCTTTTGATTAAGGGTAGAAAGGAGGACCCAGGGATCTACAGAATGGTGAGCCTCACCTCTGTGCCTGGCAAGATCATGGAAAAGATCCTCCTGGAATCAATGTCAAGTCACATGCAAGAGAAAGAGGTGATCAGAGACAGCCAGCATGGCTTCACCAAAGGGTAAATCATGTTGGCCCAATCTGGTGGCTTTCTACAATGGAGTGACCACATCAGACAGCAAGGGAAGACCGACCGATGTCATCTACTTGGAATTGTGTTGTCACAGTCAGCCATGATATCCTGGTCTCCAAATTGGAGAGATACGCGTTTGATGGGTGCACCATTGAGTGGATAGGGAGTTGGCTTGAAGGTCACATCTAGAGAGCGATGGTCAGTGGCTCTATGTCCAAGTGGAGGCTGGTGATGAGTGGCATCCCTCAGGGGTCTATCCTGAGACCAGTACTGTTTAATAACTTTATCAATGACAGGGACAGTGGGGTAGAGCGCACCCTCAGCAAGTGTGCAGATGACACCAAGCTGAGTGGTGTAGTTTATTGCAACAGAGGAAGGGATGCCATCCAAAGGGTCCTGGACAGATTTGAGAAGTGGGCCCATGTGAACCTAAGGAGGGTCAACAAGTCCAAGTGCGAGGTGCTGCACGTGGGCCGGGGAAATCCCAGACATGGGGATAGGCTGGGAGAAGAACTCATTGAGAGCAGCCCTGCAGAGAAGGACTTGGGGGTTCTGCTGCATGAAATGCTCCACATGAGCCAGCAGTGCGTGGTTGTAGCCCAGAAGGCCAACTACATCCTGGGCTGCATCAAGAGAGGAGTGGGCAGCAGGTGGAGGCAGGTGACTGTCCCCCTCTGCTCTGCACTTGTGAGGCCCCACTTGGAGTCCTGCATCCAGGTCTGGAGCCCCCAGCACAAGAAGGATCTGGGCTGTTAGAGTGGGTCCAGAGGGAGGCCACAAAGATGATCAAGGGGCTGGAGCACCTCTCCTATGAAGAAAGGCTGAGAGAGCTGGGGCTGTTCAGCCTGGAGAAGAGAAGGCTCTGGGGTGATGTCATTGCAGATTTTCAATACTTAAAGTGGTCTTATAAAGTGGATGGAAAAGGACTCTTTACTCAGGTAGATAATGATAGGACAAGGGGAAATGGTTTTAAATTAAAAGAAAGGGGAAATTCCTATTAGAGGTTACCAGGAAAGTTTTCACTCAGGATAGTGAGGCACTGGAACAGGTTTTCCACAGAGGTATTGGATGCCCCATCCCTGCAGGTCTTCAAGAGCAAGTTAAATGAAGTCCTGAGCAACTATGTTCTACTGGGAGGTGTCACTGCCCGTTTTATGGGGGTTGGAACTAGATGATCTTTGAGGTCCTTTCCAGCCCAGGCCATTCTGTGATTCCACGATTCTATTACTGCTTAAAAATATTTTTAAAACTTGTTACGCAGAAGGATAAGAATAACATTATTTCTATCAATATAACATGTTGCTAAAATATTAATAAAAATATACTTAAGGAAATCATTCTCTCAGTTTCCCAAATAACCAGGTAGTCCTGTTAGGATTATTTCTAATATTACATTTTGATAATAAATATAATGACAAAAATGATATGATAATAATCTCAATAATGAAGTCATTCTTGATGATGAAGAAGCATGTATAGAAATAGTTTCCTCACTGCATCTTTGAGCTCCTGGTTCCTCATGCTGTAGATGAGGGGGTTCACTGCTGCAGGCACCACCGAGTACAGAACTGCCACCACCAGGTCCCTGGGTGGGGAAGAGATGGAGGGGGGCTTCAGGTAAGCAAACAGGACAGTGCTGACAAACAGGGAGACCACGGCCAGGTGAGGGAGGCACGTAGAAAAGGCTTTGTGCCGGCCCTGCTCAGAGGGCATACTCAGCACTGCCCTGAAGATCTGCACATAGGACAGCACAACAAAAAAAAAACAACCGACACCTAAATCAAAGGTGACTGCAGTAAGCCCAACTTCCCTGAGGTAGGCATCTGAGCAGGAGAGCTTGAGGATCTGGGGGATTTCACAGAAGAACTGGTCCACAGCATTGCCTTGGCAGAGGGGCAGGGAAAAGGTAGTGGCCGTGTGCAGGACAGCATGGAGAAAGCCACTGCCCCAGGCAGCTGCTGCCATCTGGGCACAAGCTCTGCTGCCCACGAGGCTCCCGTAGTGAAGGGGCTTGCAGATGGCCACGTAGCGGTCGTAGGCCATGACAGTAAGAGTATAATATTCTGCTGATATGAAGAAGAGAAAGAAAAAGACATGTGCAGCACATCCCTGATAGGAGATGTCCCTGGTGTCCCAGAGGGCATTGGCCATGGCTTTGGGCAGAGTGGTGGAGATGCAGCCCAGATCGAGGAGGGCGAGGTTGAGGAGGAAGAAGTCCATGGGGGTGTGGAGGCGGTGGTCGCAGGCTACGGCGGTGAGGATGAGGCCGTTGCCCAGGAGGGCAGCCAGGTAGATGCCCAGGAAGAGCCCGAAGTGCAGGAGCTGCAGCTCGCGCGTGTCTGCGAATGCCAGCAGGAGGAACTCACTGATGGAGCTGCTGTTGGACATCTGCTAATTCTGGTCATCAGGTCCTGTACAAGGAGGACAAAGGCAGTGATAATGTACCACAGGCATATCAGAGGAAAACTCTTTCCATTTTCTCACTTAAAATCACCAAAAATTTCCCATTTCCAGGCACATATTTTGAAGGTCTCTTTCATTGATTCTGCCTGAGAGTGTCTCTGGGAGCAGGGGACTCATCTGTGGGCAATGCAAGAATCAGTCCTGCACTACAGCCAGAGGTAGTAACATGGTAGTAACATGGTAGGAACATGGGGTAGTCTCAGATTCCCTTTACTGCTGATATCAAAGAGGTTTCCCCAGTTTTGCTCCCAGTTCACCCAACTGCAGAGCAGGGTGCGGAGATTTAGTTAATTATTTGTTTTCTATTTTTGGTTCTAGCTGCCCCACCACACCTGAGGAGTGTTTCTAAGGCATAAATCCTGGGCGTTCTGCTGCACTCCAAGTAAAACCTTGTGGATCCTCAGAGGCAAAGAGACTGTCCCTTTAGTGCAGAGCGTCCCACAGAGACGACAGCCAGTCTGTCCATCAGTGCTGGTCTCAGCTGTGCTGACATCTCTTTGAGCTACAGGACAATTGCACTAAGGAGGTTCTCCTGAGAAGAACCTGGGTACTGCTGAGAGCAGAAGAAGCCAGGCTCCAAGTGCCCATCTCCAGACCCCTCACCCTGTCCCTGTACTCCCCTTCCCCCAAGCACCCCGAGGGCTCACCCCATGGGCAGGTGAAACCCCCATCCCCAGGCAGCCTGGGAACAAGAGCAGCAGCATCACGGCCAGGTGGAGAAGCCAGGAGGAATGGCAGCGTGCTGCTGCCAGGGGAGGCAAGGCCAGGGAGGGACAGACGGACACTCAGCACACCCTCCTGTGCTGCAGCTCTGCCTGCAGAGGAGGCAGCTCCTGCTGGGGACAGCGGGGGCTTGAGGGCAGAGGCTGTGCTGGTGGCAGAGGAGAGCAGGGGGTGTCCCAGGGAAGGCGCCTGCCCTGCAGGGGATGGCAGGGAGGTGCCTGAGCCCTCCCTCGCACAGCATTTCTGGCAGCAGCTCCCTCTAACCGCCTGCCCATGTCCCTGCTGCCTGCCCGTGTCCCTGCTGGGAGCCGCTTCTGCGTCCCCACGTCTCCTCCCTGTCCATGCTCACAGACCCATCCCACAAGATGTGTACTCGGATTCACTCAGATTCCCCTCCAATGCAGGAATCTGAAAGCACAGAGTCCAAAAAATCTCTTCCCTTCAGATAAACCAAGCCTCTGTCTTCCCTTTGAAATTTCCTCTTATAAATGCCATTCTCTACAGCTTCTTCTACACTTTGCTGGAGAAAGAGAGAGACCCATCCCGACAGATGCTGTCAGGCATCGGATGTGCCAGCTGCAGAAGACCCCTCTGGCAACCCCACCTGCATGGTCCTGCAGCCAGAGACGTACCTTGTCAAGGGCTGTGCAGATTTCTCCTGCAGGCAGCTCTCAGCATCCTCCCACTGCCAACTGCCTCCAAGCCCTCTCTCCTTCTCTCCTCTCCCCGTGCCAGCTGCGGTCAGAGCCCCCAGCCCTGCTGCGCTGTGCACAGGAGCTGCTCCTGGGCACAGCTGTCTCTCTGCACCAGGGCCCTCTTGCCACGAGCTCTCTCTGTCCCACGAGCCCGGCCCAGCTCAGCACCACACGCCCAGCCCAAGGCATTGGAATCCCCCCTCGGGGGACTCTGGTGAGGAGCCCACGAACCTCAGGCACTGAGAGACAATTGAAGACATCTCTCAACAAGTCCAAGTCAGAGGCAAGTTTCCTGCAGTGTCCCCCTGAGGGCCAGCACTGACACAGCCTCCCTTGGAGCTCGTTAGAGCAGAGCATTGGAGGCAGTGAGGACAAGGAGACAAAGGCAATGTGAAGGTGACCCTGATGTCCCTTTTGCAAACTGGATGAGTTTCACCAAGCACAAGGGTCAGGCCTTGACCCCTGGAACCCTGGAAGAGAGACCTGTTCCTGTCACACCTTGCTCAGGGCTCTTTCTGGGGCAGGAGGAGATGGGGATGTGCATGGGCAAGTGCAGGAGAATGGTACGAGCCCTGCCTGGTTCATGGGTGGGGGCGAGGAGGCAATGAGGCCCTGGTGCTTTCACGATAAGCTGTCTCCTCCTAGGCCTCAGTGGCAGAGACAACAGCCAGAGCCATGGACACAAAGCCCTGGGTCCTGTTGGGACTCTCAGCCTTGCCTATTTCCTTGGTCCTCTGATGACCAGTGTATCCTACCATCTCCCAGACCTGTACTTTCTCTGCTGGCTGTAGATCCTTCTCCATGAGCTGTCATACAGGGTCTTAGCTGAGTAGCTCATATGAGACCACTCGTGGTACCCGGGCCCTCCTCCTCCTGGGCACTGCTCACTCAGCAGGGTCCCAGACTGCCCTGGTGTGTGGGGTTCCTCTTCCTCTGGTGCAGGACTGGGCTCTCCTTCTTTTAAATGTCAAGATGTTTTTGTAGGCAAAATCCTGCAGTTTCTCAAGTTTTCCCTGGACAGATGCTCCCTTCTGTCAGCTGTTAACATCTGCAGGAAGACAGTTCAACCTTTGTGTGATTGTGCTATCTCTGACAAGCAGCATCAGGAGCTGCAGGAATGTTTGGATAAAACAGCACAGAGTTTGTTTGGATGAACAGCACAGAGTCATAGAAGTGCCCGGCAGAGGGCACCAGCAGCATCAGGGAGCGGTGGCAGCATGCAGGGGTGGGCTCCCAGCAGGGCTTGGTGCTGCAGAGCCAGGGCTGGGGAAGGGAGCCCCGAGCTGCAGGGGCAGGGGACACGAGGCCGCTCGGGGCCCTTGCTGGCCTGGGCAGAGCAGGAAGGGGGCCCAGGGCATTCGTCCCCTCACCGCAGCCTTCCACAACCTGCACGGCGCTCACGGAGCATCCAGGGCCAGGCTCTGCCCCGTGGTGCGCAGGGAGAGGGCAAAGCCTCTCTGAAGAAGAGGCTGAAATTGAAAAAGGTCCCTCCGCTGCCCCGTGGTGTGACAGGGCCAGGGTGGGACAGCTGACCTTTATTTGGTGTAGTTCTTGTGTAATTTGCATTGGTGATGGCACAAAAAGACAGCTCCTTCACCAGTGATGTACATCCTTCTTCATGTTAGGACACAACTCAATGTCCTTCACTCTGCTTTATCTCACAGATGAACTGGATTAGGTCTCCTTGAGTAGTCTGAGGCACAGTGCAGTGCTTTTTGCCTTCTGCTACTCCAGCACAATATGTGTGACTTTCCCTTCATCTGCGCATTGACCTGACGGGTCATTTCACAATTTTCACTTTCATATCCCTAGTTGGAAGGGGATGATTCCCCGAAGTGGGGCAAGCTGATGGGTTCTGCCTCAGCCATTTGAAGCGTGCTATGCTCGAGTTTTTCAGCCTGAATTTGCTAGAGATGACCCAGGAAGGTAAATGGATATTCATGTGTCTAGTAGGAATAAGGAAAAGTATCTCAGGTTCCCAATGGCCATTTCTGATTTAGGTCAGTCCCAGGAACCCACTGAACGAAGGTGTTGTCTTTGAAGGCGTTTCCTGTGCTGGGCTGGGCTGCAGTTACAGGGACAAAGACCACTGCTGGCAGTGGAGGTGCCCTGGGAACTCCACCTGGCTCCACCGGATTTTCCCAAAGGGCTCCGGTCTCCTGCAGGTCTTTTCTGACATCTGCTGGTCCAGGGAAGTGCCTCAAACACAACGGGGCCACAGGAGGTTTTCCCTGGTTGTGCTTATGGTCAGACAGCAAAGCTCTGCCTGAATACCCAGTAATTTTTTTAGTACTTCACTAATAATGCGACTACTCATTACCTCAAATGATTCAATCCCTTCCTTAAAAAGTCTCACGTGAAGTGGAATTTCTATCATGAAGAAATGCTAATTTCCATGATCTATATTCAGCACTGGAGAAGAAATACTGGTGTTCACCTGTACTTGCATTGTCATCGCTTTGTCTATAATGGTGTGCTCCCTCATCTTCCAGGCACAAAACCCATCTTGATTACACAGACCCTGCTGAATGTCCCCTTTCCAGCTGCCTGTCTGGACCTATGCACTTCCCATGGTTCTCCTGCTTTGCCCTCCCCTTACTCTTTGATCACTCAGACCGCTCTCACCAACCCAGTTGCTGCTTTGAGTTTCAGTGAGTTCCAGCTCGCCCATCTCTCAGCAGTCTGTCTCATGGTTCCTTAGCAAGAAACTCATCATTTATCATTGAATTAGTATGATATGGGTTAATATTAACAATATAATTTTAAATTTCCTATTAATCAGTGTAAAATACATCATGTACCGTCATCCTTTTGGGAAGGTAAACTTCACTGGAGGGAAAAAAATGAGGAACTTGAACTTTGTTTTTTTTTGTTGTTTGAAAATTGCAGCATGGTTTCCTATTCTTTGTTTTTAAATAGGAAAAACCCTGCTCTTCCTACCCTAGGCAGAGCTCCAAAGGAGAAACCCTAGACCAGTATCTATAGGAGAATGATGCTCTAGACTGAAATGGTATAAAATTCAGACTTTAAAATGAGGAAACATTTCTGTTAGTTGCTCTTTGAAATCTTCCTCCTTAACTACACCATGAAAGCTCTCCAATTAGCTCCACAAGTCTTAAAGACGTGAAGAAAACTGTGGGAGAGATATGGCTCCTTAGGAGATTCTGTGTTTTAATGAGCTCCATGGTGTATTTTGGTGCTGAGTCAGTGAAACTTGGGTACTGAGAGGAGAATGATGCAACTGCTTGAGAAGGTAAAGTCAGAAGGAAAAGTTGAAGTGACTTGGAGTATTAATGGGCCCCACTGAGGGCTGTTCCTAACAAAGCCTCCCCAGGGACTTGTTAGGGCACATAATTGGAGGCCATGATTGCAGACAGGCAAAGCGCTGTGCTGAGAAAAGTCTTGGTTGGTTTTGGTGAAGCAGAAGGGCCAAGGCCTGACCCCAGCCACTGGGAGGGGAGATTCTGCACCCCAACGTCCGGCTCAGTGCTCTTCTTGGGGTCTGTATGATGTGGTGGGCAGTGTGATGCCACGAGAAGAACTTCATTAGGACACCTCCCCACCCCTGCACAGGGTATCAAGGAAGCAGTGAGGCCCCATTGCAATGACTCTATCTCGTCTCCTCACAAGCTCTAGGCAAAGGGACAAAAACGTCAGGGCTGTTGGGGCCTTCCATTCCTGCCAGCACCCTCTGCCTTCTCCTCTGCAGGCTTTCCTATGCTGTCCCACACTTTGCCCTATTTCCTTGAAGTCTGCAGACACCCATCTCTGTCCACCACCTTGCTCTCATTCAGGACTTTCCATCATCTCACCCATGTCTCATCAACCCTCATCAGCTGTTCCTTGAAACAAAAAGCCATGGTGTGATCACAGACACACTTTGGGTGACCTCTGGCACCACAGCACGACCCTTAGAGGGACATTTCTTCCTCCTTCTCGCCAGTGCCAACCTTCCAATATGCTCCTTGTGGCACTTTTTTCTCTCTTGCTCTTTCCTACCACCAAAGAAAGCTCCATCAGGGTGGAAACCACTCCTGAAGCAGGCATCCCAACCCATCAGGCTCCTTGCGGCCTGTCAGCCAAGCACACAGAAGTCACCTCAGCAGCATCTCCCAAGGCCTGGGCCTGCTGCTGGCCTTGCAGCTTCTTGGCTAGACAAAGCCAAGCCTTGGGCCTCCTGCTGTCCAGTGCTGGACTCAAGCAGAAGGGACAGGACAAGCCCTCTGCGGGCCTTCTTTCTGTCTGGGTCCTCCTGGGGATGGAGGCAGAGGGGATCCCACAGGCAGCATGCCAAGCAGGGGCCTTCTGCTGGCCTAGCAGGGCCACTGGCAGATGTCAACCCCAAAGTGCAGATCCCAGGGAGAAGCCAAGGGTGACCTGCCACCTCCAGACACAAGGGACCTCACAGTCCCTTTGCGTGACACGTTCCTGCTGCTGCCCTATCAGCTGCAGAGACAGAAGTGACCTCCCAGTCACTGCCCCAGTCCCATTCCTCCTGCTGGGGCAGGAGATCCTGAGGCAGAGCTGACCTCTCTCTAGACCCCTCAGTACCTATTTTTCACATTTTGTGTTAGAGATTTAGGAAAGTTTTATTGGGAGTGTTTGGTATTCTGTTTGTGGTGTCAGGTGTCCGGTTAAGGTATGGACAAGCTCTGTGTTTTAGGGTTTTTTAGGTCTCCCAAGAAGTCCAGGGTTAAATAGAGCATTTTAATGCTAGTGTAAAGGAAAGGGATGAAGAGCGAAAATGGATTCCTTTCAGAGTGTTGTGGTAGCATTTAGGTTTAGAGATTAAAATTCCTGGTTCAAGTAAGGTAAGGGCCATACATGACTGTTTTAAGTCAGTGTTAAAGCAGCATCTACATTACATGAACCCTCTTACCTCTATGAAATCATAATTTCCTGCTGTCCAAGCTCTTCTTCCCACCCTGAAATCTCACATCTCTCTTGTTCAGGCTGCTCCTGACCTCCCCATATCTTATTGAGATCAGCTTTCTGATGACATTCTTGATCCTAGAGTATCTGTCTCGCCTCTGTTGGCTACTCTGTTCTTGAGAAGGAAGTGGCATTGTTGTCAGGAGGGAAAGGGCACAAAGGTCTCTAGGATCATCCTGCTCAACATGCCCATCAGCTCTGCACCTCCACAAAACTGCGTTTCCTACCTACAAGTTTTGTTTTCAGAATGGCTTCTATGGTGCAGGGTTCCTTTTTCCATTCCCTCATGCATGGTTTTTTTCGGATGTACAGGGATGGGATAAGGAAAGCCAAGGCACGGATGGAACTGAGCTTCAGAGGGAATGCAAAGAATAACAGGAAGAGATTCTACAGATACATTGCTCAGAAAAGAAAGGCCAAGGAGAGTGTACCCCCTCTGATGGATGAGAAGGGTGAACTGGTAATGACAGACATGGAGAAGGCTGAGAGACTCAATAACGTCTTTGCCTCAACAACGTCTTCTCCTCAGTCTTCACTGCCAGTCAGGCTTCCCAAGTCTTTCATTTCCCTGAACCCAGAGATGGAGGCTGGGGGGCAAAGTCCCACCTTCTGTAAATGAAGAGCAGGTTCAAAACCACCTGATGAAACTTAACGAGTACAAGTCTATGGGGCATGATAACTTGCACCCCAGGTCCTGAAGGAACTGGCCGATGTAGTTGCCAAGCCTCTCTCCATCATATTTGAAGAGTTCTGGCAGTCGGGTGAAGTCCCTGGTGAATGGGAAAAGTGAAACATCACTCCCCTTTTGATTAAGGGTAGAAAGAAAGACCCAAGGAACTACAGAATGGTGAACCTCACCTCTGTGTCTGGCAAGACCATGGAAAAGATCCTCCTGGAATCAATGTCAGGCACATGCAGGAGAAAGATGTGATCCGAGACAGCCAGCATGGCTTCACCAAAGGGTAGGTTGTGCCGGACCAATCTGGTGGCTTTCTACAATGGAGTGACCACATCAGACGACAAGGGAAGACCGACCAATGTCATCTACTTCGACTTCAGATGATCCAGATGATCTTTAAGGTCCCTTCCAGCATGGGCCATTCTGTGATTCGATGGTCTCACAAACTATATCTCAAGCATGACTCCCATCCCATCAGCCTTCCTGTGGTCTCTCACCTGATCAGAACAGAAGGTGCCTCGCCATCATCTTCAGTGCCATGTGCATGCCTCTGCCCTTTACGGTCCCTGTCTGGGCCACATTCCTGCTGCTGGTCCGTCAGCTCCAGAGACAGAAGTGACCTCCCAGCCTCCTTCCCAGCCACGTGCTTCCTGCAGGCCTAGCAGATCCTGAGGCACACCTGATCCCATCACAGCATTCCCAGCCAGCTCTTCCTCGTGGCCTCTGCTCTGATCACATACCTGTCACCTCACATGCCTCTTCCAATGCCATGCCAGTGCTGCAGGACCTCACAACCCCTGCCCTGCCACAAGGGGACAAACAGCTGAAGTTAGAGGTAGGAGTGGGGTTGAATCTGAGATGTGCTGTGTGCATGGTGGAGGGCTTTGGGGGTTAGGTGTTCAGGACAAAGATTAGGGATTAGAGGTCACCTTCCGGGGTTAAGGGAATGGCAAGGGCTTTAAGGGAGGGATTGGTGTTCTGCTCAAGGATCCTGCTCAAGGTTTAGGATAAGGGCAAGCTTTGAGTCTTATAGTTTAGTTCTTGGTTGAGGGCTAGGGTTAAGTCTGGGATTAAGCTGGTTAGACGTAATCATCCTTCTGCTTGCTCTTCTAGTAGAAAATGGGTTTAATATCTGCCTTTTCCAAGTCTCGGGGAATGTCTTTGATCAATCTGTCCTTTCCAAGGTCTTTGAGATGTGTCTTATGACGATGTCTGCAGCTCCACCAACACCTCTCTCACCCTTCCAAAACCACCTCTAAGCAACCTGAGGACTGACCAGGAGGATGATGAAGGTTTGGGAAAGGCCTTGATTAAGATCTCTGAGGAGGGCTGTTCTGCGCTTCGCACAGTGATGATGGTGTCGTAGGAAACAGTGACACTCATGAGGACAGAAGAGCAGGTGGATAAGGCCTTGGGCCTGGCAACACAGGATGCACACACTTGAAAACTGCATGGGAGGGAAGAGGAAGATTGGATCCAAAATGTAGATTATGAAAGCAAAAACTTTGAGTACCACCATGGTACTGCAAGAAAGCTCCAGTAATGGGGCAAAATCACAGAAGGTGTCCACAACACTGGGGCCAAAGCACTGTAGCTGGGAGGAGGAGAAATAATTACTGTACATGAGAGAAATTCCCCTGGTTCAGGTACAGCTGCCTTCTGGAGTCAGATTGTCCACTTCACAAGCCTTGCAGAGAACAGGGATGGCGTACAGCCCAGGGCTGACCGTAGGACATGGCCCCCAGCAGGAAGCACTCCGGTCATGCAGAAGGTGCAGCTGACAGTGCTCCCACCTCTGTGAGCAAAGGGGGTGCTGTCCCCAGCCAGGAAGCTGGCCAGCATCTGGCGCAGGGTGGTGGAGCTCTACAAGGTCTGTGAGTTGGACAAATCCCCAAGGAAGAAGGCCAGGGGCATCTGCAGGTGCTTGCTTGTAGCCACCAGCACAATGATGAGGGGGTTCCACATCCCAGTCACCGTGCTGGTCATGAGAAAGAGGAAGGAGAGATTTGTGTATGGGTAGGAGACCTGCCACATTCACAGTAGTTGAAACTCAACCAATGCTATCTTATTGTCCCGTTCCGTTTATGGAAACCCTTTTAGAGCATTCTGGTCCCCCCTCTCTTGTTAGGACACCAAGGAGCAAGATGTTTCTTTCCCAGTTCCTAAAAGAACTGGTGAAGGGTGTTCAGAGGGATAAAATGATCCCTGGCTGCCATGGCTGCAGTGTCCTGCCCTGAAGTGGGAAGGGAATAGGTGTTAAGGGAGGGAATCATTTCTTCTCGTTTGACAACCACACTCTAATAGCACAAATCACACTTCTAAAACCAGCCTCTCCCCTGTTCAGAGAGGAGCAGTCGGAGATGCCTTCAGTCTGCTTCAAACACCACAGCCCAGCAGAGACCCTGCTGCCTTCGGGAGCTGTCAGCCCTGAGGCCTTGGGGACACCTCGAGGGAGCCCAATGACACAGAGCAAGCGATGCCATGGTCGGGTGCTGTGCTGCTGAGCTGGGCCGGGCTCCTGGGCCCAAGGCGAGCTCGTGGCAAGAGGGCCCTGGTGCAGAGAGACAGCTGTGCCCAGGAGCAGCTCCTGTGCACAGCGCAGCAGGGCTGGGGGCTCTGACCGCAGGTGGCACGGGGACAGGAGAGAAGGAGAGAGGGCTTGGAGGCAGTGAGGAGCGCAGCAACAGAGGGCAGCGTGTGGCAGGACAGATCTGCAGGCTCTTGGCACCGTGAGGCTCTGGCAGCAGAACATGTAAATGGGATTTCCAAAGAGTTTTTCTGAAGCCAACACAGCTCATGGTGGATTACATCTTAGAGGATAGATCTCTCTGTTTCTCCAATATGAGGTAGACGCTGCCATTCCTCCTGGCTTCTCCACCTGGCCGTGCTGCTGCTGCTCTTGTTCCCAGGCTGCCTGGGGATGGGGGTTTCACATGCCCATGGGGTGAGCCCTCGGGGTGCTTGGGGGAAGGGGAGTACCGGGACAGTGTGAGGGGTCTGGAGATGGGCACATTGAGCCCTGATTCAGCAGTGTCCTGGTTCTTTTCAGGTGAACATGTAGTTATCCTGCAGCTCATAGACATGCCAGCAGAAGAGACCAGCCTTTTTTGACAGACTGGCTGTCCCCTCGGAAGGGCAGTCTGCACTAAAGGGACAGTCCCTTGTATCTGAGGATCGACAACATTTCACTTAGAGTGCAGAAGGAATGAAAATATAAAAAGAAACAGAAATTCTCACAGCCCTGCTATGCAGTTGGGTGAATTTGGAAGAGCAATATGGATAATCACATGATATCAGGAGTGAATTTAATCAGGGATTACCACATGTTCCCCTTTCCTTATTATTACAGGTGAGGACTGATTACTACATTGACCACAGCAAAGTCCCCTTATTCCAGGGACACCCTCAGTCAGTGTCAGTTAAAACTCATGAAAGGGACCTGACTGATGTCTGCTTGAGAGGACAAAACAGAATTAGTTATTATCAGGTAATTCTGTACTATCTTACTGCGCTTTTCCTCCTTGGGCAGGACCCCATGCCCAGAGCCAGCTAATGGCCAACAGCAGCTCTGTGAGCGAGTTCCTCCTGCTGGCATTCGCAGACACGCGGGAGCTGCAGCTCCTGCACTTCGGGCTCTTCCTGGGCATCTACCTGGCTGCCCTCCTGGGCAACGGCCTCATCCTCACCGCCGTAGCCTGCGACCACCGCCTCCACACCCCCATGGACTTCTTCCTCCTCAACCTTGCCCTCCTCGACCTGGGATCCATCTCCACCACTCTCCCCAAAGCCATGGCGAATTCCCTCTGGGACACCAGGGCCATCTCCTATCAAGGATGTGCTGCACAGGTCTTCTTTGCTGTCTTCTTGGTTGGAGCAGAGTATTCCCTTCTCACCGTCATGGCCTACGACCGCTACGTTGCCATCTGCAAGCCCCTGCACTACGGGAGCGTCCTGGGCAGCAGAACTTGTGCCCAGATGGCAGCAGCTGCCTGGGGCAGTGGCTTTCTCAATGCTGTCCTGCACACGGCCACTACATTTTCCCTGCCCCTCTGCCAAGGCAATGCTGTGGACCAGTTCTTCTGTGAAATCCCCCAGATCCTCAAGCTCTCCTGCTCAGATGCGTACCTCAGGGAAGTTGGGGCACTTGTGTTTAGTGTTTGTTTAGTCTTTGGCTGTTTTGTCTTCATTGTGGTGTCCTATGTGCAGATCTTCATGGCTGTGCTGAGGATGCCCTCTGAGCAGAGCCGGCACAAAACCTTTTCCACGTGCCTCCCTCACCTGGCTGTGGTCTTCCTGTTTATCAGCACTATCATGTTTGCACACCTGAAGCCCCCCTCCATTTCTTCCCCATCCCTGGACCTGGTGGTGGCAGTTTTATATGTGGTGGTACCTCCAGCACTGAACCCCCTCATCTACAGCATGAGGAACCAGGACCTGAAAGCCATACTGAAGAAAATGATTCTAGTGGAAATATTTACTTAACAATGAATTGGCTGTCTCACTTTTCTAGGTTTCTTCAAGTTAATCTGAGACAATTTTTGACCTTTATGTGTAGTATTGTTTGCAATTCTGTTTTCAGTTAAATGTTTGCTTTCATTCATCTTTTCCAGATGACCAACCCTCTGTTTGACTGAGAGGTTTTCTGTAAACATGTTTATTCCTAAATGACACCTGACCTCCATTGTGGCATCTTCTTAATAAAAGTGAAGTTGCTCAGTGCTCACGGCTCCTCTTCCCAAACTGGAGTGCAGAAGACGCTCAGGGAATGCCAGGCTCAAGGCCTCACTCTTGTGCTTGGGTGCCACCTGGACACAGGGGCAGGAGGACACGGGGTGCTGGGTGAGAGAGCCAGGGCTGGACTTAGTCATCACTGGTGGATTCCCAGTGCCCCTGGAGGCCCTGACCGGTCAAGAAGCAGCTTCCTGGGATTGAAACGTGACAGGGCTGGCGGCATCAGGGAGGTATTGGGAGCCACCAGGATATCCTAAGGGTTCTCCTGGGATGTCGTGTGCCTTGTGTTGGGTGGGCAGCGAGTGGGTCTTCACAGTAAAGCTAAGCCAAAGGATGCACGGGCTGGGAAGAGCTCTGCCGGGCTGCACGGGCTCTGGCCTGGGCAGAGCAGGAAGGGGGCCCAGGGCATTCGTCCCCTCACCGCAGCCTGCCACGACCTGCACGGCGCTCACGCAGCGTCCAGGGCCAGGCTCTGCCCCGTGGTGCTCAGGGAGAGGGCAAAACCTCTCTGAAAAAGAGGCTGAAAGTGAAAAAGGTCCCTCCGCTGCCCCATGGTGTGACAGGGCCAGGGTGGGACAGCTTACCTTTATTTGAGGTAGTTCTCGTGTAATTTGCATTGGTGAAAAATGGTAAATGGATGTTTAGGTGTCTCCTAGTTAGAAGGGAGAGTGTCTTGGGATCCCAATGGCCATTTCAAATTCAGGTCTATCTCAAGAAACGGCTGAAGAAGGAATTTGCCTTGAAGGGGTTTCCTGTGCTGGGCTGGGCTGCAGTTTCAAGGAGAAAGACCACTGCTGGCAGTGGAGGTGCCCGGGAAACATTACCTGTCCCCACCTTATCCACCAACGGGATCTGGTCTCCTGCAGGTCCTTTCAGACAGCTTCCATTCCAGGGAATTACTCTAAATGCACCAGAGCCTCTGGAGGCCTAATGATTTCATTGAAAGCAGAACCAGGAAATGGGATTTCAAGGAAATATTTCAAATGTGAGTAAACTACTCTGAAGACCTTGGCACTGGTTGCTTATGGTCAGACAGCAAAGCTCTGCCTCAGTACCCAGTATTTTCTTCAGGACTTAAGTCATAAAGCAACTACTCATTACCTCAAATGATTCAATCCCTTCCATAAAATGTCACACAGTGTAGTTTCTCTCATGAAGAAATAGGCATTTTCAGGATGTATATTCATCACATAAAAAGAAATCCTGGTGTTCACCTGTACTTGCATTGTCTTCGCTTTGTCTATCATGGTGTACTCCCTCATCTTCCAGGTACATCCACCTGTCTTGATTAAACAGTCCATGTTGAATGTCCCCTTTCCAGCTGCCTGTCTGGACCTATGCACTTCCCATGGTTCTCCTGACTCGCCCTCCCCTTCCTCCTGGATCACTCAGACCGCCCTCACCAACCCAGGTGCTGCTTTGAGCTTCAGGGAGTTGAAGCTTGCCCATCTATCTGCAGTCTGTCTAACTGTGTCCTTAGAAAGCTCATCATCATTTATCATTGAATTAATATCATATGGATTAATTCTAATCTTAACACTTATAATTTCTGGTCTATCAGTATAAAAGACTTCTGGTCCAGTCGTCCTTTTGGGAACATAAACCTCACAGGAGGCATACAGGATGAGGAGCTTGCTTTGCTTTTGGAAGATTGCTGCATGTTTTCCTGTTATTTGGTTTGAAATAAGGAGAAACCCTTCTGCGCCTGTGTGCATCCAGGTCTCTAAGGCAAGCAGGAGGGAGCTGGTGCAAAGGAGCTGTAACATCCAGCTGCAGACTTCTGTGCCAAAGTCTGGTGGAAGGAAAAGTGATGCAAGCGCCAAAGAGAGAGATATCAGGGCTGGGGTGGTGAGGAGCAAGGTTCTCCATGCAGTGTCAGACCCCAAGAGTCTGCTTTTCCTCCCTATGCAGGTCTCCAAAGGAGACACCCTGGATCAATACCAGTTAGAGAATAATGCTCCAAACTGAAATTCAACTAAACGCATCCTTTAAGATGAGAAAAGATTTTTTTCAGGTGCCTCTTGAAATCTTCCTCCTTAACTACACCATGAAAGCTCTCCAATTAGCTGTACAAGTCTTGAAGACATGAAAAAAATTCTGGGAGAGATATGTCTGCTTAGGACGTTCTGCATTTTAATGAGTTCCATGGTGTATTTTGGTGCTGAGTCTATGAATCTCAGGTACTGAGAGGAGAATGATGCAACTGCTTGAGAAAGTAAAGTCAGAAGGAAAAGTTGAAGTGACTTGGAGTATTAATGGGCCCCACTGAGGGCTGTTCCTAACAAAGCCTCCCCAGGGACTTGTTAGGGCACATAACTGGAGGCCATGATTGCAGACAGGCAAAGCGCTGTGCTGAGAAAAGTCTTGGTTGGTTTTGGTGAAGCAGAAGGGCCAAGGCCTGACCCCAGCCACTGGGAGGGGAGATCCTGCACCCCCCCGTCTGGCTCAGGGCTCTTCTTGGGGTCTGTATGATGTGGTGGGCAGTGTGATGCCACGAGAAGAACTTCATTAGGACACCTCCCCACCCCTGCACAGGGTATCAAGGAAGCAGTGAGGCCCCATTGCAATGACTCTATCTCGTCTCCTCAGAAGCTCTAGGCAAAGGGACAAAAACGTCAGGGCTGTTGGGGCCTTCCGTTCCCGCCAGCGCCCTCTGCCTTCTCCTCTGCAGGCTTTCCTATGCTGTTCCACACTTTGCCCTATTTCCTTGAAGTCTGCAGACACCCATCTCTGTCCACCACCTTGCTCTCATCCCAGCATTTCCATCATTTCACCAATGTCTCATCAACCCTCACCAGCTGTTCCTTGAAACACAAAGCTAGGGTCTGATCATAGATACTCACCAGCATCTCCCAAGCCCTGGGCCTGCTGCTGGCCTTGCAGCTTCTTGGCTAGACACAGCCAAGCCTTGTGCCTCCTGCTGTCCAGTGCTGGACTCAAGCAGAAGGGACAGCACAACCCCTCTGCGGGCCTTCTTTCTGTCTGGGTCCTCCTGGGGATGGAGGCAGAGGGGATCCCACAGGCAGCATGCCAAGCAGGGGCCTTCTGCTGGCCTAGCAGGGCCACTGGCAGATGTCAGCCCCAAAGTGCACATCCCAGGGAGAAGCCAAGGCTGACCTGCCACCTGCAGACACAAGGGACCTCACAGTCCCTTTGCGTGACACGTTCCTGCTGCTGCCCTATCAGCTGCAGAGACAGAAGTGACCTCCCAGTCACTGCCCCAGTCCCATTCCTCCTGCTGGGGCAGGAGATCCTGAGGCGGAGCTGAGCTTATCAGAGCATTCCCACCCATCTCCTCCTTGTGGCCCACAAGCTGATCAGATCCATGGCCCCTCACACTCATCTCTGAATGCCATGTGGCTGCAGAGAAGTCTCACAGTTCCTGCCTTGCCCCAAGGGGCCAAGCACCTTAAGTTAAGGGTTAGGAGAGGGGCTGAAGGTGAGGAGGTTAATGCACAGGGACAGGGGCTTTATGTGTTAGATTTTCTTGAATGGAATTAGGGACTAGGTCTTATATTTCTGGGTTAGAGATTAAACAATGCACAGGAGTTCAGGGTTTGGATGTTAGTTGTTCATGTATGGCATTAGGGACTACGGCGAAGATTTCTGGGTGTGAGCTTAAGCAAATATTGAGTGGGAGGGTTTGGTGTTGGGCTTTGGGTTTCAGGTCTGTGGTTAGGGTATGTGCAAGCTCTTTGCTTTAGCATTTTGTTTAGGTCTGCAAGAAGGCTTGGGTTAAATAGAGCGTTTTAATGCTTGCGTTAAAGGCAGGGATCAGGGTGAGCAAGAGAGTAAAGGTAAGGCAAAGGTGTTATGGACTTATTTTGGCTTCAATGGATATTGTGGTCAAAACTTAGAGCAGTGGATTCCTGTCAGGGTGTGGAGTGGCATTTAGATTTAGGTATTAATGTTACAGGTTAAAATAGGGCAAGGGCCTCACATGTCTGCTTTAAGTCAGCTTTACTGCAGGATCAACATTACCTGAGCATTCTTACCTCTCCAAAATCATTAGCTTCTGCTGGCCAAGCTCCTCTTCCCTCCCCCAGATCTCACATCTCTCCTGGGCAGGCTTCTCCTGACTTCCCCATATCAGTCATCTTCTCAGGGGAAGCTTTCTGATGGCTTTCATGAACTCAGAGTATCTGTCTCACCTCTGTTGGCTACTCTGCTCCTGAGAAAGAAGCAGCTCCTAAGCCAGCACAGAGAAGGACACAAAGGCTGTAGGAGTACCCTGCACAATGTGTCCAGCAGCTCTGCACCACCCTGAAATTGTGCTTCCTGCCTCCAGCTTTTGGATCTAGAATGGCTCATATGGATTCAGGTTAACTTCTCCCAGGCCCTCATGCATGCTTCAGTTTGCCCCTGGCATCTTGGAGGCAGTGGCCGCTTCTTTGTAGAGACCTGAAAGCAGTCCTGAAGGATGACTTTAGGCAAAAGCCAACACCTCTGACATGACGACCCCTGTCCAAGACCTCTTCCTCTATGGGGCCTACCCAATACTTAGGAAGAGAGGATCTCACAAACTGTGTGCAAAGCAGGTGCCTTCTGCTGGCCTATCATGGAGACCAGCAGATGTGAGCCTAAAGGCACAGATCCCAGCCAGGAGCCAAGGGGTGACCTGTCGGCTGTTTCAGAAAGAGCTCAACTCACAATCTGCTTTAGAGACATTGACTTAGGAACAGATTAGGAATTTCTGAGGCAACACTTACCTCATAATACCACACCTACAAAACACCCCCTTTTTGGCCCAGAATCTGCCCAGGTAAAAGTGATCTGGTCGTGACCTGTCAAGCCCGTGGCACTGCTGCTGGACTCCCAGCCTCTCTGATGCATGGGAGCCAGTTCCGTGCCGGTCCTGGGAGGCGCTAGGGCAGGAGGGACCTTGCAGGCAATGTTCCAGCCCCGTGCCTGTTGGTGGTCTCTCAGCTCCTTGCACACAGTAAAGAACACACTCACATCCAGAAGCCATGTGCCTGAAGCTGGCCTAGAAGACACTCAGGGGAAGCGCCCTCCCAGCCCCAGCCCCAGCCCCAGCCCCAGCTGGCGGTGTTGCTCTGCAGAGCGAGGGGGCTGTGGTGCCCGGGGCACAGGGGCAATCTGCAGGGCCGTGCTGGGCAGGCTGGGAGGCAGACCCAGCTCATGGGGTCACTGCCGTTGCCCCAGGGCTGCAAGGAATCTCTTGCCAGACTCCTTTGCTGGGGCTGCTGCATGCCCTGGGGCTGCAGAGCTCTCCTCTGCCTGCTCACAGCAGACTGAGCACTTGAGCTCTGGTCAGTCCACCTTGGACAGGCTCACACTCTGCAGGCTCCATTCACTGCTGTCTCCCATGCTCACGCTGCCCCTGCAAATATCCCCAAATGCTTTGCACGTACTACTCTTGCCCACAGGTCCCACGTGGCTCTCCAACCTTCCCCTCTTCCCCTGCAGTAGTGGCACCTCACTGGAGGAGGTTTGTGCATCCCCCTCAGCACATGGCCCCTCAGATTTGACTTTTCCCTTTCCAGACTTTTCTTTGGATGGTCACTCATTTTATGAAGTTTTCTATTCACAACCCACTGAGCACATTGTCCCTGGAGATCCCCTGACATCTCCTGCCAGCTCCAGATTCCTCTCCAGGCTGGAATCTGGCATCAGCCCCACTGCAGGGGGCACGGTCCCATGCCAGTGAGTCCAAGACCAGTTGTCATCTCCTTAGGCAAGTGCCGCCATAACGGGAGCTCTTAGTCCTGCCCTTGGTCCCTCAGGGACCACCCTGGGACTTTCAGCCTGTGTCCTTCACTCCATGAAGAAGCCCAGGAAACAGAAGAGCAGGGAGCAACCCCTTGGCTCTATTCCTGATAGCACATTTGGAAGAGGTGCCCAGGCTTCTGGGTTTGCCCTGAGCAGCCCCTTTTGTTACTGTGGTGCTAGCAGGGAGGCCAGCTGTGACCCAGGGCTGCACAGTGCCTGCTGCTGCCTGCAGCCACAGGGATGTCACTGCAGAGAGAACAGGACTGTCACCAAGGTACATGAGACCTCAAGACTAACACAGATACAAGAGCACAAGAAAACAATGAGGAACGAAAAAGAGAGCAGCAGTGGAAAGGCCACGTCCTGCTGCTGGCCATGGCCATGGCTCCAGGGAAGCAGCAGCCCCGACCCGAAGGCAGCAGAGAGGCAGAGCCCAGCGGGCAGTGAGGGGCAGCCGCGAGGGCCAGCGGGGCTGCTCCTCCCTGTGGCAGCTGGGCTCTGGGCCCTGAGCCCCTCCTGCGTGCTGGGGCTGCTCCCCCAGCTGCACAGGAGATGGGAAGAGACGGCAGCTGATAACAATGAATTTCTCCTGGCTTCTTTACTGTATTTATCTACATGTGAAGCCCAGTTTTACATGAGACTATTGGGTCAAAGTAAGTTAGAAAAAATAACAGGCAGAATGTCAAGAATAACTTTATTTAAATGAAAACCACAACTTGGAGAAAATATTCATAAAGACAAATAATAAAAAATATTTTCCAGTTTCTGAAATAAACCTGGAACTCAAGTGAACATTAATGGTTCAAAAAAAGCATGTATCCAAAGAGGTTCTTCATGGCCTCCTTGAGGTCCTGGTTCCTCATGCTGTAGATGAGGGGGTTCAGTGCTGGAGGCACCACCGAGTACAGAACTGCCACCACCAAGTCCGGGGTTGGGGAAGAGATGGAGGGGGGCTTTAGGTAGGCAAACATGGCAGTGCTGACAAAGAGGGAGACCACAGCCAGGTGAGGGAGGCACGTGGAAAAGGCTTTGTGCCGACTATGCATATTAATAATAATAATAATAGTAATAATAATAATGTGTACAAACAAGTGATGCACAATGCAATTGCTCACCACCCGCTGACCGATGCCCAGCCTATCCCCAAGCAGCCGGCCACCCTATCATGGCCAGTACCCCCATATAAATTGTTCAGCATGACGTCAGATGGTATGGAATACCCCTTTGGCCAGTTTGGGTCAGCTGTCCTGGGTCTGTCCCCTCCCAGCTCCTGCTGCACCCCGAGCCTGCCTGCTGGCAGGACAGAGCGAGAAGCTGAAAAGTCCTTGGCTTGGTGTAAGCACTGCTCTGCAACAATTAAAACATCAGCATGTTATCAGCGCTCTTCTCATCCTAATCCAAAACAGAGCACCCTACCAGCTACTAGGAGGAAAATTAACTCTGTCCTAACTGAAACCAGGACAAATGCTACACCTAAAGGTCACAACTTGCCTGAGATTAACTTGAGTTAAACTAGAAAGGAGAGATAGACAGTTCCTTACTAAGTAAATAATACAACTAGAATCAGTTTCTTCAGTGTGGCTTTCAGCTCCTGGTTCCTCATGCTGTAGATGAGGGGGTTCACTGCTGGAGGTACTACCACATATAAAACTGCCACCACCAGGTCCAAGGATGGGGAGGAGATGGAGGGGGGCTTCAGGTAGGCAAACATGGCAGTGCTGACAAACAGGGAGACCACGGCCAGGTCAGGGAGGCACGTGGAAAAGGCTTTGTGCCGGCCCTGCTCAGAGGGCATCCTCAGCACGGCTCTGAGGATCTGCACATAGGACAGCACAATGAAAACAAAACAGCCAAATGCTAAACATGCACTAACAACCAGAAGTACAACTTCCTTTAGGTAGTCTGAACCTGAGCAGGAGAGCTTGAGGATCTGGGGGATTTCACAGAAGAACTGGGCCACAGCATTGCCTTGGCAGAGGGGCAGGGAAAATGTAGTGGCCGTGTGCAGGACAGCATTGAGAAAGCCACTGCCCCAGGCAGCTGCTGCCATCTGGGCACAAGCTCTGCTGCCCACGAGGCTCCTGTAGTGCAGGGGCTTGCAGATGGCAACGTAGCGGTCGTAGGACATGACTGTGAGAACATAAAATTCTGCTCCAATCAAAAAGGCAAAGAAAAAGACCTGTGCAGCACACCCTGGATAAGAGATGGCCCTGGTGTCCCAGAGGGCATTGGCCATGGCTTTGGGGAGAGTGGTGGAGATGGATCCCAGGTCGAGGAGGGCGAGGTTGAGGAGGAAGAAGTACATGGGGGTGTGGAGGCGGTGGTCGCAGGCTACGGCGGTGAGGATGAGGCCGTTGCCCAGGAGGGCAGCCAGGTAGATGCCCAGGAAGAGCCCGAAGTGCAGGAGCTGCAGCTCGCGCGTGTCTGCGAATGCCAGCAGGAGGAACTCGCTCACAGAGCTGCTGTTGGCCATTTCCTGACTTTGGACACAGCTGTCTGTTGAAGAGGATAAGGCAGAAAAAAGTTAAAACAGACTTCTCTGAGGAAAACCTATTGCAAGCCTTAGAGCACCCCTAGCCCAAGCCTCTCTCTTCGCAGGAGAACCTTTTTGCAGCTCTCCTGCTTCAGCTGCAGCTGGTGCTGGCTGAGAGTGGCCCTGGGAGCAGGGGCTGCTGTGGGCTCCAGAGGAGTCCTTCCTGCTGTGCAGCAGGAGGAAGGCAGGAACATGGGGGAAACTCAAGTTCAGTCCACTGGTCAGACCAGAAGATTTGCAGTGTTGCTTCAAGGAAATTATCCAACGATTGTGTAGAACAAGAGGCATTTATTTGCTTCATTTTCTGGTAGCTACGCCTGTAATGTTTAGGAAGAACCATCTATTCGGTGTTCCCAGGAGAAGAAACTACCGACAGCTGGGAGCAGAGAAGCCCCAGACCAAGTGCAGCTGGACAGGATCCTCACCTGGTCTTGCATGAGCAGGATCTCAGCTTTTCCCTCTTCACCAGGGCTGCAGAGGCCTCACTCCAGCTGCCCAGAGACAGCCATCCAGCAGCACGGACATGGCCTTAGCACAGAGGTGTCTTCTCCTTGGGGCACCTGGATAACACAAGGATGCCACGAGAGAGCTGCATCCTTCTGGAGAGCAGCCTGCAGACCAGAAGAACACCCCACAGACAGACATGAATATCTGCAGTCCGGGCTGTTCCACTATCCCATCTGCATCCCCTGCAGTATCTGGAGGAGGATTGGCCACTCCAATCTTGGCTGACCAGGGGCAGCTGGGTTATGACACCCCAAGGGGCTTCTGCCAGACTTCCTCACCTCGCAGTGCCATCCAGCAGGACCCCCAAAGCCTACTGCATTGCCCACTGCCCTCCCAGCAACAAGACCCAGCAGGAGACCCTTCCAGGACATGCAGCTGCATGGCCCTGCAGCCAGAGACGTACCTTGTCAAGGGCTGTGCAGGTTTCTCCTGCAGGCAGCTCTCAGCATCCTCCCACTGCCAACTGCCTCCAAGCCCTCTCTCCTTCTCTCCTGTCCCCGTGCCAGCTGCGGTCAGAGCCCCCAGCCCTGCTGCGCTGTGCACAGGAGCTGCTCATGGGCAGAGCTGTCTCTCTGCACCAGGGCCCTCTTGCCACGAGCTCTCTCTGTCCCACGAGCCCGGCCCAGCTCAGCACCACACGCCCAGCCCAAGGCATTGGAATCCCCCCTCGGGGGGCTCTGCTCAGGAGCCCACGAACCTTTGAACAATTGAACAATTGAAGAATCACGAACAATTGAAGACATCTCTCAACAAGTCCGAGTCAGAGGCAAGTTTCCTGCAGTGTCCCCCTGAGGGCCAGCACTGACACAGCCTCCCTTGGAGCTCGTTAGAGCAGAGCATTGGAGGCAGGGAGGACAAGGAGACAAAGGCAGTGTGAAGGTGACCCTGATGTCACTTTTGCAAGCTGGATGAATTTCATCAAGCACAAGGGTCAGGCCTTGACCCCTGGAACCCTGGAAGAGAGACCTGTTCCTGTCAGACCTTGCTCAGGGCTCTTTCTTGGGCAGGAGGAGATGGGGATGTGGATGGGCAAGTGCAGGAGAATGGTACGAGCCCTACCTGGTTCATGGGTGGGGGCAAGGAGGCAATGAGGCCCTGGTGCTTTACCAATAAGCTGTCTCCTTGTAGGCCTCAGTGGCAGAGACAACAGCCAGAGCCATGGACACAAAGCCCTGGGTCCTGTTGGGACTCTCAGCCTTGTCACAGCCCTTGCTGCTCTCCACACTAGGCTGTCCTAGGGACTTCCAGACCTGTACCTGTTTTCTTGCTGGCTGCAGACCCTTGTCCATGTGGTATCTCAGAGGATCTGAGCTGAGTCTGATAACTCAGATCTTCTTGGTGGCCATGCTCCTCGTAAGGCAGCTCTGCAGGGAGCAGGCCTGGTTCCCGGTGAGCAGCACCACTGCTCGGATGGCATCCCTCGTGGTGCCCAGGCCCTCCTCCTCCTGGGCACTGCTCACTCAGCAGGGTCCCAGTCTGCCCTGATGTGTGGGGTTATTGTTCTTCTGGTGCAGGACTGGGCTCTTCTCCTTGTAAATGCCACGATGTTTCCGTAGGCAAAATCCTGCAGTTTCTCAAGGTTCCCCTGGACAGATGCTTCTTTCTGTCAGCTGTTAACATCTGCAGGCAGAC
Organism: Anser cygnoides; assembly: GCF_040182565.1. Lineage (NCBI taxonomy): Eukaryota > Metazoa > Chordata > Aves > Anseriformes > Anatidae > Anser > Anser cygnoides. Next base: position 2,146,020 of record NC_089902.1, on the reverse strand, counting down.
AGTTCAACCTTCGTGTGATTGTGCTTTCTCTGACAAGACAGCGGCATGAGGAGCTGCAGGAAGGTTTGGATAACACAGGAGTAACCAGCTGAATGGAATCGCAGCACAGAGTCACAGAAGGGCAGGGGATGGAAGGCTGCCAGGTTCCACCTCCTCTGTGCTTCCTTCTCATGCATGCTGTCAGTTTGTCTGGAGCTGTGTCCGGAATGTTATGGGACTGTGCAGGTCAAAGTTAGCAGGGCCAAAGCGCTGGTAGAGCTCAATCTGTCTATTACTGTCAAAGACAATAAAAACCGTTTATATAAACACTTTAATAAAGGAGGACTAAGAAGACTCATCATCCTTTAATGGATGTGGGGGTAAACCTGGTGACAAGAGATGAGGTAAAGGCTGAGGCACTTAATGTCTTCTTTGCCTCAGTCTCTAGGAGCTAGACCAGTTGTTCCCCTGGATATTTCTTCCTCCTCATGGCCAGTGCCACCCTTCCTAAGTGATTCTGTGGCAGTTTTTTCTCTCCTGCTCTTTCCTACTACCAAAGAAAGCTCCATCAGGGTGAAAACCACTCCCGAAGTAGGCATCCCAACCCATCAGGCTCCTTGCGGCCTGTCAGCCAAGCAGACAGAAGTCACCTCAGCAGCATCTCCCAAGGCCTGGGCCTGCTGCTGGCCTTGCAGCTTCTTGGCTAGACACAGCCAAGCCTTGTGCCTCCTGCTGTCCAGTCCTGGCCTCAAGCAGAAGGGACAGGACAAGCCCTGTGCGGGCCTTCTTTGTGTCTGGGTCCTCCTGGGGATGGAGGCAGAGGGGATCCCACAGGCAGCATGCCAAGCAGGGGCCTTCTGCTGGCCTAGCAGGGCCACTGGCAGATGGCAGCCCCAAAGTGCACATCCCAGGGAGAAGCCAAGGCTGACCTGCCACCTCCAGACACAAGGGACCTCACAGTCCCTTTGCGTGACACGTTCCTGCTGCTGCCCTATCAGCTGCAGAGACAGAAGTGACCTCCCTGTCACTGCTACAGCCACATTCTTCCTGCTGGGGCAGGAGATCCTGAGGTAGATCTGACCTCTCTCTAGACCTCTCGTTACCTGTTTTTTCTTTCTGGGGTAGACATTAAGCAAAGTTTTAGTGGGAGTGTTTGCTGATCTGCTTGTGGTGTCAGATCTGTGTTTAAAGTATGGACTAGCTCTATGCTTTAGGTTTTTGTTTAGGTCTCCCAAAAAGTCTAGGTTTAAATAGAACATTTTAATGCTAGTGTTAAGGGAAGGCATTAGGATTAGCAAGAGAGAAAACTGATTCCTGTCAGAGTGTTGGAGTAGCATTTAGGTTTAGGGATTAAAATTCCTCGTTCAAGTAAGATAAGGGCCATACGTGACTGTTTTAAGCCAGTGTTACCGCAGCATCAACATTATATGACCCCTCTTACCTCTGCGAAATCATTAATTTCTGCTGGCCAAGCTCTTCTTCCCACCCCAAAATCTCACATCTCTCTCGTCCAGGCTGCTCCTGACCTCCCCATATCTTATTGGGATCAGCTTTCTGATGACATTCTTGATCCCAGAGTGTCTGTCTCACCTCTGTTGGCTACTCTAGTCTTGAGACAGAAGAGGCATTGTAGTCAGGATGGAAAAGGACACAAAGGTCTTTAGGATCATCCTCCACAACGTGCCCATTGGCTCTGCACCTCCACAAAACTGCGCTTCCTACCTACAAGTTTTGTTTCCAGAATGGCTTCGATGGTCCAGGGTTCCTTTTTCCCAGGCCCTTATGCATGGATTTGTTTTGGATTTGCAGGGATGGGATAAGAAAATCCAAGGCACGGATGGAACTGAGCTTATCAAGTGAAGCAAAGAATAACAGGAAACGATTCTACAGATACATGGCTCAGAAAAGAAAGGCCAAGGAGAGTGTTCCCCCTCTGGTGGATGAGAAGGGTGAACTGGTAATGACAGACATGGAGAAGGCTGAGGGACTCAGCAACGTCTTTGCCTCAGTTTTCACTGCCACTCAGGCTTCCAGGGTCTTTCATTTCCCTGAACCCAGAGATGGAGACTGGGGGTCAAAGTCCCACCCACTGTAAGTGAAGAGCAGGTTTGGGAACACCTTGTGAAACTAAACACGTACAAGTCTATGGGGCCTTATGACATGCACCCCAGGTCCTGAGGGAACTGGCTGATGTAGTTGCCAAGCCTCTCTCCATCATATCTGAAGAGTCCTGGCAGTCGGGTGAAGTCCCTGGTGACTGGAAAAAAGGGAAACATCATTCCCCTTTTGATGAACGGTAGAAAGGAGGACCCAGGGAGCTACAGAATGGTGAACCTCACCTCTGTGTCTGGCAAGACCATGGAAAAGATCCTCCTGGAATCAGTGTCAGGCACATGCAAGACAAAGAAGTTATCCGAGACACCCAGCATGGCTTCACCAAAAAGTAAATCGTGCCATATCGAATTGGTGGCTTTCTACAATGGAGTGACCACATCAGATGATAAAGGAAGACTGACCAATGTCATCTACTGAGACTTCTGTAAGACCTTTGACACGGTCCCACATGACATCCTGGTCTCCAAATTGGAGAGAGACGCATTTGATGGGTGCACCATTCAGTGGCTAAAGGTCAAAACCACAGAGTGGCAATCAATGGATCTATATCCAAGTGGAGGGTCGTGACAAGTGCTTTACCTCAGGGGTCTGTCCTGGGACCAGTACTGTTTAATGTCTTCATCAATGACATAGACAGCGACACTGAGTGCAGATGACACCAAGCTGAGTGGTGGATACTATAGATACTATAGTGATATACTAGTGATACTATAGAAGGAAGGGATGGCATCCAAGGGGTCCTGGACAGGCTTGAGCACTGGGCCCATGTGATCCTTATGACGTTTAGGAAGTCCAAGTGCAAGGTGCTGCACCTGGGCCAGGGAGATCCCAGACATGGGGATAGGCTGGGAGAAGAACTCATTGAGAGCAGCCCTGCAGAGAAGGACTTGGGGGTTCTGCTGCATGAAATGCTCAACATGAGCCAGCAGTGAGCACATACAGCCCAGAAGGCCAAGTGCATCCTGGGCTGCATCAAGAGAGGAGTGGGCAGCAGGTGGAGGCAGGTGATTGTCCCCCTCTGCTCTGCACTTGTGAGGCCCCACTTGGAGTCCTGCATCCAGGTCTGGATACCCCAGCACAAGAAGGCTGTGGGCTGTTGGAGTGGATCCAAAGGAGGGCCACGAAGATGATCAAGGGGCTGGAGCACCTCTCCTATGAAGAAAGGCTGAGAGAGCTGGGGCTGTTCAGCCTGGAGAAGAGAAGGCTCTGGGGTGATGTCATTGCAGATTTTCAATACTTAGAGTGGTCTTATAAAGTGGATGCAGAAGGACTCTTTACTCAGGTAGACAGTGATAGGACAAGGGGAAGTGGTTTTAAACTAAAAGGGGAGATTCCTATTAGAGGTTAGAAAGAAAGTTTTCACTCAGAGGATAGTGGGGCACTGGAACAGGTTTTCCACAGAGGTATTGGATGCCCCATCCCTGCAGGTCTTCAAGAGCAAGGTAGATGAAGTCTTGAGCAACCACGATCTCTTGGGAGGTGTCACTGCCCATGGTAGGGGGATTGGAACTAGATGATCTTTGAGGTCCTTTCCAGCCCAGGCCATTCGATGATTCCATGATTCTATGACCGGATGAAAATAATTTTATAACTTGTTATGTAGAAAGATAAGAATAACATTATTTCTATCAATATAAAATGTTGTAAAAATATTAATAAAAATAGACTTAACGAAATCATTCTCTCATTTTCCCAAATAAACAGGTAGTCCTGTTAGGATTATTTCTAATATTATATTTTGAAAATAAGTATAATGACAAAAATGATATGATAATAATCACAATAATGAAGTCATTCTTGATGATGAAGAAGCATGTATAGAAATATTTTCCTCACTGCATCTTTGAGCTCCTTGTTCCTCATGCTGTAGATGAGGGGGTTCACTGCCGGAGGCACCACTGAGTACAGAAATGACACCACCAGGTCCAGGGATGGGGAGGAGATGGAAGGGGGCTTCAGGTAGGCAAACAAGCCAGTGCTAACAGTCATAGAGACCACGGCCAGGTGAGGGAGGCACGTGGAAAAGGCTTCGTGCCGGCCCTGCTCAGAGGGGATCCTCAGCACTGCCCTGAAGATCTGCACATAGGACAGCACAATGAAAACAAAACAACCAACACCTATACAGAAGCTGACAGCAGTAAGCCCAACTTCCCTGAGGTAGGCATCTGAGCAGGAGAGCTTGAGGATCTGGGGGATCTCACAGAAGAACTGGTCCACAGCATTGCCTTGGCAGAGGGGCAGGGAAAAGGTAGTGGCCGTGTGCAGGACAGCATTGAGAAAGCCACTGCCCCAGGCAGCTGCTGCCATCTGGGCACAAGCTCTGCTGCCCACGAGGCTCCCGTAGTGCAGGGGCTTGCAGATGGCAACATAGCGGTCATAGGACATGATGGTGAGAACATAAAATTCTGACAAAATCAAGAAGACAAACAGAAAGACCTGTGCAGCACATCCTTGATAGGAGATGGCCCTGGTGTCCCAGAGGGCATTAGCCATGGCTTTGGGCAGAGTGGTGGAGATGGATCCCAGGTCGAGGAGGGCAAGGTTGAGGAGGAAGAAGTACATGGGGGTGTGGAGGTGGTGGTCACAGGCTACGGCAGTGAGGATGAGGCCGTTGCCCAGGAGGGCAGCCAGGTAGATGCCCAGGAAGAGCCCGAAGTGCAGGAGCTGCAGCTCGCGCGTGTCTGCGAATGCCAGCAGGAGGAACTCGGTGATGGAACTTCTGTTGGACATCTGCTGTTTAGAGGCATTGGGTTCTGCTCAAAGAATAGAAAGACATTCATAATGTACAACCGACTTAGCAGAGGAAAACTCCTACCATTTCTCATTTAAACCTCCCCAAATGATTCTCCACATCCAGGCAGGCATATGGCAGGTCCCTTTCCTGAGTTCTACTTGGTCCTGCCTTAGGGTGTCCCTGGGAGCAGGAGACTTTGTTGTGGGCAATGGAAGAGTCAGTCCTGTCCTACAGCCAGACATAAAGAGGAATTTGGTTTTATCTCAGCTTTACTTTACTCCTAATACCAAAGACTTTTGCCGCAGTTTGGCTCACATTCAAACCAACTGTTGAGGAGTGCTGTTGGGATTTTTTATTTTTATTTTGTATTTTTTATTCTAGCTGCCCCAAGACACCTGAAGGCTGCTTCTAAGTCCGAGTTAAGGCCCGAAGTCCATCAGTCCTGCTATCAGCTGCCCTCTGTGGGCATTTCTTTGATCTACAAGACAGCTGCACTCAGAAGAACATCTCAAAAAAAACATGGACGCTGCTCAGAGCAGAGGAAACCAGGCTCCCAGTGCCCATCTCCAGACCCCTCACCCTGTCCCCGTACTCCCCTTCCCCCAGGCACCCCGAGGGCTCACTCCATGGGCATATGAAACCCCCATCCCCAGGCAGCCTGGGAACAAGAGCAGCAGCAGCACGGCCAGGTGGAGAAGCCAGGAGGAATGGCAGCGTGCTGCTGCCAGGGGAGGCAAGGCCAGGGAGGGACAGACGGACACTCAGCACACCCTCCTGTGCTGCAGCTCTGCCTGCAGAGGAGGCAGCTCCTGCTGGGGACAGCAGGGGCTTGAGGGCAGAGGCTGTGCTGGTGGCAGAGGAGAGCAGGGGGTGTCCCAGGGAAGGCGCCTGCCCTGCAGGGGATGGCAGGGAGGTGCCTGAGCCCTCCCTCGCACAGCATTTCTGGCAGCAGCTCCCTCTCACCGCCTGCCCATGTCCCTGCTGCCTGCCCGTGTTCCTGCTGGGAGCCGCTTCTGTGTCCCCACGTCTCCTCCCTGTCCATGCTCACAGACCCATCCCACAAGATGTGTACTCGGATTCACTCAGATTCCCCTCCACTGCAGGAATCTGAAAGTACAGAATTCAAAAAAAGCTCAGATAAACTGATGCTCAGTCTTCCTCTTGAAATGCCCCCTTATAAATGACATTCTCTACAGCATCTTCTACACTTTTCTGGAAAAACAGAGATACAACTATCCCGACAGATGCTGTCAGGCATCGGATTTGCCAGCTGTAGAAGACCCCTCTGGCAACCCCACCTGCATGGCCCTGCTGCCAGAGACTCACGGTGCCAAGAGCCTGCAGATCTGTCCTGCCACACGCTGCCCTCTGTTGTTGGCTCCTCACTGCCTCCAAGCCCTCTCTCCTTCTCTCCTCTGCCCGTGCCAGCTGCGGTCAGAGCCCCCAGCCCTGCTGCGCTGTGCACAGGAGCTGCTCCTGGGCACAGCTGTCTCTCTGCACCAGGGCCCTCTTGCCACGAGCTCTCTCTGTCCCAGGAGCCCGGCCCAGCTCAGCACCAGACGCCCAGCCCAAGGCATTGGAATCCCCCCTCGGGGGGCTCTGCTGAGGAGCCCACGAACCTCAGGCACTGAGAGACAATGGAAGACATCTCTCAAGAAGTCCAAGTCAGAGGCAAGTTTCCTGCAGTGTCCCCCTGAGGGCCAGCACTGACACAGCCTCCCTTGGAGCTCGTTAGAGCAGAGCATTGGAGGCAGTGAGGACAAGGAGACAAAGGCAATGTGAAGGTGGCACTGATGTGTAGGAAAACTGGATGTGTTTCACCAAGCAGAAGGGCCAGGCCTTGACCCCCAGCCCCTGGGAAGGGAGATCCTTTCCCTTCACACACTGCTCAGGGCTCTTTGTGGGGCAGGAGGAGATGGGGATGTGCATGGGCAAGTGCAGGAGAATGCTACGAGCCCTGCCTGGTTCATGGGTGGGGGCGAGGAGGCAATGAGGCCCTGGTGTTTTCACGATAAGCTGTCTCCTCCTAGGCCTCAGTGGCAGAGACAACAGCCAGAGCCATGGACACAAAGCCCTGGGTCCTGTTGGGACTTTCAGCCTTGTCACAGCCCTCTGTCCTGTCTACACCAGCCTGTCCTAGGGACTCCCAGACCTGCACATCTTTTCCTGCTGGCTCTAAGCCCTTGTCCGTGTGGTGTCACACCGGATCTGAGCTGAGTCTGATAACTCAGATATCCTTGGTGGCCATGCTCCTCGTAAGGCAGCTCTGTAGGAAGCTGGCCTGGTTCCTGGGGAGCAGCACCACTGCTCGTATGGCATCCCTCGTGGTGCCCAGGCCCTCCTCCTCCTGGGCACTGCTCACTCAGCAGGGTCCCAGTCTGCCCTGATGTGGGGGGTTCCTCTTCCTCCGGTGCAGCACTGGGCTCTTCTTCTTGTAAAGATCAAGTGGTTCATTTAGGCCAAATCCTGCAGTTTCTCTAGGTTCCCCTGGACAGATGCTTCTTTCTGTCAGCTGTTAATGTCTGCAGGCAGATGGCTCACCATGATTATGCCGTCTCTCACAAGGTAACAGCAGCAGGAATTTGCAGGACAGTTTGGACAATACGGCAGCAACCAGTTGAATGGTATTACAGCACAGAATCATTTAAGGGTACGGGATAGAAGGCTGCCCAATTCCACTTTTTCTCTTCTTCCTTCTCATGCATGCTGTTATTTTGTCTGGAACTGTGTCCTATAAACAAACACTGCACCATACCAGCTAATAGGAAGAAAATAAAGTCTATCCCAGCCACAACGAGGACAATATCCACCCCATATTCCACACCATCTGCATCGTGCTCAGCTCCAGTACTTTCTAATTAATCTCCACCACCTTTTCTCTTTTGATATACACACAGAGATATCATGCCCTTAGTCTGTGGGTGTCCTGGAGTTGGCTAGAATCAAGTTAATTTTCCTCCTAGTAGCTGGTATGATGCTGTGTTTTGCATTTAGCATGAGAAGAATGATTATCACACACTGATGGCTTAGTTGTTGCCCAGCAGTGGAGGGCTGGGGGTGCCTGAGGAGCTGGGGGGGACAGAAGCAGGACAGCTGACCCCAAGTGGCCAAAGGGATGTCCCATACCGCAGCCGTCATGCTGAACAATCAGTATGGGGTGGCTGGCCAGGGTAGGGGGTACCACTGCTGCGGGACAGGCAATCACCATCATGGTCATCGTCATCATTGTCCGTATTATTTGTCTTCCCTTTCTGTCCTATTAAACTGTCTTTATCTCAACCCATGACTTTTTTTTTTTAGTTTATTTTATTTTTTTCCCCCTCCTCATTCTGTCCTGCATTCGCTGGGGGTGTAGCAGGGTGTGTGGGTGAGGGAATGGCTGTGTGGTGCTGAGCTGCCTGCTGGGTTAAAACACGCTCTTTTTGGTGCCCGACATGGAGCATAAAGTTTGAGCCAATGACAGATCTCACCACAGCATGTTAAAAGTAAACCTTTATAAGCATGAGTTGATTTTAATAGTTGCTGATCACAAACTTGATTTTCTTTCTTTTTTTATTTTTTTTTTTAATCTCAGGTCTGTTGTGCTCAATTTCAGAACTGTGTTGTATAGCACATGACTTCCTGTATGTCTCCCCTGTCATGCTGTTTATCTTTTCTGATGGCTGCTTCAGGTTTATTCTTTTGTTGTATCGTGTAACACTGGCTTATGATATGACTCAGAAACTATTAAGAATTACACTCTTGACCTTTTCTCCTCAGGAAACCAAGCCATGGGGGAAACAAGGGGAGGACACTTTTCCCCGCTGGTTCACTCTCCCTTTCTCCTTCACCTCCCCCTTCTCCTCCAGCCTAATTACAATAGCTCTTCAAAGCTCTGAATATCCTTGGGATGGTCAAACCAGCATGTTCCTATTGTTATGTCTCCTGCATATTTTTCAGCTTTTGTTTATGTTTAAGCAACTACTTAATGCATGCCATCCAGAGATCTGTCCAGAGGCAGGAGAGTGAGGAGTGGCAGGGACTGTGGGAGAATCTGGGCAGGCACCTAGAGCAGGGGGCACCTCCAAAGCTTTGGAACTTCATCCCTGAGAAAGTACAGAATCCTAAAAAACTGCAAAATGCTTGAAAAAGTTGTGTTATCACCCTGGCATTTCCAAAGAGACACATACCACTGCAGTGTGTTTGGTCTCGGCCTGTGCTTACAGAGCCACAATCAATGATCAATGCCACTCCAACCTCTGTGACAAGCCCTGCAGCCACTCCAACCCCTCTGACAGACCCTGCAGCCACTACAACATCTGCAAAATGCCCTGCAGCAACTCCAGCTCCTTTTATGGGCCCTCTGTCTGCGCCAGAAAACCAATCTTTTGTCTGTATCAGTTGCTCCTATATGGAAGAAAAAACAGTGGATATGGAAGTCAGTTTTTCTTTATTTATTTTTATTTGTTTATTTTTTTTTAAGAAAGGAAAGGAACTCCTACCCAGACAAGAAAGGAGGAGAAAGAAGATGAGGCAGGCTTCAGAAAAGCTGGGCCATCATGTGAGTAGGAGGACCAAGAGGAAGAGGTCCTAAGAGCATCAGTAATCACGCGATCCCTATCCCTGTGCTGCTCTGGTGCTGGGAGAAACGGGGCTCCTCCCTGGACTCAGAGGTCAGGAAAGGAGAGATGGTGGGTACACACGATGTGTCACCCTGTGGTTTCACCTGTGTGACCATGGAGAGGGCATGAGAAAGTGGGATGGAAAATCTGCCTCAACCCTAGAGGCACGGGTACGTGAGTGGCAAGGAAAAACAACCCCTAAAAGGGGTTCTTAGAGAACTGCTGCTCCACTTTCCAGCGGGCAGTCCTGCAGACACAGTAAGGAATACTATGAGCAGGACTAGAGGGGCCCTGCCTCCAGCCAGGGGGAGGAAGGGGACCATCGGCTGTATTGGACTGTGTGGATTCGATGGCCTTGCACATCAGGCCCCCAGAAGTCTCAGGCTCCAGTGGACACCACTGCACAGCGTAACCTCGTGCCATCAAGCTGTGGAGGGGTGAACCCATTTGTATGTCTGGAGTGACAGGGGGATGCCAACACTGACCTGTACTGGAGGCTGAGGTGAGTCGAAGTGGGAAGGAGTGGCAAAAGCACCCCACTGGGACTGGCCCCGGACTCTGTGCATCCTTGGAAGAGACTGCTTCAGGAGAGGAGAGATATTTCAAGGACCCAAAAGGGTATGGGTGGGCTTTTGGCACAGCTGCCTTGGAGAGGGAGGACATGATGCTGTTGTCTGCCTTGCCTTGGTCTCTCACAGGACCCTTCTGTTGTGGGGTTGATGAGGGCTGAAGGACAGCTGGTGCCAATCACTGCCACAGCCGTGCACCTCAGTCAGTAGAGCACCAACCGAGTCCGCGGACAGAGGATTGTCGTGGCCTGAAGGAAGTCATGCAGTGCTGAGTGCTGCCATGCCGGACACGGTAGAGCTTCCCTGCACACTGGGATCAAAGGCACCCAAGCGTTTTGCCACAACTGATATCGCTAATGCATTTTTCTCCATCCGTTTGCCAGCAGATTGAAGGCCACAGCTTGCTTTCAACCTGGCATCGACTGCCCCAGGGCAGGAAACTCACCCCCAACCATTTGCCATGGACTGATCCAGAGTGGCCTGGAAGAGGAGGAAGCTCCTGAACACCTGCAGTACATCGATGGCATCGTTGTGTGGGGTGACAGAGCAGAGCAAGTGTTTGAGAAAGGGAAGAAAATACTCCAAATTCCTCTGAAAGCTGATTTTGCACTAAAAGAACTGAAGGTCAAGGGACGTGCACAAGAGATCCTGCTGCAGGCTGGCCAGGGTCAGGGGGACCAATGTTCAGGGACAGGCTGAGCATTGGTGAGGGGCTTCTCAGGAATTGCATGGTGCATCACTTGCTTTGTACATATTATTCTTATTAATGTTATTATTATTATTGTTATTATTACTATTTTAACTTCCTTTTCTGTCTTCTCAAATTTTAAATCATTCGCTATTGTCTGGGCCCTTGTGCTAGTTGAAACAAATACACTGTCTACACATCAGGGTCACCTTGACATTGCCTTTGTCTCCTTGTCCTCACTGCCTCCAATGCTCTGCTCTAACGAGCTCCAAGGGAGGCTGTGTCAGGGCTGGCCCTCAGGGGGACACTGCAGGAAACTTGCCTCTGACTTGGACTTGTTGAGAGATGTCTTCAATTGTCTCTCAGTGCCTGAGGCTCGTGGGCTCCTCAGCAAAGCCCCCCGAGGGGGGATTCCAATGCCTTGGGCTGGGCGTGTGGTGCTGAGCTGGGCCGGGCTCGTGGGACAGAGAGAGCTCGTGGCAAGAGGGCCCTGGTGCAGAGAGACAGCTGTGCCCAGGAGCAGCTCCTGTGCACAGCGCAGCAGGGCTGGGGGCTCTGACCGCAGCTGGCACGGGGAGAGGAGAGAAGGAGAGAGGGCTTGGAGGCAGTGAGGAGCGCAGCAACAGAGGGCAGCGTGTGGCAGGACAGATCTGCAGGCTCTTGGCACCGTGAGTCTCTGGCTGCAGGGCCATGCAGGTGGGGTTGCCAGAGGGGTCTTCTGCAGCTGGCACATCCGATTCCTGATAGCATCTGTCGGGATTCTTGTCTCTCTGTTTCTCCAGCAAAGTGTATAAGATGCTGTAGAGAATGTCATTTATATGAGGAAATTTCCAGAGGAAGACTGAGGCTTGGTTTATCTTTTGGGAAAGGCTTTTTTTTTTTGGATTCTGTGCTTTCAGATTCCTGTTCTGGAGGGGAATCTGAGTGAATCTGAGCACACAGCTTGTGGGATAAGTCTGTGAGCATGGACAGGGAGGAGACGTGGGGACGCAGAAGCGGCTCCCAGCAGGGACACGGGCAGGCAGCAGGGACATGGGCAGGCGGTGAGAGGGAGCTGCTGCCAGAAATGCTGTGCGAGGGAGGGCTCAGGCACCTCCCTGCCAGCCCCTGCAGGGCAGGCGCCTTCCCTGGGACACCCCCTGCTCTCCTCTGCCACCAGCACAGCCTCTGCCCTCAAGCCCCCGCTGTCCCCAGCAGGAGCTGCCTCCTCTGCAGGCAGAGCTGCAGCACAGGAGGGTGTGCTGAGTGTCCGTCTGTCCCTCCCTGGCCTTGCCTCCCCTGGCAGCAGCACGCTGCCATTCCTCCTGGCTTCTCCACCTGGCCGTGCTGCTGCTGCTCTTGTTCCCAGGCTGCCTGGGGATGGGGGTTTCACCTGCCCATGGAGTGAGCCCTCGGGGTGCCTGGGGGAAGGGGAGTATGGGGACAGGGTGAGGGGTCTGGAGATGGGCACTTGGAGCCTGGCTTCTGCTCTCAGCAGTGTTCAAACTCTTCTCAGGAGAACCTCCTTAGTGGAATTGTCCTGCAGTCAAAGAGATGCCCGCACAGAGCAGCTGAATCCAATGCAGGAAAGGGATCTGCCAACTGTCTGTGTGCAATTGGGCAAGTGCTATGAGGGACTTAACTGTGAAATGGGAATGGTTTTCTCAGGTCACTCTGCCGTATTATTAGTGTATTTCTGTTCCTTGGGCAGGACACCATGCCCGGAGGCAGGAAATGCCCAATAGCAGCTTTGTGAGCGAGTTCCTCCTGCTGGCATTCGCAGACACGCGCGAGCTGCAGCTCCTGCACTTCGGGCTCTTCCTGGGCATCTACCTGGCTGCACTCCTGGGCAACGGCCTCATCCTCACCGCCGTAGCCTGCGACCACCGCCTCCACACCCCCATGGACTTCTTCCTCCTCAACCTCGCCCTCCTCGACCTGGGCTGCATCTCCACCACTCTCCCCAAAGCCATGGCCAATGCCCTCTGGGACACCAGGGCCATCTCCTATCAAGGGTGTGCTGCACAGATCTTCTTTTCTGTCTTCTTAGTTGGAGCGGAGTACTGGTTTCTCACCATTATGGCCTATGACCGCTACGTTGCCATCTGCAAGCCCTTGCATTACGGGAGCCTCGTGGGCAGCAGTGCTTGTGCCCA